>NC_064644.1:503973282-504294436 GCF_023864345.2 Schistocerca serialis cubense | reverse complement strand
CTGTACATCGAGGAAGTAATGACGGAAATAAAAGAAAGGTTCAGGAGTGGAATTAAAATTCAAGGTGAAATGATATCAATGATACGATTCGCTGATGACATTGGTATCCTGCGTGAAAGTGAAGAACAATTACATGATCTGCTGAACGGAATGAACAGTCTA
Organism: Schistocerca serialis cubense; assembly: GCF_023864345.2. Classification (NCBI taxonomy): domain Eukaryota; kingdom Metazoa; phylum Arthropoda; class Insecta; order Orthoptera; family Acrididae; genus Schistocerca; species Schistocerca serialis. The sequence goes on along the minus strand of NC_064644.1, from coordinate 504,294,274 downwards.
ATGAGTACAGAGTATGGGTTGAGAGTAAATTGAAGAAAGATGACGGTAATGAAAAGTAGGAGAAATGAGAACAGCGAGAAACTTAACATCAGCATTGATGGTCACGAAGTAGATGAAGTTAAGGAATTCTGCTACCTAGGCAGTACAATAACCAATGACGGACGGAGCATGAAGGACAACAAAAGCAGACTAGCACGGGCAAAAGGGCATTCCTGGCCTAGAGGTGTCTACTAACATCAACTATCGGCCTTAATTTGAGGAAAAGATTTCGGAGTATGTCCGTCTGAAGTACAACATTGTATGGTAGTGAAACATGGACTGTAGGAGAACCGGAACAGAGGAAAATTGAGGCATTTGAGATGTGATGCTACAGACGAATGTTGAAAATTCGGCGGACTGATAAGGTAAGGAATGGGGAGATTCTGCACAGAATTGGAGAGGCAAGGAATATGTGGAAAACACTGATAAGGAGAAGGGACAGGTTGATAGGACATCTGTTAAGACATAGGGGGATGACTTCCATGGTAACGGAAGAAGAGGTTAGCACAGGAGAGGAGTGGAGGGCCGCATCAAACCAGTCAGAAGACTGATGGCAAAAAAAGTATATATATATATATATATATATATATATATATATATATATATATATACAAAAGACCGCTGTGTGGTCTCCATGTGATGTCGGTCTGTCTCATCTCAGGAGCGCATAGAAATTGTTCGCTAATTGTGCCTCTCACACGATTGACATATTAAACTGCAACACCAAGAAGGATAGAAAACAGCGAATTTTACTTATTGTACATATGCAGTATAGTAGGAAAAACACATGATAACATTTGTAGGTAATATGGATGTGCATAGTGTGCGAAATTTAGCATACGGAGCTACCACTTCTGGCAGCATCAACTGATCTATCCGGCTAGACACAGGGGCCAACGGAGCTTCAACGACAACTATATGTACGACATTCTGTGCTGCTTCAGTTCTGTGCCACGGAATTGTAGTGTGCCAGGACCTTAGCAACCTATGACCAGATGTTTCTATTGGTTGAGAAATATGGAGAATGTGCTGTTAGGGCTAGGAGCCAAATGCACTATGCACCGAAGTAGGTCAGGACAGCATCTTCATTATGAGACCTGAGGGTGACTTGTTGAAACCGACCTCAAAGGCAGTGCACAGCTACAGCTTTAACCCATTAGCAAATTAACGCCTGTTCTCCAGTTACCAGCTATGTGTGCCACAGGCGATGGTACTGTACACCCAATGGCATTCTGTACCATCATACCAGTTACTGGGCCCGTATGATGATTATGAATGCAACCCCTGTTTACTCTCAAAGGGTCACAAACCCGCAGTGCTGGCACCTGCTCATGGCTGCCACTACTCATTTCAAACATTCCCGTTATTCTGTGTCACTCTAGTACATCTTGCCAATATGACATTTGTTGTTTTCTGTATCCATAATGTTGCAGTTTTAATGGCGAGCAGTATATTATGTAACAACTTATTCGCTAAACAAAAACCGAGCGAGGTGGCGCAGTGGTTAGACACTGGACTCGCATTCGGGAGGACGACGGTTCAATCCCGCGTCCGGCCATCCTGATTTAGGTTTTCCGTGATTTCCCTAAATCACTCCAGGCAAATGCCGGGATGGTTCCTCTGAAAGGGCACGGCCGAATTTCTTCCCCATCCTTCCCTAATCCGATGAGACCGATGACCTCGCTGTCTGGTCTCCTTCCCCGAAACCAACCAACCAACCAACCAAGCTAAACAAAAGAGCACACGCCAACTTAAGCGTCCTTAAATTTTAAGCTGTAAACATAACACTGATCAAAAGAATACAGACACCTGTTAGCAGATATTAATGGCGCTCTGAACTCTGCTAGCGGCACTTTAGAATAGTTATCTAAATGTCTGTGGGCGAATGACCGCCCGTTTTACCTCAAGAGCCGAAACCTGACTCATTCCAAATATGATCCATTGCGCTTAGGTCGGGACTGGAAAGCACGGGCGATTTCAGGAATGTTATAGTCCACAAACCATTGCCTCGTGGATGCTGCTTTATGTCACGGTGCTTTGCCACGCTGATACAAAGACTCATCGACTACGAATTGTTCCTCTTCTGTACGCTGTAAAATATGTTCTCATTCTTCGATATTTAGCGTTTTCTTAAGCGCTATAGGGGGACCACCATAACTGCGAAAAACATCCCCATAGCATACCAGCACCTCCTCCGTACTTCACTGTTGGCGTTGCACATGATGGCAGGTAACGTTCTTCAGGCAGCCCCTCACCCCATAACCTCCCATCGGATTGCCACAGGGTACGGCGTGATTCATCACTCCAAATCACTCCTTTCCAGTCATCCACTGTTTTGTGACATCGCGATTTCGACCACCTCAAGCGTTGCTTAGCGATGACTACAGAGATTTATGGCTCATAATGAGCTGCCCGACCATTGTACCCAATTCTTCTTAGTTCGACGTGGGCAGGCTTAGAGTAGTTGAAATGTCCCTGACAGTTTTTTTGGACAGATTAAATCCAGTTACTAATCCACGATGGAAGCGACTGGGCTCTTCAGACCGATCTGTACTGCTGTTACTGCATCGCTACTGGCTACACAGTAGTCGCCGCATCGTTTTATACTGACGAGTCCATCTCTCGTGACATTCTACATCTACATCTACATGGATACTCTGCAAATCACATTTGAGTACCAGGCAGAGGTTTCGTCGAACCACCTTCGCAATTCTCCATTATTCCTATCTCGTATAGCACGCGGAAAGAACGAAGACCTATATCTTTCCGTACGAGCTCTGATTTCCCTTATTTTATCATCGTGATCGTTCCTCCCTATGTAGGTCGGTGTCAACAAAATATTTTCGCATTCGGAGGAGAAAGTTCGTGATTGGGATTTATTGAGAAGATTACGACGCAACGAAAAACGTCTTTCTTTCAATGATGTACACCCTAAATCCTGTATCATTTCAGTGACACACTCTCCGCTGTTTCGTGATACTACAAAACCTGCTGCCCTTTTCTGATTTTTTTTTATGTACTTCATCAATCCTATCTGGTAAGGATCGCACACCGCGCAGCAGTATTCTAAAAGAGGACAGACAAGCGTAGTGTAGGCAGTCTCCTTAGTAGATCTGTTATATTTTCTATGTGTCTCGCCAATAAAACGCAGTCTTTGGTTTGCCTTCCCCACAACATTTTCTGTGTGTACCTTCCAATTTAAGTTGTTTGTAATTGTAAAACCTAGGTGTTTAGCTGAATTTACGGCCTTTATATTTGACTGATTTATCGTGTAACCGAAGTTTAACGGATTCCTTTCAGCACTAATGTGGATGACCTCACACTTTTCGTTATTTAGGGTCAACTGCCAATTTTCGCACCATGCAGATATCTTTTCTAAATCGTTTTTCAATTTGTTTTGATCTTCTGATGACTTTATCAGTCGATAAACGACACATCATCTGAAAACAACCCAAGACGGTCCTCGATTGTCTCCCAAATCAGCAGAGGGCCTATAATACTCTCTTGGGGAACGCCAGGAATCACTTCTGTTTTACTCGATGACTTTCCGTCAATTACTACGAACATTTAGTGGCAAATTTCGCATCACATAGGTGTGTCTGGATACTTTTTGTCAGCTAGTGTATATTAAAACGTCCACCTTTTTTGAAATTGTGTAAGACTTTATCGACTGTTATTATCTTATAAACTAATATCAGCATTGTCCAGAGCAAAGAACTCTTGTACTCTATGAATATATTATTTGTCAAACAGTTACACAGTCTTACCTTGCCACAAGCTGCTTGGTCTACAGTATTAAAGTATCTGAATTTATTTTTTGTAAATTTGGAGATTTTATTTGTATATTTATTTGTTTGCTTGCGCTTAGGAATTTCGTAATCTGCTTTCGTTCTCGTTCTTCGTGTTGTAGCCATCATTTTACCCCCCGTCGGAGGTTCGAGTCCTCCCTCGGGCATGGGTGTGTGTGTTGTCCATAGCGTAAGTTAATTTAAGTTATATTAATTAGTGTGTAAGCTTAGGGACCGATGAATGGTTCAAATGGCTCTGAGCACTATGGGACTTAAATTCTAAGGTCATCAGTCCCCTAGAACTTAGAACTACTTAAACCTAACTAACCTAAGGACATCACAAACATCCATGCCCGAGGCAGGATTCGAACATGCGACCGTAGCAGTCGCGCGGTTCCAGACTGTAGCGCCTAGATCCTCTCGTCCACCACGGCCGGCTAGGGACCAATGACCTAAGCAGTTTGGTCCCATAAGATCTGACCACAAATATACAAATTTTTACTCCATTTTATTCCCACTTCCACAAGCTTCATATCACTCGTTCTATCAAACTGTACAAAGTGAGTTTACAGATGTGCAACAGCCAATAGATCAAGATTTGTTAACTGAAAGTGAATTAACTGAAAGTGAAAGTTCTCTCTAGGATTAATCTTGCTCATTGCACGTAGAATTCTTTTCCGTATTTTTACAGTTTCGGCAATGTGAGATGTGTGTCTGTTAAGGAGACGGCCATATGTCATGTAACGACACTACACTTTTCGAATCGTGTATTGTCTTTGTGCGGGGACGATCGCATGTAGCGGGTCCAAATGCATACATTCTGGAGTAATTGTATGAGGTACAGATTGCCGTTAGATGTCTAGCGAGGAATGATACTCTGTTGCTTTAATATCTTTGGGTACGTACGGCAAGATAACTATCATAGCCCTAGGTTATAGCTTAAAGGAGGAGGAGGAGATTACTGTTTAACATCCCGTCGACAACGAGGTCATTAGAGACGGAGCACAAGCTTGGATTAGGGAAGGATGGGGAAGGAAATCGGCCGTGCCCTTTCTAAGAAACTATCCCGGCATTTGCCTGAAGCCATTTAGGGAAATCACGGGAAACCCAAATCAGGATGGCCGGACGCGGGATTGAACCGTCGTCCTCCCGAATGCGAGTCCAGTGTGCGAACCACTGCGCCACCTCGCTCGGTGGGTTATAGCTTAGACCAACATTGCAGTGCAATGCATGATTTGTCTGTCCGTATCGGGCTGTTACTCTGCTGTATATTTGAGGCATCCTGTTTTTGGTGAAGAGAAACAGATCTCACGGTAGGGTATAAGGAACCACTGACAGATAAATTTAAACCCGGTGCTCTGTAAGCTGTTTTCACTTCCTTCCAAGATGCGTTTTGAGCGCATACGACCGCATCCTCAGGTGGATCATGAGATGAAATACGTATTTCGTTTCCTGGCTACCGTCTAATAATCTGCTTTACTCTTGATATCGTATTAGTTCCAGCAAAAATCGCTCTTCAAGTTGCTGTAGACGTATAGTTTTGTCACTGAATATCGCACAAAGTCACAAAAATCGACTGAAGTATTTATCTTTTGTCATACACCGAAGGCGGCTCGATGGTAAGCCAATGGGCTTGCAATCAAGTGGAAGCGGTAGTGCAGAGATCTCGACTGAAGTTTTCTGCGGTTTTCCTCAATCGCTTAAGGTGCTGTCTGGATGGTTCCTCCCTGAAACCGAGCTTCGGCAACGGCTCCGATGACTCTGTAACCTGAAACTTAACTTCCGGTCTGTCGGGCGGTTCACGACCGAGACCAAAACAAATTGCAAAATTTGGGTGCGGTACAGGAGCGGCACGAGGCCAGCACGCCGCTCTCCCTCCCGTTGTCAGTTTCACTGGATTTGGAGCCTCTGTTCTCGCTTAAGTACCTCCTCAACTGGCATCACGGGGCTGAGTCCACCCCGTTCCATTCCTACCTGCAGTACAGCGAATCCAACGCGGGACCCTTGCGTAGTGGCCAGACATGCTCATCATACAGTTAAGGAGGGTGATACCAAGGTTACACCGACGAGGAGGCAAACTGTAACATTCCTTTCTTGTGCTATCGTCTACAGAAGTTTTCATCCAGATTTAGATATCCTGAATCATCTCTTTCAAATTCCTTTGAAAAATGTAAGGCCGATTTCTTCGTCCGCACGATTTTGATTTACCAGGGAGTTTGACTATTATGTACATTCCCTTCTGCTTGAGAGATTCATTCTCTCAACAGCCCCTAGGCTGTGGCTACCCCATTCTCGGCGCTACGCTTTCCTCTACTAAAAGCTCTAGTCTATGTATGTAAGAGAGTTTCTGTGGCGTTTGGAAAGTTACAGAGGGAACTGGCTGCACTGTAGCCGTGGAGGTACTTCGTCAGTCGTACCTTAGTTGCTGATGCGGAACGAGCGCTTGTTACGAATGTGAAAGGTCTCGGTTCGAGTGCCTTTCCAGCATACATTCCTAATCTGCAAGGAAGTTCTACACCAGTGCACACTGCATTTCAGACTGTGAGATTAACTGTGTTACTTTCTCTAAGCTTGTCCACCAAGTTAGTACCGCACCTGTAACGACATCGATTTTGTCAAAAGACTAACTGCAGAAATTGAATGTCTCGTGAAAATACGTAGGGGCTTCAGAAACTACGTTACAACAAGAATGGTTCATTGTCGGAAGAGAGTAGATGTTCCGAGTTCCCCACAGACACAGTTCTGCTGAGGTATGGATAACAGATGCATCAGAGTGGAACAACACGGCAACTGGGAAAGTATTCCTAAGTTGAAGTCCACAGGACAGAAAGATTCTTTTGGACAGAAGGTCTAAATCGCACACAGATTCACCGTTAAATCCTGGCAATATGCAATGTCGCATCCATGGTACCAACAATTTGACCAAGATTGCACAGATGACGGTGATCGAAAGCCATCGACAAGGAGCACAGATGACAATGTCTGCGCAGTCGAAGAACTCATTCCCAACCGTCACAGAGTTACTACCACAGACACCGCTTAGCAAGTTCGCATCTCAGTAGGCCGTATTGGAAATTGCGCTCTCGCTGGGTTCCGAGATCACTGTTACCTGCACGATAAAGGAGCAAATTATATGCCGTCTCTGGACTTTTTTGAGCGGTACTTCATGCAAGATACTGATTTCCTAGGCTGGGTCTTTACAGGTGATGAGACATCCTCATTTCATACCTGCAACATAGAGAGCGCCTACGGAACAGAGCACATCTCGCCTCCACGAAAGAAATACGAAGTTGCACCATCAGGAGGGAAGGTCATGGACATCGGTTTCTGCGACCTAAAATGAGTAGTGCACGCAGAGTTTACGGTGAAGAGCACAACCATCAACGCCGATTCGCACTGTGCAACGCTCTCATCGCTATGACGTCATAAAGAGCAAGAGGTGTGGAAGTTAAGCAAAGGCGTTGTTCTGTTGCCGGCTGTGCAACATCCGTCAGAGCACGAGCATCGTAAGATTTGCTTAAACGTTTCAAGGTTTGGAAGCATCAGCTAAACAGTCCGTATCTTGCGCCATGCGATTTCCATCTTTTAGGCAAGATGAAAAGAAAGTGGAGGCAAAGACATTTTCCAGCAACGAAGACGTACACCCAGCGATAACCGAACGGCTCCGTGACCAAGTAGCGGATTTCTATCGTCGAGGAACTGGACGATTGGTAGGATGTTCTGACTGTTGTTTCCAGAGACTTGGTAACTACACTGAAAAATAGTGTAATGTATCTGTCTGACTTTTATGGTGTAATGCAGCACTGAATAGAAGTTACTTGTTTATACAGGGTGGTCCATTGATAATGACCGAGCCAAATATCTCACCAAATAAGCATCAAACGAAAAAAACTACAAAGAACGAAACTCGTCTAGCTTGAAGAGGGAAACCAGATGGCGCTATGGTTGGCCCGCTAGATAGCGCTGCCTTAGGTCAAATGGATATCAAATGCGTTTTTAAAAATAGGAACCCCCGTTTTTATTACATATTCGTGTAGTACGTAAGTAAATATTAATGTTTCAGTTGGACCACTTTTTTCGCTTTGTGATAGATGGCGCTGTACTAGTCACAAACGTGCAAGTACGTGGTATCACGTAACATTCCGCCAGTGCGGACGGTATTTATTCCTTGATACATTATCCGTGTTAAAATGGACCGTTTATCAATTGTGGAAAAGGTCGATACCGTGTTGATGTATGGCTATTGCGATCAAAATGGCCAACGGGCGTGTGCTATGTATGCTGCTCGGTATCGTGGACGACATCATCCAAGTCTCCGGACCGTTCGCCGGATAGGAAACAGGTAGTTTGCAGCCACATGTGAAACGTCAACCACGATGGCTGCGACAATTGGAACATCAGCGACCTTGGCGGGTTAATGTATGGTGCGGCATTATGGGAGGAAGAATATTAGCCCCCATTTTATCGATGGCAATCTAAATGGTCCAATGTATGTTGATTTCCTACGTAATGTTCTACCGATGTTACTACAAGATATTTCACTGCATGACAGAATGGCGATGTACTTCCAACATGATGGATGTCCGTCACATAGCTTGCGTACTGTTGAAGCGGTATTGAATAGCCTATTTCATGACAGGTGGATTGGTCGTTGAAGCACCATACCGTGGCCCGCACATTCACCGGATCTGACGTCCCCGGATTTCTTTCTGTGGGGAAAGTTGAAGGATATTTGCAATCGTGATCCACCGACAACGCTAGACAACATGCGTCAGCGCATTGTCAATGCACGTGCGAACATTACCGAAGCCGAACTACTCGGTGTTGAGAAGAATGTCGTTACACATATTGCCAAATGCATTGAGGTTGACGGACATCATTTTGAGCATTTATTGCATTAATGTGGTATTTACAGGTAATCAAGCTGTAACAGCATGCGTTCTCAGAAATGATAAGTTCACAAAGGTACATGTATTACATTGGAACAACCGAAATAAAATGTTCGAACGTATCTACGTTCTGTATTTTAATTTAAAGAACCTACCTGTTACCAACTGTTCGTCTAAAATTGTCTAAAATATGTTTGTGACTATTACAGCGCCAACTATCACAAAGCGAAAAAAGTGGTCCAACTAAAACATTCATATTTCTTTACGTACTACACGAATATGTAAAAAAAATGGGGGGTTCCTATTTAAAAAAAAAAACGCAGTTGATATCCGTTTGACCTATGGCAGCGCCATCTAGCGGGCCAACCATAGCGCCGTCTGGTTTCCCATTTCAAGCTAGACAAGTTTCATTCTTTGTAGTTTTTTCGTTTGACACTTATTTCGTGAGATATTTGGCCCGGTCACGATCAATGGACCACCCTGTATGTGTGATGTCTGTTCTGTTGGACATGACCAATGGAACAGACTCCACACATATACGGCATGTATCAAAGAGAATCATCCGATTTTTTACAAAATCGTAACTATTATACTATTTGAGATAAGTGCGTGAACAACATACTGTTCTAAAGAGCATACTCTCGAGTCTTACATAGTTCCCGTTAGGTAGCAGCGGAGTGAGCCCACTTCAGTTCTGGTTAAAAATTGTATCGGGACAACAGGAGGCGTTTTGTGTCCTATGTTTTGCGCAGTGGGTATCAGTAATGGCTGTTCAGTGTGACTTTCGTACTATGGTGTGGATCGTCCTACAGCACAGAGCATTAGACGATGGCATAAACAATTCCAAGAAACAGGTTGTTTATGTAAAGCCAAATCGCCGTGACATAGACGTCGAACGCATCCGCCATAGTTTCACAATTAGTCCCCAGAAATCCGTTCGCCGTCCAGCTCGACAGCTCAACATGCTCCCCTTTGTCCGTCTGGAGTGTGTTGCATCGACGTTTACACATGAAATCATACGAAATTCAGCTACTGCAAGCTCTTCCTGAAGATGCCAGACAACAACGTGTGGAGTTTTGCAATTTCGTTCTTGGCACGATGAAGGACGACAGTTTTCTTCCATGTTTAGTGTTTACTGACGAGGCACTATTCCATTTAAACGGAAAGGTGAACCGTCATAATGTGAAAATATGGGGTACGGAGCAACCACATGAAGTGGTACAATATGAGAGGTAATCTAAAAAATTTAATGTGTTTTGTGCAGTTTCACGGGAAAAGATCGTTTTTCTATTCCGACAACACTATTACAGGAAGCACGTATCTCGATATGCTTGAGGACTTTCTTTTCCCCAGTTGGAGACTGATTCGAATGGCTTCATTTACCAACAGGTTGAGGCACCGCCACACTGGCGTAAATTTTTAAATCAAGGGATTACTGAACGGTGGATTTGTCACACTGGACCAAATTATTCAGCCTCACATCACTGCCCTCCAAGGTCACCCGAACTAACTGTCTGTGATTATTTCTTGTGGAAGTTTATAAGAGATTCTGTTTATGTGCCTCCGTTACCAACACAATGAATAAACTGAGACATCGCATAACAGCAGCTGTGGAACCTGTAACTCAAGACATTCTCGCTGCAGTGTGGGAACAATCTGAATACCGCATTGGCATATGCCGTGCATCTCAAGGGTAGCAAAATGAACACCTATAAAAAGGTATGAAAAACAACTATTCCAGTTTCCCATTCATCAAAAAACAAAATTCATTCCATATGTTTATTAGTTTCAGAAATACATACGTTCCAAATTGCTTAATTCTTTTTGATACACCGTGTATACAGTAATATCTACACTATGTGATCAAAAGTACCCGGACACCTGTCTGAAAATGACTTACAAGTTCGTGGCGCCCTCCATCGGTAATGATGGAATTCGATATGGTGTTGGCCCACCCTTAGCGTTGATTACAGCTTCCACTCTCACAAGCATACGTTCAGTCACGTGCTGGAAGATTTCTTGGGGAATGGCAGCCCATTCTTCACGGAGTGCTGCACTGGGGAGAGGTATCGATGTCGGTCGGTGAGGCCTGACACAAAGTCGGCGTTCCAAAACATCCCAAAGGTGTTCTGTAGGGTTCAGGTGAGGATTCTGTGCAGGTCAGTCCATTACAGGGATGTTACTCTCGTGTAACCTCTCCGCCACAGGCCGTGCATTATGAACAGGTGCTCGATAGTGTTGAAAGATGCAGTGACCATCTCCAAATTGCTCTTGAACAGTGGGAAGCAAGAAGGTGCTTAAAACAGTAGTATAGGCCTTTTCTGTGACAGTGTCACGCAAAACAACAAGGGGTGCAAGCCCCCTCCATGAAAAACACGACCACACCATAACACTACCGCCTCCGAATTTTACTGTTGGTACTACACACGCTGGCATCCGCGATACCTACACTCTGCTATCGGACCGCCACATTGTTTTCCGTGATTTATCACTCGACACAACGTTTTTCCACTGTTCAATCGTCCAATGTTTACGCTTCTTACACCAAGCGAGGCGTCGTTTGGCATTTACCGGCATGATGTGTGTGGCTTATGAGCAGCCGCTCGACCGTGAAATCCAAGTTTTCTCACCTCCCACCTAACTGTCATAGTACTTACAGTGGATCCTGATGCAGTTTGGAATTCCTCTGTGATGGTCTGGATAGATGTCTACCTGTTACATACTACGACACTCTTCAACTGTCAGCGGTCTCTGTCAGTCAACAGACGAGATTGGCCTGTACGCTTTTGTGCTGTACGTGTCCCTTCACGTTTCCACTTCCCTATCACATCGGAAACAGTGGACCTAGGGATGTTTATGAGTGTGGAAATTTCGTACTCCAAAACTTTGCCACAAGAGAAATAGAAGCATTATAATATGGTAACTTTTTCTGGAAATTAAGCAGCTGACATATAAAATAACCGCCCCCCAAAAACTTACGCAATGTGACAGGTACAGAAGTTTATAATCCTCGTATGTGCTATAGAAGCTTGGAGGGAAATAAATCACTTTTAACATTAAAAAAATTGTCTAGCCTTGCTATTTATGTTTACGGATGTTTCCTTAAAACTTGAGGTGAATGCTGGCTGGTTCCTTTAATAAGATCAGTTGGTATTTTCGTTTGCCCTCTTGACTGACTAATTACTGCTCGATACCTCAGGGCGTTGACTGGAACTTAAGCTGTTGTAAAACATCCACGAACAAAAAATAGCTATGCAGAAACATCCTCTCAAGTTGTATGCTGCTGTTCTATTGCAGTTCCGTAGTGTTCCACTCATAAACAAATTTAGCGCTATTAATCGGATATGGTGCAATTTTATGTGTCGTATTACTTATCTTAGAAGATAGATTAAGGAAAGGCAAACCTACGTTTCTAGCATTTGTAGGCTTAGAAAAAGCTTTTGACAATGGTGACTGGAATACTCTCTTTCAAATTCTGAAGCTACCAGGGGTAAAGTACAGGGAGTGAAAGGCTATTTACAATTTTTACAGAAACCAGATGGCAGTTATAAGAGTCAAGGTGCATGAAAGGGAAAGAGTGGTTGAGAAGGGAGTGAGACGGGGTTGTAGCCTATCCCCGATGTTATTCAATCTGTATACTGAGCAAGCAGTAAAGGAAACAAAAGAAAAATTCGGAGTAGGTATTAAAATCCATGGAGAAGAAATAAAAACTTTGAGGTTCGCCGATGACATTGTAATTCTGTCAGAGACAGCAAAGGACTTGGAAGAGCAGATGAACGGAATGGACAGTGTCCTGCAAGGATGGTATAAGATGTACATCAACAAAAGCAAAACGAGGATAATGGAATGTAGTCGAATTAAGTCGGGTGATGCTGAGGGAATGAGATTAGGAAATGAGACACTCAAAGTAGTAAAGAAGTTTTCCTGTTTGGGTAGCAAAATAACTGATGATGGTCGAAGCAGAGAGGATATAAAATGCAGACTGGCAATGGAAAGGAAAGCGTTTCTGAAGAAGAGAAATTTGTTAACATCAAGTATATCTGGGATGCATTGCAACGTGCTGTTCATAAGAGATCTCCACCCTGTTGTAGTCTTACGGATTTATGAAGAGCGCTGCAGGATTCATGGTGTCGGTCCCTTCCAGCACTACTTCAGGCATTGGTCAAGTCCATGTCAGGTCGTGTTGCGGCACTTCTGCGTGCTCGCAGGGGCCCTACACGATATTAGGCGGGTGTACCAGTTTCTGTGGCTCTGCAGCGTGTATCTGTATTCACTCTAGATTACGCAATGATTATAGCAAGGGTGTAAATGAAGCAACATATTACAGTTATTACTTCTTGTTCTGCCGCCGTCATCATCGCTGTTTATACTGCTACGGCTACTGTGTCTGCCCTCCATTATTATTACTTTTTCTGCAGTTATCACATGGGGCGCAAGTACAGGCATATGGGCCCCACGAAAAGTACCTCAAGTGGGTTCCCCTGCCGTTTCTCCACGACTGCTCTTTCGCCCTTTGCCACCGCACCAAATCGTCGACAACGGCTAGCGTTTGTCCACTAACATAGTAGCTATATTCATTTCCATTGTCATCTGCGTAATTCTCATGGGAGAAAGAGTATGATGAAGGGCAGCTTACCTACCAGTAAGTTCACTGGCTATAAGCACCAACGCACGAATGAAATAACTTCAGTTTGAAGTCTTTCACAAGTGGATGAAGACATTCTATTAGTCGAAGGACTTCCTTTTTCTTCCACCCAAAGGAGTACTCGTTGTCTCCCGAAATGGTTCGCTGGCGGAAGCCGAAATCCATGGTATACTTGTCAGCTACCTGGGGGCTGTGAGAACAGGCTGACCAGACCGAACTCCACTTAGCTCGGTCTGAAATTATTAGTCATGAAACACGTGTGTTGCTCATCAACGGATTGTGGATTTTTGTGGAAATACTTTTGTGGGAGTCATATTTTCTACTTTTCCACTTTTCCTTTCATTTAAATTTTTCATTATATCTTTCTTGTGGGTCCAGGGAGCCCCAAGTCCTAGGGACGCAGGGCAACGCCCCTGATAAGGATAATCGCAGAAAACTGGCTATCCCTACCATACTGCGCTTGTCACTACCAGGTAATAAACAGAATTTACAGCAGAGGTTCCTCAGAGTCACTCAGTGGCACACCTGTGTCTTAATTGTCTTTGAATAAAAGTATCCTTTTTGCTCGTCTCACTGTGTATTTACGAGTATTTCAATTACTTTTGTACCTGTATCTGCCCAAATGTAAACCGACCTCGAATAGAAGCCGCACCACAGAAATGAGACACGGAGAAAAGAAATATGACCCATATTTCAAGCCACACTTAAAAATCAAATCAAATACTTCTCACGATATGATGGATAAAACATAAAGTCGTCCCGTCTCTCAGGGATTTGCGGGGAGTAGTACTTATTTGTAGTAGTTCACATGGAATCAAATTTAGGCTGTTGGACAGTTAAAATTACTGTTAGGCCGCAAACTCAGACAGCAGTGAGCATTCACGATATTCTTTCGAAATATTCCGTGCGAAACTAGGATAGCTGGTGCCACTAAGACTTTTATAGACCGTACCGCAAAATACGTCTTTCCATTTCACATGAATATCATTCGAAGTATGTTTTTCTGTGTCCGCCCGGTTAGCCGTGCGGTCTAACGCACTGCTTTCTAGCGCGCCGGTCCCCGGCACGAGTGCGCCCGGCGGATTAGTGTCGACATCCGGCATGCCGGATGGTTTTTGAGGTGATTTTCCATTTGCCTCGACGAATGCGGGCTGGTTCCCCTTCTTCCTCCTCAGTTACACTTTGTCGGTGACTGCTGCGCAAACACTGTCTCCACGTACGCGTACACCAGAATTACTCTTACCACACAAACATTGGGGTTATACTCGTCTGGTGTGAGACGTTCCCGGGAGCTCGGGGGGCGGGAGGGAGGGGTGGGGAGGGGGGGGGGGGGATGGGGTCCACTGGGGGCCCGAACCGCACAATAACCCTGAGTTCGGTGTGGGGCGGCGGTGGGATTAGTGGACTGCTGTAGCCTGTTGTGGGGTTGTGTACCACTGAGGCCACGGCAGGGACGAAGCCTTTCCGTCGTTTGTAGGTCTCCAGTTCAGTGCAATACAATTTTTTTCTTTCAATGAAATTTAGTTTCTTCATCCAAGAAAATTACATTTAGTCTTTGCAGATTAGCGCACTTGATTTGAAGGATCTAAACTAGGCGAGGATCAATCTACGTATTCAGGACACTGATTTGTAACGTTTCTGGTAGAGGTTAGACATGGTACTTCATTAGATTACTTTGTCAACGTACTATAAAATATAATTTGTCTACACAGGATTATCTCCAGCACAAGGGATCCACTCGAACTATGAGCATTGTCATCAATGCGGAAAATCTTTCTCCTGCAACGTCTCCTACGTCTGTCAGCATTGTTTGACAAACAAGTTAGGGCGCGGTCACCTATAACACAGGCGGCCATAATTAGCAACTACTGGCAGGTGCTCCGTGAGCGGTGAAATCACAGGCTAGTCTCGCTGCACTGCACACTTGCACACAGTCGGAATTTACTGTTACCTCGCCAGTACTGGCAGCGGCGAGAAGTGGTCTAATGTACATCGACGTGTGCCGACAGC
Organism: Schistocerca serialis cubense; assembly: GCF_023864345.2. Lineage (NCBI taxonomy): Eukaryota > Metazoa > Arthropoda > Insecta > Orthoptera > Acrididae > Schistocerca > Schistocerca serialis. The sequence goes on along the minus strand of NC_064644.1, from coordinate 504,278,903 downwards.
CTCTGAACGGAGCTGGAGCTGTCGAAACTTAAACTTGTGCTTACACGCTTGTTAACTTCCGCACGTTTCTTAAAAAAGTCCATTGTGTTGATTTTTATGTAAAGCGATTTATTTTTATTGCTATGAATATCTGAAAAACTGATAAATTCAAAGATGAGCAACATTAAAGTTTAATTTCTCCCACGATCAAAAATAATTAAGATTCAGTACTCCAAACGACTAACACAACAGCTTCTGCAACAAAATAACTAATTACGGCAACTTCTAGCGACATTGTCCAAATCTTCCTCAGGCTTTGGACCTGAATCTAAGCCACAGGCGAATTCTTGGACCGCAAAAATCGGAAGAACGATTGGCTTGCATTTGGGTAAATACAATATACTCCAGCAATTCTTCCTACGTATGGTCCAAGTTTTATCAAACTATATTACTTGGTAGTGACACATGATGTATCACTGGTGAAGTAGACGAAGTAAGACGAGTTGCTTATCTCAAGGTGCATGAAATATTTTCCGGCCAAGTTTTATTTTGCCTATCGTGTATTTATCGAGTGTCGCTCTCGAAATTTGGCAATAAATCACACCATGGTACTCAATGTCTTTGTTACAGGAAATGCTGCTAGGGCCGGATGTGCATCTTCGGGGCGCTTTCGTGCTTACTTGACGCACTGCTCATTTTTGAATATTCTCTGTATCCACAATTATTCCGTCTGGTACAGGTCCCAGACTGGATAGCAGTGTTCAAGTGTTAGTCGAACGAAGTTTTGTAAGCTACGTCCTGAGGGGTGGACTACATTTCCTAGGGATTCTTACTATGAACCTCAGTCTGGACTTCCTGTGATTAGTATTATACTGAGGTGATAAGTCATGATATACTTTCTAATATCGTGTCGGACCTGTTACTGCAGCAACTCAAAGTGACATGGATTGAAGTCATTGGAAGCCCCTGCAGGAATACTGAGCCGTACTGCCTCTGTAACCGTCCATAATCGCGAAAATGTTACGATGCAGGATTTTGTGCACGAATTGATCTTTCAATTATGGTCCATAAATATTAGATGGGATTCACGTCAAGTAATCTGGGTGGCCAAATCATTAGCTCTAACTGTCCAGAATGTTCTTCAAACCATTCACGTACAACTGTGGTCCATTGCTATCGCGCACTGACATCCACAAAAATAAAGTCCATGAATGACTGCAGATAGTAAACAAGTAGCCGAACGTATCGATTTCCAGTCAATGATCGGCGCAGTTTGACCAGAGAACCCAGTCCATTCGCCGGCCGCTGTGGCCGAGCGGTTCTAGGCACTTCAGTCCGGAACCGCGCTGCTGCTACCATCGCAGGCTCGATTCCTACCTTGGGCATGGCTGTATGTGATATCCTTAGGTTGGTTAGGTTTAGGTAGTTCTAACAAGGGGAGGCCGCCAATTGTGAAATTCAGATTCGATTCATACTGCGCATAATAAAAGCTCATGGCCAGAGGTGTAATGTGGCAAAGCACCAAAATGCACTTCTCAGCCGTTGTCGAGAAAATCGACAGTTAAAAGAAACCATTGCGGTGAAATACTCTCTACGATTAATGATTTTCTACAACGTCGTGGCGCAGCGGTAAGCGCTCGGGTTTGTAATCCGAACGTCACCGGATCGAATCTCGCGCCATGCGAGACAGCCAGTCCACAGTGACGGGTAACCGAAAGGCACGCGCTTAAACTCACGCAGGCTGGCGTGAGGTCTGAAACAGGATACGGAATGAATGCTATAAAGAAAAGTACGTAGCTGCTGGAATACTTAACTTTAATCCATCATGTGTATACATCGTTCTTGACGGTACGGTATAAAAAATATCAACTGTTAAAGGCGCCTTGCTAGGTCGTAGCCATTGACTTAGCTGAAGGCTATTCTAGCTATCTTCAAGCCAGGCTTCGTCAGTGTTGTATCGCTAGCTAAGTCGTCCGTACAACTGGGGCGAGTGCTAGTCAGTCTCTCGAGACCTGCCGTGTGGTGGCGCTCGGTCTGCGATCACTGATAGTGGCGACACGCGGGTCCGACATGTACTAATGGACCGCGGCCGATTTAAAGCTACCACCTAGCAAGTTCAAAAAAATGGTTCAAATGGCTCTGAGCACTATGGGACTAAACATCTGAGGTCATCAGTCCCCTAGAACTACTTAAACCTAACGACATCACACACATCCATGCCCGAGGCAGGATTCGAACCTGCGACCGTAGCGATCACGCGGCTCCAGACTGAAGCGCCTAGAACCGCACGGCCACACCGGCCGGCACCACCTAGCAAGTGTGGTGTCTGGCGGTGACACCACAATAAAAACTATTAATGAATTGCTTATGCATGTTGGTGAAGGCGGATCGCTCTCCAATTGTACCGCCTCCATTTTTCCCTTTGTTTAACAGGGTGTACCAAAGCTCTCACGTCCGCACTGATTTTCGACAATGTTATAAGTTGCGCTAGGGACCGCATCTACCTTCTTTCGAAGTTAGCAGGCAACTACGCTGTTATGCGGCGGCTCGTTTCGACCCATTCAACATCTGTCCTTCAAGAGTACCGAGCGAGTAACGGAGTTTATATTTCATACCTGCCACAACAAATTTGTGTTCGTGGGGTCTCTTCTAATTCGAACGTTTGACTTACGCTATACGTATTCGTTTCGGAATATCGTTTCTACGTCTTCCGTTAACTGTACGTGGTTAACATTATGAAGACAATTAATAACATTTGTGAAATACAACTTTGTTTGCGGAAAACATAATCATGTTCGAAGTCGCGTTTTTCCACGACAAACGACTTTCAACAACTTATTATATGCATAACTGTTGCAACTGATTGGCGGGAATTTTATATATATATGAATTACAAAAAAACAAATACTAAAAAAAAAAAGAAGGTTGCATGGCGCGAGATTCGATCCGGCGACCTTCGGATTACGAACCCGAGCGCTTACCGCTGCGCCACGACGCTGTAGAAAATTGTTAATCGTAGAGAGTATTTCACCGGAACGGTTTCTTTTACCTGTCGATTTTCTCGACAACGGCTGAGAAGGACATCTTGGTGCTTTGCCACATTACACCTCTGGCCATGAGCTTTTATTATGCGCAGTATGAATCGAATCTGAATTTCACAATTTGCGGCCTCCCCTTGTAAGTCTAGGGGACTGATGACCTCAGATCTTAAGTGCCATCGTGCTTAGAGCCATTTGAACCCAGTCCATTCCATGTAAATACAGCCCACACCATTATGGAGCCACCACCAATTTGCACAGTGCCTTGTTGACAACTTGGGTCCAACCATACCAACAGCTCTTACCACGTGGACACTGGACTCGCATTCGGGAGGACGATGGTACAATCCCGCGTCCGGCCATCCTGATTTAGGTTTTCCGTGATTTCCCTAAATCGCTCCAGGGAAATGCCGGGATGGTTCCTTTGAAAGGGCACGGCTGACTTCCTTCCCCGTCCTTCCCTGATCCGATTAGACCTATGACCACGCTGTCTGGTCTCCTCCCTCAGAACAACCCCCTATCTTACCACGTGAAATCGGGACTCATCTGACCAGGCCACAGTTTCCCAATCGTCTAGGGTCCAACCGATTGGTCACGAGCCCAGGAGAGGCGCTGCAGTGATGTGCTGTTAGCAAAAGCACCTACGTCGATCGACTGCTGCTATAGCCCATTAACGCCAAATTTCACCGCACTGTCCTAAAGGATACATTCATATTAAGTCCCACATTGATTTCTGTAGTTATTTTTCGCAATGTTGCTTGTCTCTTGGCACTGACGACTCTACGGAAACGCCGCTGCTCTCGGTCGTTAGGTGAAGACCGTTATCCATGACAAGAGCAATGCCTGAAATTTGGTATTCTCAGCACGCTCTATACGTTGTGCAGCTCGAAATATTGAATTCCCTAAGGTTTCCCGAATTGAGATGTCCAATGCGCCTAACTCCAACTATCATTCCGCGTTCAAAACGTGTTAAGTTGTGCGGCCATAATCACGTCGGAAACCTTTTCACATGAATCACCTGAGTACAAACGACAGCTCCGCCAATACAGTGCCGCTATATACCGTCATCCGTAGATGTGCATGTTGTAACGTTCCCTGGCCGCACACACACTATTAATAAACTAAAATTTAATTGTACTATATACGCCGCTATGAAGCAATTTGTATATACTGTAATTATTTAACAAAAAATATTAATTAATTTTGTATAAAGGACACTCGTTATTATTTTAATATTTTCTGTAGTAATATTCTCGATGTATTTATGATTGTAATATTTCTATACTCATAATGTAATTACGAAATGTGTCAATATCAGCGATAACAAAAATGTAAAATACAGCCGCAGATTGCAAAGAGACATTAACGGTTGATAGTCGTATAAATAGGAATACATAGTGTGCATTCTTTGTCTTCTTCCTCGAGAGCTGAGAGAGAGAGGAACCTGTGACGTAGCATTTTATGAATGGGTAGACTTCATTTGTCTGTATCTAGATTTAGCCGCCATTAGAGGAGAAATTACAAACTAATGTAAGTTGAATTATTGTTGTGGTCTAAATACATTATAATTTATCAAAAGTGTGTATTACTAATGTAAATTAGCTTGCCCATGTCATCTATAATATTTCTTTAAAGAATTTTCAGCATTTTTAGCAATTATCGCTATCGCTGGTGTTGCTGGGCTGTGCCGCGACCGAACGATTTGCAGCGGCGGCACATTTAAAAAAATTGTTCCGCTAAGAAAAATTAACCAAACCCGTAAATCGGGAGCAGATAAAAATTAGCAGTGAATTAAGAAAATGTTTTTCTTTTACAACGATCCTAAGACTGACGGAATTTATTACTAGTTTCACATTTGTGCATTTATAGGCGGATAGTTAACGTTGAAATTTAACAATTTGTTGGTTCTTTCAAATAACTTAAATGTATAGTGAAGTGTGTTTTATCAATGATAATCAAACGTTCAGGTCGGCTTGGCAATATTTAACCATTTTCTGCTAATAGAGACAGTCTCGTGTTCCATAGCTAACGCCGGGAAAGAATTCAGTAAATATTTTAAAAAAAACCACTGCATTTAGAAAATGTGTGCCAAGGCCGAATTATGTAGAATATATAATTCTCAACTAAATATTCTTAATCAGTTAATATGAATTTATCAGCATGAGAGGGTTGACTAAGTTCACGTAATTTTAAATGTACTTAATTCTGTCTACATGAATTTTTATTACCACACGTAAATAAGGGGTTCTACAACAAAGTTCGTACAGACTGAAAGAAAGAGCAAATAACTAATAAAAAAAAAACAATAAAAAAGGGTAAATTATTTTTTTAATTTTATTTCATTAAAATGTGCATATCGCTAGCCCGTGAATCTTATCACCTCTGATTATGTGGTGTTTCCATTTGAAATCGCACGTATAACCCGGCATTTAACGGATGTGACTGCTCCCGTGGATGTTCGGCAATCGTGTAATCGTATAATAACGGGCGTTTTCTCCTATTTATGCTCAGTACGTTACATTAGTTCATGCTGAGGATCAGATGGCAATCCCTGCCCCAGTCGTCCTTTCTCTGCAGCTTTTCCTGCATTTCGCCACGCGAATATCCACACATACAGCTTTCTGCTTGCCACTGATTTCTCTCCATTGATTCCAAATTCTACAGTGGTCTTCCACGACTGTGGCTTGTCCAAGGGGTGCATATGCTTCAGAGACGCTGGCTTCAACGCAGCCTTACTTTGGGTGGGAAGGAGCGTGAGATCATGAGACGGTCCGAGGGAACGACCACACAGGTCACCTGGCTGTATGTTGATGGTGAGGAGAAAACTGCGAAAGTTCTACACGTTGGTCAGTAGCCACACCAGAAAGTGTCTAAGCATATTCCGATAACTGGAAGTCGACATATGCGTTATTCCGCGCCGTGTCGCTCTGGGAAGAAATCAGACGGCTCGCTTCATCTACATCTACATCTATACTCCGCGAGCCACCTTACGGTGTGTGGCGGAGGGTACTTATTGTACCACTATCTGATCCCCCCTTCCCTGTTCCATTCACGAATTGTGCGTGGGAAGAACGACTGCTTGTAAGTCTCCGTATTTGCTCTAATTTCTCGGATCTTTTCGTTGTGATCATTACGCGAGATATATGTGGGCGGTAGTAATATGTTGCCCATCTCTTCCCGGAATGTGCTCTCTCGTAATTTCGATAATAAACCTCTCCGTATTGCGTAACGCCTTTCTTGAAGTGTCCGCCACTGGAGCTTGTTCAGCATCTCCGTAACGCTTTCGCGCTGACTAAATGTCCCCATGACGAATCGCGCTGCTTTTCGCTGGATCATGTCTATCTCTTCTATTAATCCAACCTGGTAAGGGTCCCATACTGATGAGCAATACTCAAGAATCGGACGAACAAGCGTTTTGTAAGCTACTTCTTTCGTCGATGAGTCACATTTTCTTAGAATTCTTCCTATGAATCTCAACCTGGCGCCTGCTTTTCCCACTATTTGTTTTATGTGATCATTCCACTTCAGATCGCTCCGGATAGTAACTCCTAAGTATTTTACGGTCGTTACCGCTTCCAATGATTTACCACCTATGGCATAATCGTACTGGAATGGATTTCTGCCCCTATGTATGCGCATTATATTACATTTATCTACGTTTAGGGAAAGCTGCCAGCTGTCGCACCATGCATTAATCCTCTGCAGGTCCTCCTGGAGTACGTACGAGTCTTCTGATGTTGCTACTTTCTTGTAGACAACCGTGTCATCTGCAAATAGCCTCACGGAGCTACCGATGTTGTCAACTAAGTCATTTATGTATATTGTAAACAATAAAGGTCCTATCACGCTTCCCTGCGGTACTCCCGAAATTACCTCTACATCTGCAGATTTTGAACCGTTAAGAATGACATGTTGTGTTCTTTCTTCTAGGAAATCCTGAATCCAATCACAAACCTGGTCCGATATTCCGTAAGCTCGTATTTTTTTCACTAAACGTAAGTGCGGAACCGTATCAAATGCCTTCCTGAAGTCCAGGAATACGGCATCAATCTGCTCGCCAGTGTCTACGGCACTGTGAATTTCTTGGGTAAATAGGGCGAGCTGAGTTTCACATGATCTCTGTTTGCGGAATCCATGTTGGTTATGATGAAGGAGATTTGTATTATCTAAGAACGTCATAATACGAGAACACAAAACATGTTCCATTATTCTACAACAGATTGACGTAAGCGAAATAGGCCTATAATTATTCGCATCTGATTTATGACCCTTCTTGAAAATGGGAACGACCTGCGCTTTCTTCCAGTCGCTAGGTACTTTACGTTCTTCCAGCGATCTACGATAAATTGCTGATAGAAAGGGGGCAAGTTCTTTAGCATAATCACTGTAGAATCTTAAGGGTATCTAGTCTGGTCCGGATGCGGCCGGGATATCTCTCCACGACCTCCCTGTGTGAGCGACCTCCGCGCTGACAGGTAATTTGTTACCCGCTCTCTACGCTAGTCACTCGCGGACGCTTTATCATCCACCAGGGGCTCTGGAGCTGTTGCTCCGTGACAGGCACAGCTACCCTGCGTGGTCCACAGGTTCCAACGCTCCTGCTGGATAATGCTTTGATATCTGTATTCATCATTCTCCATTCACTTGCATCGCGATCTTGCCTAACTCACAGAGACGTAGCCTTCTTCAGCAGTCTCCATGTAAACTGGAGGTTAGTTACCCTCACAGGGACAACTTTTCTTCTTCTGCTTCTTCGCTATTGCGAGCAACTTATTGTTATTATTATTACTGCCATTCTTATTTCTCACAATAGAGATTACATTCATGGATATAGTGTACTTCGAGATACATCCAAGAGTAGGTCTGGTGACTAGAGCGATTTTTCAATATTTTACATAAGATACGGGGAGTTCCGAGCACTATTACGTCTTGAATTTCACTGTCTTTACTGCAGCCTGGTGACGACGAAGTGGACGAAGTTTAGGGATTCTGCTGCCTTGGAAGCAAAGTAACACGCAACGGATAAAGAAAGGAGAGTGCAAAAAGCAGACTAGCAAAGGTAAAGATGGCATTCGTGGCCAGGGGAAGTCGACTGGTAGCAAAAATAGGACATAATTTGGGGAAAAAGTTTCTGAGATTATTAGTTTATGCACAGTACTTCGTGGAATTCCGTAACATCCAAAGCCACCGAAAATAAACGCTTAATGTATCTGTTTAACAAATCAGATAAAATTTTGCTTGACACCTTCTTAAGAGACAGTCTCTACTCCATCCAGTCTGACGGTGTATGCTTAGACCAGATGTGGATTAAATTCAAAGAAATGCTATCGACGGCAGTTCAGTGACATATAGCAAATAAGTTAGTAAGAGATGGTACTGATCCCCATGTTACACAAAACAGGTCAGCACACTGTTAGAAGCAACGGGAAAAACACGCCAATTTAAAAGAACTCGAAATTCCCAAGATTGGCCGAATTTTGCAGAAGCTTTTAATAATTTTCACAATGAAACGGTATCTCGATATCTGGCAGAAAACCCAAATAGGACCTGATGTAACGCAAAGTACATAAGTGGCAAGAGAGAATCAATACCTTCACTGCACGATACTAACTATAATGTTACTGATAACAGTGCCATTAAAGCACAGTTACTAAACACAGTTCTCCGTAATTCTTTCACCAACGAAGACAATTCCAATCAAGAATAGGTCAGTGTTTCACTATCTGTCGATGTGGACTTGCTTCTTGACGAACGTTATCGTACACAGTTATTATTGTGAGAAATTTACGTACTATGGTGGGCTTAAAAGTGCAAATTACTCTTGTTCAAATTATGATATAACTTTCCTGCCTTCTACGCCGTCTAAGCTTGATAATTGTCATTGACCGAAACTAGTAGTGAACTGTGCAAAGTAAACTACAGCTGAAGGTTTCATCATGAATTTTAAGAATTCAGGACAACTGCCAACATGAGTAACGCAGTATATATCCTCTGAGTGGCGAAGCAGTTTCAATAATAAAGTCAAGCCCTCTAGTCCAGACTGTATGCCAATTAGGTTTCTTTCAGAGTATGCTTATACATTAGCTCCCTTCAAATTGCCATTATCGACTGTTTTCATGTTATGCAGTGCCTAAGATGGCAATGTGTCTAATAGTGTATTTTATTAGACAATGTATCTAATAGTGTACTTTTATAACATTAAAACACTTGATAATGGCAATTTAAAGCCTAAATCATGATCGTGTAAATTTAAAACTGCAAATAAAAAAACAATCTACTGGCGGTACTGACTTCAAAGAAGTAAAGTAATTGCAAAATGATTTAGACAAAATATCTATTTGGTGGGGAAGTTACAGTTGACCGTAAATAAAAGTGAGATGTCGTCCATATGAATACTAAAAACAATTCGTTAACTTTCAGTTACAAGATGAATCACACGAATATAAAGGCTGTGAATTCAACTAAATACCTGGATATTACACTATGAACAGCCTAAAATGGAACGATCACATATCGTAGATAATGTTGTGAGGAAAAGCGAACGAAAAACTGCGTTTTATTGGCAGAATGCTTAAAAGACGGAACAAGTCTACTAAAGAGGCTGTCTACAACACGTCTGTTCATTCTCTTCTGTTGTATTGCTGTGCGGTGTGGGATTCACATCAGATGAGACTGGCATAGGAAGGAAGGAAGGAAGTCCCTTTTTTACTATCGCGAAATAAGGGCGAGAAAGCCACGGATATGACATGCGACTTGCGGTGGCAATCATTAAAACAAATGCGTTTTTCTTAGCGGTGAGCTCACACGACACGACTTTTTTTTTTCTTTTTTTCCACATGCTGTTTGGGAGAGGAACGGTAGACAAATAGCTTGGACGTTGTTCGATGAGCTCCCTGTCGGGCACTTAATTGTAAATTGTGGACTAATGAGTTATATGTAGATGTAGGTGTAGATGAAGTCATTGATGAACTGTGGGAAAATAGGAAGAGAAGAGAATCGAAGAGCTTGAGATATGACAGTATGGAGGGATGTTGTAAGTTGGTGGACTTACGAGGGGCGTTAGAAAAGTCCGTGCTAAATCCGAGAGATGGCACCACCGACGCGTATCGAGGTCATGTTTAGTCAGTAGCATCTTTGGAATGAACGCACACCAAGTTTCAGCCATATTGGTCTATTTGTGTTTGGCATTCATGTAAATCAAAGAAGTCGAGTGATCGTCAAAAAATGGACGAAAAAAAATTTCGTGTGGTGATTAAACATTACTTTATGAAAGGCAAAACCCCTCAAGAGACTATAGAGAAGCTTGATAAACATTACGGTGACTCTGCACCTTCGATTAGAACTGTTTATTCGTGGTTTCAAAATTTTCGGAGTGGCCATTTGGGCACAAGTGATGCTGAATGTTCTGGACGCCCTGTGGAGGTTACGACTCCAGAAATCAATGATAAAGTCCATAATATGGTGATGGACGGCAGAATAGTTAAGGTGCTTGAGATTGCTAGTGCTGTGGGCATCTAGAATGAACGGGTACATAATATTTTGCATAAATATTTGGACATGAGAAAACTATCCGCAAGATAGGTTCCGCCATTGCTCATGCTTGACCAAAAACGGAATCGTGTGAAGTGTTGCAAGCATGGTTTGCAGCTGTTCAGGAAGAATCCTCAGGACTTAAAGCGTCGTTTCGTCACTGTGGGTGAAACATGGATACATTACTATACTACTGAGACCAAACAACAATCTAAACAATGCGTGACCAACGGAGAATCTGCACCAAAAAAGGCGAAGACGATTCCTTCGGCCGGAAAGTTTATGGCGACTGTCTTTTGGAGTTTGCAAAGGATAATCCTCATCGACTATCTGGAAAAGGGTAAAACTATTACTGGTGAATATTATTTATTATTATTGGACCGCTTGAAAACCGAGCTGCAAGAAAAACGCCGGCTACTGTATCGCAAAATAGTCCTTTCCCATCACGACGATGCACCAGCAGTTGTGGTCGCAAAATTAATGTAAATAGGATTCCAACTCGTTTCATATCCGCCCTATTCTCCAGCATTGGCTCCTTCGGACTACTATTTGTTCCCAAATTTGAAGAAATGGCTGGCAGGACAAAGATTTTATTCAAACGAGGAGGTGATTGCAGCAACTAGTAGCTATTTTGCAGACTTGTACAATTCCTATTATTCGGAAGGGATCAACAAATTAGAACAGCGTTGAACAAAGTGTATAAGTCTAAAAGGAGACTACGATGAAAAATAAAAAAGGTTTACCCCCAAATACGAAAGTAGTTTTTATTTTTGCAAGGACTGTTCAAACGCCCCTCGTATAAGGAATGGTTATTCGCAGAATAGACGAATAAAGGAGCATAGGGACAGTTCTGACAAGAAAAGGGACACGAAGATAAAACATGATTTACGGAATCAGGAAATGACTTCCACGGCACTACAGGGCGTTGTGGGGGGTTACTCTATAGGGTAAGCAGAGATTGGAATACAGCCGACAAATAATTGCGGACGCAGGATGCAAGTGCTACTCTGAGATAAAGCGGTTGGTACAGGAGAGGAATTCATGACAGGTCGCGTCAAACCAGTCACTAGACTAATGACTCAAAACAACCTGCATCTTGGTATTCTAGAAAGAGTGGTGTTCAGTTTATGATCCGAGGGCACCAATGACGACGCGTTTGACATTTAGTTTTCACATTCCACATTCGACTGACTTCCAAGCTCAAATTCTTATATTTCCGTTTCTTCTGAGGTGTAATATCATTAATGTTCTCATTACACGAATCTGACATATCGTTCTTTTCTCTGGCTGATGTACAACAGTGTTCGGTTTGTTACCTGCGGTCGTTAAGTCGGTATGTATTTCTTGGTCGTACAGTATAGTGTTACGCCCAGCTGCCGGGACCGCTTTGGGTGTTTGACTGTATCGCTTGTTGGGGAGATCGGGTGCTGAGAGAGCTCTGCATATTTGCCAATGAAGGTAAGAGCACACCTGACTGTGCCACTTGAGGTGTCGATTCGTCGCCTAGACAGAAAATTTTTGGGCTGTAAGCACTTCAAAAATTTACAATACTGAATCCAAGAGAAAAAGAAAGAGGGAAAGAAAGAGGGGGAGAGAGGAAGAGAGAGAAATAATACCCATCTGAATTCTTCATTCAGTGTTCTGTGAAATGTTTAGCGGAAAAGTGGCTAATATGCCTATCCTTTGCGAATGCCAATTTAAAACGTTAGTAAATCATTGGAAACTAACAATCATACCTAGGAAAAGTGAAAGTAATTGATCTGTCTTATAGCACTACAAGAAACTTATTTCCCACAAAAGTTTCAAAATGAACAGTTCATTCCATATGAGCACAGGTAAGGTATTGGACTCGAATTCGAGATTGTGTACGTTCCAATCCTCGTCAGGCCGTCCATAATTTGTCTAAATCATTTAAGGCAAATGTCGGTATGGTTTCTTTGAAAAGGACAATGCTCGTTGCCTGTCTCATTCTTCGCGCTGTCTGACCTTGTGCTCTGTCTCTAATTACGTCATTGCAGCCTAGGGATTAAAGGCTAATATTCCTTCCTTTATTTCCCCCACAATGAGTTTCTGCTTATACCACATTTCATCAAGAAATCCACAGGAGAAAGTCAAGGGCAACTGAAGGTGAAATGAATGTTAAGCCTTTCCCCTGCAGAGTCGGACTTGGTGATGTAGCTTAAGAGTGCGTTTCTGGAAGATCGAAAGAGCGTGGAAATCAATCCCGATCGCGTCATGGGATTTTCAGTCTGCCTTGAACCTAGATTTCACCTTCCAGTGATGTGAAGATTCGTCAGGAACGACACGCGGTTCGGATTCCATGATAAGCAGAAGGTCCATTTCCTCCCGTTTTATTACTGGGGTGAGTTCAGGGTACGCCAAGTCGCCGAAGCGGCGTCCAATAGAAAGACCATTGAGCCACATGCAGAAAAAAACCATTCGAAGCATTTGAGAAGCAAAAATTTTGCTGTCACACAGGTTCCACAGGCTCACACAGGGTGTCAATAAAGTCCCAGTGTGACTTCAGTCAGTTATTCGTTGGGAAGTATCGAAGACAAAGAACAGAAGTTTGTTGTTGTGACACGTTTAGCTGCTCGAAAAGAATTTTCTCCTTCGTCCTTCAGTGCATATCTGACTCTTAATGCATCAAAATGACAACAGACAAAAGAAGGCGCAATGCGTCATCTGGTATGCAGAACTGAAATCTTTTATAATGGCACTGCTTATTACCACCGGCAAAAACAAGCATAATGCTTCAAAAACTTTTAAGAGCCAGCCACGTTAAACTCCTTCGACATTGACGTCCACCTGTTACGTCGGGCGTGGTTGCTTAGTAGATTTGGGATTTGGGGGAGGGGACCAAACAGCAAGGTCATCAGTCCTACAGGATTAGGGAAGGATGGGGAAGCAAGTTGGCCACGCTGTTTCAAAGGAACTATCCTGGCATTTGCCTGCAGCGGTTTAGGAAAATCATGAGAAACCTAAATGTGGATGGAGGTCTGAACCATCGTCCCCCTGTGTCTCACGTAAATGTTAGTAGTTGGACAAAACTGGTGTCACCCCATTCTGCATTGTTGCCCAATTTATTCATGATGGCGGATCCAAGATGGCAAAGTCGCACTGGCATCATGGTGAGAAGAGTAGTGGAGCAACCTGTGTACCACTCAGTGTTGCATTCTTGCCAAATTTATTCAAGATGGCGGGTCCAAGATGGCGGTGATAGATACGGCAATGTCACAATGACATCATGGCAGGACTTTCAAATTTTGGTAGGTCAATTGAACAACCTCCACTATCCTAACCCGCTCCCATCCCCACCAGGAAATGGCAGGAAGTACAAATTCCATCAGGACAACGCAACACACCTCACCTACCTCCACTAACCTAAGAAAATGGTGGGAAAAAAGGGCACTTGGGCTACCTCCACTAACCTAAGTCATCCAACCGCCCTCTCTTCCTGGGAACTGGCGGGGAAAAGGACTCAGCCTGTGCTGGATAGGATGGACATAAATCTTTATTTTCAGTCTTTATTTAAACAATTTGATGCAGTACTGCTATCAAGTGTGTTCACACCGAGGTCTGGAATCCAACTGACCAAGTACACAGTACTGCCACCAGAGAATGCTGTCATCCCTCCCATGACATAATCCAAGATGGCGGTCTGGAGGGGGAAAAATGGCGGGTCACGCAGCTGCTGACCGCATATGAAAGTCTCGTCTACAGTTAGAGTTCTTCGAGTGTTATACTGATGTCACATGTCTGTAAATAAGCGCCAAGTCATCCTCTGGGCCGTGCACGTGCATGTTTACCATTGCTCAATCGAAACTTCTCTCTACCCGTGGCTATTGACGTCACAGGCTGCACTATAGAAATATGTTTCAGAATAACATCGACTGCTTTCCCCCCTCATGATCCCTAACGGGACATGTGAGACGTGTCTAGCCCATGCACGTGAAACCTGTGGATACTGACGCCACAGCTCGCGCTATAGAAATCTGTTCCAGAATAACATCAACTGCTTTCTCTCCTTCGCGATCCCAACAGGACCTGTTCACGAAAATAGCCCAGAATAACACCGACTGCATTCTTCCTGATAGTCCTAACGAGGCATCACATATTACCCTTCCCAGAAACCGTAATATCATGTTTTCATGTCTCAGAAACGGTAAACTTCTCACTGCTAAAAGCCTTCATCATGTGCATGCTTGTGAAAACACAATTAATCATAAAAGCATTCTTGTTACTTGGAGATAGGGAGAGAGAGAGAGAGAGAGAGAGAGAGAGAGAGAGAGAGAGAGAGACAGATGATGGTCGAATCAGGCCCTTCCAGAAATAGTGACAATCGGTAAAAGTTTCTTATTGGCTGTACAGTAAAATGAAGCTCTCTCATTGGTCACCTCGGCCTATATATAAACCCACAACCAACCTCTATCATCCTTAGTTCGCTTCTGTCCACCTTGTTGTCCATTCCGTAGTGTGTGTGTGTACGTGCGTGCGTGTGTGTGCGTGTGTGTTTGTGTGTGTGTGTTTGCTTGTTCTTTTCCCTCCGCAGTATGAAGAGAGTTAGCTGCAGCAACATTTCATAGTGTAGCGGCAAGAGGCTTAGAGTTCTGGAGACAGGATTACCAAGTGAGCAAATAATTTTTATTTTGAGTGTAAATTTTCGTGTGTATGTTAAATTCGCTTTATTAATTCTGTCTTCTTGTTACAGTACAGCTGCAGAATTTTGTCGTGTAGTGTGAGAAGAGACAGGAGGGAGCTGAACCGCAACATACTCTGGAATTCTAGCCTCCTGTGTTGGGTTCACAGCCAGAATTGCCTTGTGAATATAATTTCCATTGTAATTTGTTCTTGTATAGTAACGATTCAAATTTTCTTATTTCATAATTCTTTTTTTTTTTTTTTTTTTTTTGTTCCTCTACCTCACTTGAAGCAAATGCAAATTGAGCTGGAGGCAAGGCTGGAGGCTGAAAACAATTATTTACTGCCGCAGCAGCAATACTAGATGGAACAGCCTCCAGCTGTGGATAACCGACAACAACACTCATGTAAGTATAGAAAAAAATATCCATGTTCAATCTTTCTGTTTAACGTGACACTCAAAATAAATAAAATTATGTCTCGTCTTGTTAAAGAAACAGCTCTATAGGACTTCGATTTGTTCCACAGGCAGCTGGAGGCTATTCAGCAGATGAAGGAACAGCCTCTAGCAAATAATGAGATGCACAAGCAGATTACGTGCCTCTAGTAGTAGTGGTAGTAGCATAGGAAGTTTTTACTGTAACATATCGGTTTATATATCTTGTTTGTTGTTGTTGTAGGTGAGACAGATGAGGACAGCAAAAGGCGCTCTGATCTGGCTATACTAGATGATGATTATGATGACTTTTTTGAGGGTGCAGTGGAGTCGCCTGATCAAGTGTTAATGCCCTGGAGCCAGAGCGAAAAAGCTAATTACACACTTTACTTATAACCATGTGATCGTCAGAGTTCTTCCTTTCACTATGCCAGCAGCGGTAAGCAATATACTTAACTATTATTTAATTTATTTCTTTTTCTTCTACAGCGGTCGTGTCTCAGCAACACGGTGTGGCGTGCATACCAGTGGCGGCTAAACTGTCTTCCTCAACAAAGACTCGCCTACAAGGGCGCAGCTACTCGCTGCGCGGGAAGCCACCGCAGACCCGGCACAGCCACTCTGGCGTTTTTGGACTGAGCAACGAACCACCGCCTCTCAAGTTACCAGGTTGGGTCTACAACAGCATCAGGAGCCATCATTGCAGCCTGGCTGTTCCCGTTGTGCTGACCCAGATAACACCGCATCATCCTTCTCCATCATTATCGTTTGAGCCTTGTCGCAAGGTACGTGCACCTTGTCGAATACCGGCTTGCCCCTCCCCAACACCATCATCAATGGGGTGGACTCAAAATAGTATTAATACTAATATAGATGATCCTGTGGCCAGTGGCAGTTCTCTCTCCTGTCCTTTCAGTGAAGGACATCAGGTCAGTGTTACCATAATGCAGTGAGAATACTTGGTAATTGCAGACGCTTTTGAGGAGCGAATCTCGCTCACGAGGATCGAACCCGGCAGGAGGGTACCACGACCCTGCTGGATTTCTAAGGGCGTGCCTTCCTGTCGTGAAAACGGAGCTCCTCAGGGTAGTCAATGATCCATGGTATCCCACCATTAAATGCAGTGTGGTGCTTTGCATCGAATTACTGATTACCCCCCCCCCCCCCCCCCTCTCAACAAAGTTGAGTCTGGTGTTGAAGAGACAACTCTTCACTATCTTTGGGGTGAAATGGCGTGGTAACATGGAGCACGTCAATCCCTGAATGGTTTCATAAATCCACTTGGAGTGCAATACTGGCACAGTTTTACGACATGGAAGTCAGAGGGTTAGGTAAAGCATCAGCCGAATACTACACCTGGACATACATACACATGTCTAAAATCCAGTAAAGGGAGGGTCTAGCTATATCAAGCTCCCTACAGATATAGTTAATAAGCAGGCAAGCATTAATGTCGAAAATAGAAAGCATCAGGTTTGTTTTACTTGGTCAATCCTGGCTTGCGAAAGAAAGTATAATTACAGAGATCATCCAGAGCATCCCGGTACATACCACGTAGGTGATAATATTCGTGGGTGTTATAACTTTGATGGTATCGATTTCCCTGTCAAGATCGAGGACATACCTAAATTTGAGGCACAGAATAGCGGCATATTGGTTTATGTTTATGAGCTGGAGAAGAAGAGCAAGGCAGATGAACAAGACAAGCATATTGTCTTCGGCCCCCTCCACTTCTCAAAATTTGCTGGTGTGCGTGAGCTGCATGTAAACATGCTACTCTTCTCTGAATGTGATAATTATCACTGTGTTTGGATCAAAGACATGTTCCAACTCCTTTCCTCCCAACTATAGTCTGATCATCGTATAAAACGTATTTGCTTAACGTCTCTCTATTATTTCTCCTCAGAAAAGTTATTAAGGGCGCATGTAGTAGACTGTGTTTCCAAAGATCCGCTACAAGTTATTATGACTACTGAGGACAACAAATTCATGAAGTTCAAGAATGTTCACCACCAGGAGCGATGCCTGTTTGTAGTGTATGCCAACTTTGAATGCCTCCTCGCTCCTGTGACCTGCTGTGAAGGTGACCCTACAGCCTCACATACCGAAAAACACACACCATTTGTGGCAGAGTACCATATTGTATCGTCAAATGACTCCAGTCTTAATCACTACAAATCTTATATCGGGGATAATCCTGCAGTTTGGCTGCTCACTGAGCTCGAAAAATGTTCAAGGGAGGTTGATAAGCTTTACAGCAACAACGTGCCCATGACCAAATCGAAGGAGAACGAAGAGTTGTATATTAACGCGGTTGATTGTCATATTTGCTGGCTGCCGTTAGAGAGAAAAGCGGACACTCCTCTTAAGGATCACAGTCATATACGGGGAAGTTCCGTGGTGCAGCTCACAATGCGTGCAATTTGAAGTACCAGCTACTCTTAAGGATCACTGTCATATACGGGGAAGTTCCGTGATGCAGCTTACAATGCGTGCAATTTGAAGTGCCAGCTACCAAGAGACATACCCGTTTTCTTTCATAATTTAAGTGGGTATGACACTCACTTTCTAGTTGAGCACTTGGCTGATTTCGGCTTGGAGAAAAATCAGGTCAGTGAGAGCATCGAGAAATACATTTCATTCTCCAAACGAATGACGCCAAGAATTACGCTGCGCTTCCTTGATACGCTACATTTTATGCAGGCGCCACTCCAGAAACTCGTTAACATTCGAGCTGCATTTCTCCACGAGGAAAAGTTTCAACTTGTAACTAGGAAGGGGGTTTTCCCATATGAGTATGTGGATAGTATGGCGAAACTCAACGATACCAGGCTACCTGACATAACTGCATTCTCCAGCAACCTTACAGGCAATGCCATAATGGATGCAGAGTATGAACATGCCATGAATATCAGCGGGAATCCAATATTTCCATGTTAGGAGAGCACACATGGCTTTACATGGACACAGACGTGTGCTTGATTGCAGACGTTTTCGAGAAGTTCCAGAGTCTATGTATGACCACATATTCTCTGGATCCCGCCTTTTATTACACGGCAGCTGGGTTGTCTTGCTCAAGAACACTAAGTGCAGCATCGAATTATTGACCGATCCCGGCATGCTTCTTTTCTTTGAGTGAGGGATCTGTGGAGGACTCTGATAATGTGTTCATAGGCACGTGAAGGCAAATAACTCACGGATGGGTGACAGGTTCAGCACATTCCTTGATTCGAGTTATATAATGTATCTTGACGTGAATAACTTATATGGGCATGCCATGCTGCAATGACTGCCGATTGGCGAGTATCGATGGGTGCCCGAAGACGAGTGCAGGGGGTTAGGTGGAAAAATCATGGGGGGTACGGCAGCTGATTCTGATGTAGGGTATGTGGTAGAGGCAGAACTCACATACCCTACTAGTTTGCATGATGCACATACCG
This sequence comes from Schistocerca serialis cubense, assembly GCF_023864345.2. Taxonomy (NCBI): domain Eukaryota; kingdom Metazoa; phylum Arthropoda; class Insecta; order Orthoptera; family Acrididae; genus Schistocerca; species Schistocerca serialis. The sequence continues at coordinate 504,259,839 of NC_064644.1, read as the reverse complement.
ATTTGCCGTTGTGTTCAGAGCAACTAGTTCCGCGAGAAGGTTCCACTCCAAAACTGATGACAATACTGGGGATTAAGCAGAGATACATTATTCATTATCGTAAACTCGTTAGAATCATCCGGGCTTACTAGCAGTCCCCCTGGTCGAAGGAGTATATTGAACTGAATACGAGACAGAGAGCTTCTGCAGCGTGTGACACTGAGAAAGATTTTTATAAGTTAACGAATAATTCAGTTTTCGGCAAAACAGTAGGAAATTTGAGGGAACGACGTGAAATTTTTATTATAACAGAATGAGATGGTCATTATGGCGTAAGAAAATATATCGCCAGACCAAATTTTAAGTGGGTCACCATATTCATTAAGAACTTCGTTACAGTGTAGATGGTGAAGACTACATTATAGTTTACAAAACCCATTTATGTGGGGATGTGCATATTAGACCTACCCAAAATCCACATGTACCGCTTCCATTATGAGTTTGCGTAAAGTCATTTCACAGATCCCAAATTACTTTGCATGGATGCAGATAGATTCATCTGTTGGGTGAAGAACTGCGATCAATATGAAGTAGTGAGGTGCCTCGGTAATGAATGTGACACACCCTCATACACAGCCAGTAATCTTTATGCTGTTGTTCCACAGAACAAGAAGGTTATCGGCCTCACGATGCGAATAGATTGCTGGTTGTGGAGTTTGTAGACCTGTGATCAAAAATGTAGGCATATCGCATATTGGAAGCTGTCACCAAGAGGTGGGCCAAGGGTGTGCGTTGTATGGAATCGAGAGCCCTCTCCCTCGAAGACTATTTGTGGTGGCTATACAGCGGTGTCCGTGGTGCTGCACTGCAGCTGCCCCATATGGTACAGCAAACTAGTATTTGATGGAGAGGGCAAAGGGTATATACTGCAGCCTAAAATCGGCCTGTCATGACGATAAATCGGTCATTTTTGATGATTGGATTGAAATGTTCCTGTACTCACACTTCTCACTTGTAGCGAGAGAAGGGGTGGTGGACTGGTTGAGTGAGAGGGAGAGAATAATGAATGAAAGAGTGTGTCTCCAGAGTAGTAGTATGACCCTCTTATCATAGTGTAAGTAATTTTGGGTGCGTATATATATATATATATATATATATATATATATATATACTAATTTCATGTGCACATACACACACCATGTCCGAAAAAAAGAAAAATTATATATGTAATTTTTCTTTTTTTCGGACATGGTGTGTGTATATGCACATGAAATTAGTATATATATATATATATATACGAGGGCAGTTCAATAAGTAATGCAACACATTTTTTTTCTCGGCCAATTTTGGTTGAAAAAACCGGAAATTTCTTGTGGAATATTTTCAAACATTCCCGCTTCGTCTCGTATAGTTTCATTGACTTCCGACAGGTGGCAGCGCTGTACGGAGCTGTTAAAATGGCGTCTGTAAGGGATGTGCATTGCAAACAACGGGCAGTGATCGAGTTTCTTTTGGCGGAAAACCAGGGCATCTCAGATATTCATAGGCGCTTGCAGAATGTCTACGGTGATCTGGCAGTGGACAAAAGCACGGTGAGTCGTTGGGCAAAGCGTGTGTCATAATCACCGCAAGGTCAAGCAAGACTGTCTGATCTCCCGCGTGCGGGCCGGCCGTACACAGCTGTGGCTCCTGCAATGGCGGAGCGTGCGAACACACTCGTTCGAGATGATCGACGGATCACCATCAAACAACTCAGTGCTCAACTTGACATCTCTGTTGGTAGTGCTGTCACAATTGTTCACCAGTTGGCATATTCAAAGGTTTGTTCCCGCTGGGTCCCTCGTTGTCTAACCGAACACCATAAAGAGCAAAGGAGAACCATCTGTGCGGAATTGCTTGCTCGTCATGTGGCTGAGGGTGACAATTTCTCGTCAAAGATTGTTACAGGCGATGAAACATGGGTTCATCACTTCGAACCTGAAACAAAACGGCAATCAATTGAGTGGCGCCACACCCACTCCCCTACCAAGAAAAAGTTTAAAGCTATACCCTCAGCCGGTAAAGTCATGGTTACAGTCTTCTGGGAGGCTGAAGGGGTTATTCTGTTCGATGTCCTTCCCCATGGTCAAACGATCAACTCTGAAGTGTATTGTGCTACTCTTCAGAAATTGAAGAAACGACTTCATCGTGTTCGTAGGCACAAAAATCTGAACGAACTTCTCCTTCTTCATGACAACGCAAAACCTCACACAAGTCTTCACACCCGAGAGGAGCTCACAAATCTTCAGTGGACTGTTCTTCCTCATGCACCCTACAGCCCCGATCTCGCACCGTCGGATTTCCATATGTTTGGCCCAATGAAGGACGCAATCCGTGGGAGGCACTACGCGGATAATGAAGAAGTTATTGATGCAGTACGACGTTGGCTCCGACATTGACCAGTGGAATGGTACCGTGCAGGCATACAGGCCCTCATTTCAAGGTGGCGTAAGGCCGTAGCATTGAATGGAGATTACGTTGAAAAATAGTGTTGTGTAGCTAAAAGATTGGGGAATAACCTGGTGTATTTCAATGCTGAATAAAACAACCCCTGTTTCAGAAAAAAAATGTGTTGCATTACTTATTGAACTGCCCTCGTATATATATATATATATATATATATATATATATATATATATATATATATACGCGTGTAACTGCCGCTAGCTATCCAAATCAGAATATTTTTTTAAGTGTATATATCTAAACTTTTGCTATATATATATATATATATATATATATATATATATATATATATATATATATAATTTTTCTTTTTTTCGGACATGGTGTGTGTATATGCACATGAAATTAGTATATATATATATATATATACACACACTCCTGGAAATTGAAATAAGAACACCGTGAATTCATTGTCCCAGGAAGGCGAAACTTTATTGACACATTCCTGGGGTCAGATACATCACATGATCACACTGACAGAACCACAGGCACATAGACACAGGCAACAGAGCATGCACAAAGTCGGCACTAGTACAGTGTATATCCACCTTTCGCAGCAATGCAGGCTGCTATTCTCCCATGGAGACGATCGTAGAGATGCTGGATGTAGTCCTGTGGAACGGCTTGCCATGCCATTTCCACCTGGCGCCTCAGTTGGACCAGCGTTCGTGCTGGACGTGCAGACCGCGTGAGACGACGCTTCATCCAGTCCCAAACATGATCAATGGGGGACAGATCCGGAGATCTTGCTGGCCAGGGTAGTTGACTTACACCTTCTAGAGCACGTTGGGTGGCACGGGATACATGCGGACGTGCATTGTCCTGTTGGAACAGCAAGTTCCCTTGCCGGTCTAGTAATGGTAGAACGATGGGTTCGATGACGGTTTGGATGTACCGTGCCCTATTCAGTGTCCCCTCGACGATCACCAGTGGTGTACGGCCAGTGTAGGAGATCGCTCCCCACACCATGATGCCGGGTGTTGGCCCTGTGTGCCTCGGTCGTATGCAGTCCTGATTGTGGCGCTCACCTGCACGGCGCCAAACACGCATACGACCATCATTGGCACCAAGGCAGAAGCGACTCTCATCGCTGAAGGCGACACGTCTCCATTCGTCCCTCCATTCACGCCTGTCGCGACACCACTGGAGGCGGGCTGCACGATGTTGGGGCGTGAGCGGAAGACGGCCTAACGGTGTGCGGGACCGTAGCCCAGCTTCATGGAGACGGTTGCGAATGGTCCTCGCCGATACCCCAGGAGCAACAGTGTTCCTAATTTGCTGGGAAGTGGCGGTGCGGTCCCCTACGGCACTGCGTAGGATCCTACGGTCTTGGCGTGCATCCGTGCGTCGCTGCGGTCCGGTCCCAGGTCGACGGGCACGTGCACCTTCCGCCGACCACCAGCGACAACATCGATGTACTGTGGAGACCTCACGCCCCACGTGTTGAGCAATTCGGCGGTACGTCCACCCGGCCTCCCGCATGCCCACTATACGCCCTCGCTCAAAGTCCGTCAACTGCACGTACGGTTCACCTCCACGCTGTCGCGGCATGCTACCAGTGTTAAAGACTGCGATGGAGCTCCGTATGCCACGGCAAACTGGCTGACACTGACGGCGGCGGTGCACAAATGCTGCGCAGCTAGCGCCATTCGACGGCCAACACCGCGGTTCCTGGTGTGTCCGCTGTGCCGTGCGTGTGATCATTGCTTGTACAGCCCTCTCGCAGTGTCCGGAGCAAGTATGGTGGGTCTGACACACCGGTGTCAATGTGTTCTTTTTTCCATTTCCAGGAGTGTATATATATATATGTCCGAAAAAAAGAAATATATATATATATATATATATATATATATATATGTATGTATGTATGTATATATGTATATACATATACGCGTGTAACTGCCGCTAGCCATCCAAATCAGAATATTTTTTTAAGTGTATATATCTAAACTTTTGCTATTGGGGCTGTGTCCACCCCTGGTAGCTGATTGGTCAGCGCCACAGAACATCAATCCTAGGGGCCGGGTTCGATTCCCGGCTGGGTTTGAGATTTTCTCCGCTTAGGGACTGGTTGTTGTGTTGTCTTAATCATCATCATTTCATCCCCATCGACGCGCATGTCGCCGAAGTGGCGTCAAATCGAACAGTCTACCCGACGGGAGGCCCTAGTCACACGACATTCACATTTATTGGGGTGTGGAAATTGGTATTTAAGTGGTTAAGAATAGTTGTAAGAGCTATGCTACGGGGACTGTGGAATCCGGAATTAAGTTGTAGTAGTAAAAATACAGTACCTCCAAATTAGTTTTTATTGTAGATTTATACATCTGGAAAAATTGTAAACATTATCATCCAGTGCTACTAGAAAAATATTGCAAAAAAATATTCTCAACCAGTATTATTGTTGTAGCATGTACGTTAAAAGTATCTATGCATTGGAGTAGCAGAGTGAAATTGTGGCTTAAGAACTATATTGTACCTCAAGAACTGCACTCTACCTCAAGAACTGAATTGTAATCTCAAGAAGTGAATTTTTATCTCAAGGTCTATACTGTATTTGTGTAAAGTGAATAAACAAAAACTTTGTTTTCACACATTTCTCTTATTGTTATTTACAAAAAAAACAATTCCCCTATTGAATTAATTATAGATGATATGCGGCACACAAATGACTTTAGTTTTTTTGAAGATGGGTACTACTATGGAGGCGAAGTTTAAGATGACAGATAACAAAATATGTAGAATGGTTGCATGGAATTACGTACATTGTGCAGCACGAATTGGCGTATGGGAGAAAGAGGCACATGACCGTGTCCGCATACAAATACTCGTACATATAGCAAACATGCCTAAAATTATATGTCCTGTGCTTGAAAAAAACACAGCCATAGTATCTGGACGAAACAGTATACTATCAAAGTGGTAGCAAGGCGAAGAGAAATCATACTTATACTATGAGGTAAAAATTCATTTATATCTCATCCAACTTAAAAGTAATTTTACATTTTCATAAGCATACACAGAAACACTATTTTCACATACCTTCTTGAGTCGATGGAGAGCAGGAAATCCGTAGAATTCCACATCTTGAATAGCAGCAAACTTGAAGATTCGACACATGCATGAGACCTTCTCCTCCTCCTTCATGTAGATGATGGTATCCGTGTGGTCGAATAATCGAAGCGACGTCATCATATCATTATAGGATATGCGACGATAATCCCACTGAATTCCGTCGTAGAAATGTGTTAAGCACTTTTCACTCTTCCGTGTTTTAGCGCATTTCACATCACTGAAACACCTTGTTGATGTCATATTTGCTGAGAATGTCTCTATTATTCCGACATCTTCTGTGTACGCTATGGATGCAACATCCATAAATATGAACTGTCTAGTGCGCAGATGTTCATTTATGCGGCTCGTTGCACAACACCGGTGAGCGGGCAGTAGTTAATCACACGGTCATGTAGAAATACGGCATATATTACCGTGTATTCCGAGAAATTTGCTGAAGATTCAAATTGAATTCGTACATACATGAGTCCAGACTTAATTATCTCGTTCTGTTTCGAACGCTATATTACGCTGAGCGGTGCTAGCTCCTTGAATTTCCGTGGATTGAGTAGACACTCTTTTTTCTTCAGCACTTTCATAGTAAGAAGCACCAAATCTCGCATACATGTCATATGCTACATGATACTTCGCAACTAGGCATGGGATAGCTTAAGGGAAAAACGTGGAAGGTGGACCCACACATTTGCCATTTGTTGAATTGTGTACTATTATTTGATGACAATATTAACATTGCAATTTAAGAACTTATATAACGAATCAGAAATTTGTGCAAAATTTGAACAGGCTCAAATCATTTTAAAGAAAACAACTTTAATAATTAATTTAATAATAAAAATTCCCTAAATAGAACACGCAGTCGCTCAAACAGAGCAACTGGAAACGTATAAAATTTAAACATAAATAGCCACCCATCGCAAATAAAGATTAACAACATCGCTTAATAAATATCCAATTGCCCAGATTTCAAGGTAAGTTGAAGTACATGCAGTTGAAATCTACTTCAACTGGTACAGACCAGCGGAAACTTTGACACAATCCTTAATAACTATACAATCGCCCAAAATTCAAGTAAGCTGAGAGCTACAGCAGGCGGCTATCACAGCCAACAAAGACCAGCAGCCAAATTTCGCAGCAAGTGTAGTAGCTCATGATTGTGGATCAACGTAAGTTTCGGCAGTTTTATCTTGATTAGTAACCGGTCTTAAACCTAATACGCTGAGAAGTAGTAGTCAGGGTGCGAGCTTTAAAAGAACAGTTACAAAGGTATAATAGGGAGAAACCTCAGCCGGCCAGAGTGGCGGAGCGGTTCTAGGCGCTACAGTCTGGAACCGCGAGACCGCTACGATCGCAGGTTCGAATCCTGCCTCGGGCATGGATGTTTGTGATCTCCTTAGGTTAGCTAGGCTTAAGTAGTTCTAAGTTCTAGGAGACTGATGACCTCAGAAGTTAAGTCCCATAGTGCTCAGAGCAATTTGAACCAAGAAACCTCAGGCTTGGCAAACACGCCTTAAGCTCCTGAGCTCTTTAAATTCAACAGACAGACCTAACTGCTGGTTCCCGCATGAACGGCGACATTCCGCCGTGGCATCCACCAAACGATCAACTTTACTTTAACTCGAACCATACCGACGCGGCTAGTAGGGGCGGCAGACTGCCGACCAACCCAAACGCTGTGCGGCGACCGGAGTGCCGTCACGCAAGCAAAACACGCCTCTGCTCCGGGCACAAGGAACTGGAACCCGTCGTTTGCCGCCAAAGCCGCCCTACCCACACACATAAGAAGGGAACAGTAATCTCCGCAAATAAAGCTTCACACAAGAAGGTGCTCCATTTATTGTGACTGGGCCAAATATCTCACGAAATAAACATCAAACGAAAAAACCACAAAGAACGAAACTCGTCTAGCTTGAAGGGGGAAACCAGATGGCGCTATGGTTGGCCCGCTAGATGGCGCTGCCATAGGTCAAACGGATATCAACTGCGTTTCTGTAAATAGGAACCCCCACTTTTTATTACATATTCGTGTAGTACGTAAAGAAATATGAATGTTTTAGTAGGACCACTTTTTTCGCTTTGTGATAGATGGCGCTGTAATGGTCACAAACATATGGCTCGCAGTATCAGACGAACAGTTGATAACAGGTGTGTTTTTTAAATTAAAATATAGAACGTAGGTATGTTTGACCATTTTACTTCGGTTGCTCCAATGTGATACGTGTACCTTTGTGAAATTATCATTTCTGAGAAAGCATGCTATTCTACATCTACATCTACATTTATACTCCGCTAGCCACCCAACGGTGTGTGGCGGAGGGCACATTACGTGCCACTGACATTACCTCCCTTTCCTGTTCCAGTCGCGTATAGTTCGCGGGAAGAACGACTGTCTGAAAGCCTCCGTGCGCGCTCTAATCTCTCTAATTTTACATTCGTGATCTCCTCGGGAGGTATAAGTAGGGGGAAGCAATATATTCGATACCTCACCCAGAAACGCACTCTCTCGAAACCTGGCGAGCAAGCTACACCGCGATGCAGAGCGCCTCTCCCGCAGAGTCTGCCACTTGAGTTTGTTAAACATCTCCATAACGCTATCACGGTTACCAAATAACCCTGTGACGAAACGCGCCGCTCTTCTTTGGATCTTCTCTATCTCCTCCGTCAACCCGATCTGGTACGGATCCCACACTGATGAGCAATACTCAAGTATAGGTCGAACGAGTGTTTTGTAAGCCACCTCCTTTGTTGATGGACTACATTTTCTAAGGACTCTTGCAATGAATCTCAACCTGGTATCCGCCTTACCAACAATTAATTTTATATGATCATTCCACTTCAAATCGTTCCGCACGCATACACCTAGATATTTTACAGAAGTGACTGCTACCAGTGTTTGTTCCACTATCATATAATCATACAATAAAGGATCCTTCTTTCTATGTATTCGCAATACATTACATTTGTCTATTACAGCGTGATTACCTGTAAATGCCACATTAATCCAATAAATGCTCAAAATGATGTCCGTCAACCTCAATCCATTTGGCAATACGTGTAACGACATTCCTCTCGACAGCGAGTAGTTCGCCTTCCGTAATGTTCGCACATGCACTGACAATGCGCTGACGCAGGTTGTCACGCGTTGTCGGTGGATCACGATAGCAAATATCCTTCAACTTTCCCCACAGAAAGAAATCCGGGGACGTCAGATCTGGTGAACGTGCGGGCCATGGTATGGTGCTATAAAGGCACATTTGCATGCCGTGCGTGAGTTTCCTCGGAAACGCGAAATCTTAATTAAATAACTAATCTCTGACAAATAAATAAAGCCTATGGCACAGAACTGCAGCGCTATGCCGCTGATAAAACAAAATACAATTATGACACTCTTACGTTTGATTTAGAAGAAGGAGGTCGAGGAGAATAGCTGAGGCTGGAAGCACGAATATTTTATTAACTGGCACACCGCCATATTTGATGTTATATAAGAACACTGCGAGTTGCAATCTTACTAGGCACTTGATTCTGTAAAGAATTTATATTTATGAAAGGAAGTAGAATTATTCTAATATTGAGATTTAGATTTTGAGTCCGCACCTACCGCAGCAGTCTTTGGAAACGATTTAAATACAAAGTCCGATTATTTGAGTCTTTATTTCACGGTCAACTACGAATAACATTGCATTTACGAAAAAGCCATTGTCAAGCGTCTGATACAAATAATTAAGCGTCCACAGTCCAGATAAGCAAATATTAATTACAACCAATCACAATCATACATATACAATAATTAACATTTTATTTTATTTATTTATTTATTTTATATTGTCGACTGCGTGTCGGACTTGTTATTTTGTCATTTGTTGCATTGTTCTCATTGTTTCATGTGAAAAATCAACTTTCTGGACCTGGACTTGAATATATGAGAAATAACAAAAATCTGAAGATATTTTCCAATTCTAAAATTTTGCCGGAAGATGCAACGAAGCTTCCAGCAAAACAAGGTAAGACGTAGCATCTTTGCATTGGCATGCTTGACCAGACGCATAATTCAGTGTATTAGCTCTTCAGTAGATTGTGTGGTATTTCTTTCGCGCGTAGCAGTTTTCGGTGCTAAATTTCATTCTCAGTGCTTTGCCTTAAACAATAACTTCTGCAACAATACCAATACACGAGTGTACAATATGGCCGACTTCTGTACGATACGTTGTAACATGGCCAGCAGCCATTAACAATAATCCCATTTTAAGTTCACATTTTTAAATTAACAAACAGCCATTGTTGCTACGAGCGATTCATGTTCAACTGCATTTTATTTTAAAACCAGTGTCAAACTTTATTTTCTCGAAGCATATTTTACGTGTGGCATGGTCATAACTAGAAAACAATAGGCAAAAATGGAACAGCAAAGACATACTATTCAGACGCAATCCGACTCGGACGAGAGACAAATGTTTGAAAATGACTTTACGACAGCAACCAGTAGTGACGATTCATCAAATATTGACGCAAATGTTAACGGAAATTTTGACAATAGGCCGTCCACCTCAAAAATTTCAAAGTCTCAGTCAAAGCCCATGTTAATACATGACGTCACGTCTAATGACGCGGCGGGGGCAGATACCTTGCAAACAGCAAACATTGCCAACATGTTACAAACGCTAATGAAATAAAACGCAGAAAATATGGCAACCTTAAAGACACAAAATGAACAGTTAAAGACACACAATGACGAAATTAAATCTGATCTCATAGCAATCAAGACAGGTAATGACACTTTACGTAAACGTGTGGAACTTATAGACGCCACACTGACCAAACAGATGACTGAACTCAGTACAAAATTTTCCAAGCTTAATACGATACAAGAAAAGACTACAAATGACGTAGCACTTTTACAGACACAAGTAAAAAACCTTGATGTCACGTGTGAAGCTCTTACTGAACAAATTCAAACATATCCTTCAGTACACGACAACCTTGAAAAACGAATTACTGACGTGCAGAATAAATTTGACGATGTTGAACAACACCTGACTGACATCTTTCAATCTGATGCCACAGCTCATTTTCAAAATATTAATAAGGAATTTCATAATTGGGTAGAGAACAAAGACAAACATTTTGATAGATTCATACGTGAAAATTTACCAACAATTGTGCACGACTCCGTAGCGGAATACATCACTAATAACAAACAGCTGATTAGTGACGCAGTACAATCAGTCACTGCACCCATGAGACAATTCACCGATCAACCACAGTCTGAATGTAACGAAAATATCAGTCAAAATGTACAGTTCAGAAACCAATATACATTCGAGTGTGACGCACACATACCGCACACGACAAACACACAAGAACAAAACACACCACGACAACACATACCACGTCGTGCAAATACAAACACAAGCTATTATCATGGTAAACCAGAGCAACATTATCGTAATTACTCGCCATCTGAACATTACAGTAATTACAGTGGAACAAATCCATATCATAATGCAAAGGAAGAAGAAAGCTTAATAAAACACAGGCAATTTCAGACTTTTATCCCAGAAAAACGAACCATTCATCCCGTGATTTTTCTTAAATCTTTTAGTAACGCAGTTCCACGCACTTGGAGTGACCGGAAAAAGATTTCATATATTGTCGGTTACATCCAAGGCGATGCAGCTGTCTGGGCATACAGTCAAGCTGACGTATGTACCACGTACAGTGAGTTTGAGCGTGCCTTTCTGAACAAATTCTGGTCGCAATCCGTCCAGGAGCGACTCAGAAGACAAATTTTAGAACCTGAAACTTTTAACAGTAAAAATGGTAACTTACGCAGATATTTTGAAAAATACTTGAACATGGGACATTTTTTGGACGAACCAGTCGCAACACGTAATATACTCCGTGCGTTGAAGGCCAAATTGCCTTTCAACATTAAAGAAAAACTCTTACATATTCCGGATGACGATCCAGATTATTTTCTAACAGCTTTAGATTCGGTTGACATGTTACTAGAAGATCAGCGCTTCGCGCGGCAAAATAGCAGCCACAATGTTTATACTAGTGGTATGCGAAACATGCAGGCTTGCCAACTCAATTCTGGCGCGCCGACAGTTGGATACGCGGTACAGCAAAAACAGCGAACTCACATGCCGTCTCAATACGGAAATTAAAATCAACACGCGTGTTCCAATACAAACAACAGTTACAACAGTAGTAACACTTCATGCGGCAATCCATACAAAAGGCACCGCGGTAATAACAACAACAACGGTAACAACAGATATAAATATAACAACAAAAACACAAACAGAAACCATAATAACTACGAGCCAAGACAGCATCAAGGCTGGACTACTTTCATTCAAACACTGCTATACCACAGCAGCTACCAGGACAAAATTGGAGCATACCTTACGACCGACAGGTAAGTCATATTGCGCAACTGCAACAACAACCGCAAAAGTTTGGATATCACAACAGGCAATATCCGAATGTGAATATAATAGAAGTGACACCTGATACACAACCTCAATCTGTGTCAGTACCTAATACAAATGCTAATCCAACAAACTAGAAACAGTCACTTCTATGCCCCGGGTCGTGGCTGAAGAATTCTTGGGAGGCGACTTCAGTGTTAATCAGTTATTTGGCACGACCAATGAACAACGAAATACTGATATGCCTAATAATTGTAAACAAAAGCTACCTGTTTTATTTCTAAGATACAACCACAATGAGAATATATCAGATGAACCGTTTGCAAGACAGTACACAATGTCGTTCAAACACAAACGAAATTGTTTTAGCCTCTACTACTGGTGTAGTAGGTGGGATTCCAACTACTGTTATCTTAGATACAGGTGCAGCTGTGAGCGTTTTGTCTTTTAATTTCTATAAAAAGATGTGTGGATTGGAGCCTGTGCCTGAGTTTCCTGCCCAAAACTGTAAAATAACTACTGCTCTAGGTAATAAGTCATGTAGGGTTACGAAGCAAGTTTTTGTAAACATTAAAATAGGTAATGGAACCGTACAATGGCCATTCCTGGTTGTACAAAACCTTGTGAAAAATTGCATATTAGGATTGGATATTATGAGCGAGAAGGACTGCATTATAGACTTCTCCAAAGGTAAATATATTTTAAATGATAAAGGCAGTGTAATTATTATTGATTTGGACAGGAGAACTCTAAAGCATGACAAACACTGTACAGGGTACAAGATTCGGTTAGTACTTGAGAATGACATTCAAGACACGCACACACACTCATCTGACACAGAGCAAATGGACTTGAAAACATTGATTGATCATAAGATAAATAAAGCTACAGCTCTCACTGTACATGAACGTATGAAACTACAGGAAGTGCTATCCAAATATTTACAAGTTTTTACCAAACGATTAGGTGTTATCAACACGTGTGTCTACAAAATTGAAGTTAAGCCTCACAAGATCTTCTACCACAAGACATATAACGTACCGTTGTCTCAACGACCTGTTGTGTGGCAAGAACTAAAACAAATGTTAGACTGGAAAGTCACTGAACCATCCACCTCACCTTACTGTAGCCCTCTACTTGTTGTCAAAAAACCAAATGGTAGCATTAGGACGAAAAAGTGTTTGGCAAAGCTCAGCACATACTGTTATTTTAGCAATATGAGAAGAAAAATTTACAGGGAACTGAAAACATGTGTCATATGTCAAAAATCAAAACCTCAGAATTTATCCACAAAAACAGATTTACATTCTATTTTACCGAGTAAACCCTTGGAAATTCTGTGTACTGACATCAGTGGACCGCATCCAGCAAGCTCTGGAGGCGTCAAATATGTCTTAGCTTTTTACGATATATTTTCTAAACATGTAAAACTTTATGCTTTAAAATCCGCCACTGCAAATGCTATAATACGAAGATTCTAAAGTGATTACCTGACGCACGTGGGAAAACATAAAGCAATTCTGTCAGATAATGCAGCATACTACTCTGGGTACAAATGGAGAAATTTCTTGAAGGTCAATAACATTAAAAGTATATTTATTTCAAGGTTTAGTCCACAATGTAACGCGACTGAGAGACTTTTCCGAGAACTAAACCGATTCATGAGGACCCATATTTCATCAAAACATACTAATTGGGTGTCCTACCTAAGTCTTTTCGAAGAGGTACACAATAACTTAAACATTTACAATACAAATTAAACACCTAACGAGATCATGTTCAATTGCAAACAGAACGATCAATGGATAGAACCATTACCTAAGTTGTCAGACAAGGAAATCACACCTGGACAGAAAATAAAAGAAGTATTGACTACACTGAAACATCACGCACAGATACGAAACACACAAACATAATAAACACACAAACATAATAAAAAGAAAACAAAAGTTCAAGGCAGGAATGTTTGTACTACTTCGTACTCATCATAAATCTGTAGCACTCAAACGACGCAATGCTAAGTGGCGTCTGCTATATGAAGGACCTTATATTATTGTTAACATACCGCATCCTGGTGCGTATCTGTTACAACATCCTGGAACTAACAAAATTATTGGGCTATACGCACACCGAGATCTTAGAGCATTTCATGCTACATAATGTCAAAGTCATATCCATGAAAACATTGCTAAGCAACTCGCAAAACTCTGTTTGCTATAACATAGATAATAAGTAGTATAGAAATTTTCATTTCAGCTGTACCAGTGACGCAGTTGAAGACAGAAGAACTTTTCTTTCAACGCCGCGGCTCTACCAAGAAGGCTGAATATTAAAGTAAAATTTATGATTACGTAGCAGTGAATGATATATTAATTTTTCACGGAACATTTGTGACTGTAGGTACCACTGACTTGGTATGACACCTGACGAACCGACAGACGTCATCTGTGAAGGGACCTTTTACCTCGAAAATAGATTAGACGCACATCTCTCAGCAAGAAAAGCATCTACCAGTAGCCAAGGCCACACAGACACTATACACACACGCACAAAACGCGAGGAATCTAACAGTTTTCCGTCTCTTATTATTTTGAATATTTATTGAGTAGTGAAAACGCCTGGTCTTGCCTACTGATGTGATGAATGTTGTGTCTAACCTATCTTAATTTCAGATGACATCACAAAAAAAGATCGATAAAATACCAGCAAAACCGTTAAAGAGAACGTAAATATCTGCAATTCATGTAATCAAATGTGACATAATGTAGTAATTTATAGCTATGTAATGATGATGTAAACATGTTTATGTGTAACTGTATTATGTTTATGCTAAGAAAATATGTGACATATATATGTATGATTACTTATGTTTTAAAAAAAAAAAAGATGTATAATGTAACTGTTACTATGTGAAAATTTGAACGATAACGAGTGCCAAAATGTGAAAAACTTTAAAAAAAAATTGCATAGTGAACCACTGTTCACGGACATTAACGTACATTGCTAAGTCTGCAACTACGCAGAAACCTATGTGAAAGAAACTGTTAATGACATTCATCATGCATCGTACCTTTGCAAACGCGATGAACGATTTCTTTGATAAGTAACTACAAACATTTAGGTGAGCTATATTTAGCAAAAAACTGAAAATATGAAGTGCATAATTGGTGCATCGACTAGTGACATTACTACATTATCTAACTTCAAGATGTTAACTGGATTAAATGGTCACAACGCGCCTGTCCAGAAAACAACACGAGTGGAAGAATTTTGGTTGGAACTTCAGGGAATGGAATGTTCTCGAAATGTGACGGACACACTTACCTGGACTGTCCAAGGATCGACGCCAGCTATGTGTCGTCCGAGGTTCTGCAACAAAGCTTCCACGGAATATTGAAAACGAACTGCATATGGACCAATTACTCGACGGGTCACGTCCGATCTGTAATAAACAATGCTTGTTGTCACAACGAATTGCATCACAACGACTATAATGGAAATAGGAAATGGACATGCTTATGTATCAATTACGTTGTTATACAGCGATGTTACTGTGATCAAAAAACTTTACCTCGACGACACTAACCTGTGAAACATCACTGTGCAGCAGATGAATATAAACTGTAATAACGACACGATGTGTATAGGTCAACGCGCCTGAAACAAAAAGACATTTTTCTTTGAAGCATTTTAATGCAATACTATGTAACTAAGAACATTCAACAATCTAAAGTTGTATTGTACTATAACAAATATTGTAATTTTAAAATTAAGTAACCTGTCATAGAATGTACTCTTCACATGTAATCTTGGTGGAATATTTTCTTTATGCAACGACTAAGAAACGCGCGTGCACACGAACAATATGAATTGCAATACTGTGCCGCGTGATCTAAATTTACGATATAACGGCAGTGCCGGAGTCACATAGAGGCTTCTGCGGATGCGCACACTCTATTTTGCCAACATAAGAACTTTTACGGCGCACGCGCGTCATTCAATTTTTGTATATAATATACTGTATAATGTATGTCATGTAAATAGTTGTAGATAACTTAGATTTTCTTGTGCCTTTAGGTGAATTGCTCGCCTGCAGGTGTGTCCTTTCGCCTCGCAATTCAGGGGGCAATATAAAGGCACATTTGCATGCCGTGCGTGAGTTTCCTCGGAAACGCGAAATCTTAATTGAATAATTAATCTCTGACAAATAAATAAAGCCTATGGCACAGAACTGCAGCGCTATGCCGCTGATAAAACAAAATACAATTATGACACTCTTACGTTTGATTTAGAAGAAGGAGGTCGAGGAGAATAGCTGAGGCTGGAAGCACGAATATTTTATTAACTGGCACACCGCCATATTTGATGTTATATAAGAACACTGCGAGTTGCAATCTTACTAGGCACTCGATTCTGTAAAGAATTTATATTTATGAAAGTAAGTAGAATTATTTAACTGTAGGCTTATTCGTTGAACACATGTGATTTAACTAACTGTGTAAACTTTTTTATGTTTAGTAGACAGTCACCTCTGTACGACGTATTGACATGGCTGGCAAATTATTCTAATATTGAGATTTAGATTTTGAGTCCGCACCTACCGCAGCAGTCTTTGGAAACGATTTAAATACGAAGTCCGATTATTTGAGTCTTATGTCACGGTCAACTACGAATAACATTGCATTTACGAAAAGGCCATTGTCAAGCGTCTGCTACAAATAATTAAGCGTCCACGTTCCAGATAAGCAAATATTAATTACAACCAATCACAATCATACATATACAATAATTAATATTTTATTCTATTTATTTATTTTATAGTGCTTCAACGACCAATCCACTTGTCATGAAATATGCTATTCAATACCGCTTCAACCGCACGCGAGCTATGTGCCGGACATTCAACATGTTGGAAGTACATCGCCATTCTGTCATGCAGTGAAACATCTTGTAGTAACATCGGTAGAACATTACGTAGGAAATCAGCATAAATTGCACCATTTAGATTGCCATCGATAAAATAGGGTCCAGTTATCCTTCCTCCCATAATGCCGCACCATACATTAACCCGCCAAGTTCACTGATCTTCCACTTGTCGCAGCCACCGTGGATTTTCCGTTGCGCAATAATGCATATTATGCCGATTTTCGTTACGTTGAATGACGCTTCGTCGCTAAATAGAACGCGTGCAAAAAATCTGTCACCGTCCCGTAATTTTTCTTGTGTCCAGTGGCAGAACTAAGTCGTCGCCATGCAATTCCTGGTCCATAGAAATATGATACGGGTGCAATCGATGTTGATGTAGGATTCTCAACACCAACGTTTTTGAGATTCCCGATTCTCGCCCAATTTGTCTGCTACTGATGTACGGATTAGCCGCGACAACAGCTAAAACACCTACTCAGGCATCATCATTTGTTGCAGGTCGTGGTTGACGTTTCACATGTGGCTGAACACTTCCTGTTTCCTTAACGTAAGTATCCGGCAAACGGTCCGGACCCTTGGATGATGTCGTCCAGGATACCGAGCAGCATACATAGCACACGCCCGTTGGGCATTTTGATCACAATAGCTATACATCAACACGATATGGATCTTTGTCGCAATTGGTAAACGGTCCATTTTAACACAGGTAATGTATCACGAAGCTAATACCGTCCTACTGGCGGAATGTTACGTGATACCACGTACTTATACGTTTGTGATTATTACAGCGCCATCTGTCACAGAGCGAAAAAAGTGGTCCAACTTAAATATTCATATTTCTTTACGTACTACACGAATGTGTAATAAAAAATGGGGGTTCCTATTTTAAAAAAACGCAGTTAATATCTAGTGGGCCAACTATAGCGCTATCTGGTTTCCCCCTTCAAGCTAGACAAGTTTAGTTATTTGTGTTTTTTTCGTTTGATGCTTATTTCGTGAGATATTTGGCCCGGTCACGATCAATGGACCACCCTGTATATATTACTCATGAGCAGTAACTTCATCATTCATTTTGACAATGAGTGATGAAGAGGTGTTTGAGGGAATTGTCTGCTGCTGCCTTATCATACACTGGAGAACCAAAGAAACTGGTATCGGCTTGCGTACTCAAATATAGAGATATGTAAACACGCAGAATACGGCGCTGCGGTCGGCAACGTCTATGTAAGACAGGTGTCTGGCACAGTTGATAGATCGGTTACTGTTGCTAAAATAACAGGTTATCAAGATTTATGTGAGTTGGAACGTGGTGTTATAGTCGGCGCACGAGCGATGGGACACAACATCCCCGAGGAGATTTTCCCATACGATCATTTCCTGAGTGCACTGTGAATATCAGGAATCCGGTAAAACAACAAATCTCCGGCACCGCTGCGACCGGAGAAAGATTCTGCACGAACGGGACCAACGACGACTGAAGAGAATCATTTACCATGACAGAAGTGCAACCCTTCCGCAAACTGCTGCAGGTTTCAATGCCCATCGATATGGGCTTTCGGAGCCGAAGGCCCACTCGTGTACCTTTGATGACTGCACGACACAAAGTTTTACGCCTCGCCTGGGTCCGTCAACACTGACATTGGGCTGTTGATGACTGGGAACATGTTGCCTGGTCGGACTAGTCTCGTTTCAAATCGTATCGAGCGGATGGACGTATGGAGACAATCTCATGAATCCATGGATCCTGCATGTCAGCCAGGAACTATTCAAGCTGGTAGAGGCTCTGTAATGGTGTGGAACGTGTGCAGTTAGAATGATATGGGACCTCTGATACGTTTAGATACGACCCTGACAGGTGACACGTACGTAAGCATCTTGTCTGATCACCTGCATCCACTCATATCCATTGTGCATTCCGACGGATTTCGGCTATTCCAGCAGGACAATGTGACACCTCACACGTCCATAATTGCCACACTCGTCTAAGTTTAAATTCTTCCACTGGCCACCAAACTCCCCAGATATGAACGTTATTGAAGATATCTGGGATGCCTTGGAACGAGTCGTTCAGAAGAGATCTCCACCCCCTCGTACTCTTATGGATTTATGGACAGCCCTGCAGGATACAGTTCCCTCCAGCACTACTTCAGACATTCGAGTCCGTGCCATGTTGTGTTGCGGCACTTCTGCGTGCTTGCGGGACCTCTACACTATACACGATATTAGGCAGGTGTACCAGATTCTTTGGCTCTTCAGTGTAGCTCCAAGATTGAAAGTAATGATGTTAATAAGTGTAATATTTGGTCTATAATGAGTGGGGTATGAAATAAAAGACAAACACCGATTGAGATTATATTTACACATTATTTATTTAAGTATCGTACATCGGATGTAGTATTTCAACAAAATAATCAGACTCTTTCTTTCTTTGCACCTGTCAATATTTCCCAAATTAAGCTTTTTGATACTCAATGAATTCCATGTGTAGCTCCTTCAAACTGATGGGTACCTCACAGTACTTTCGCTTTTCACATGCACATTTAACCTGTTTCTCTTTTGGCTCTGGGTCCATGTGCAAACGAAGGTACTGCTCCAAATCATCAACATGTACACTATGCACATGTAGAAAGTTTACAACATCACCGAATGTGGAGTCTATGCTTGTCAACTAAACACTCAGTCTCTGCAGTCCAAGGCGTAGCACAGTATCCACATAGTATAAGTTCATAAATGAGGTGTGCCATAGATAAATACACTTGTCACCCCATTTCACACATAGTGCAGAGTCACCACACACTGTCGTAATAGGTTGTGTCACACCAGTAAGGCGAATGTCCGGTGGGGTGCGATTTGGATAATACTCTGTGATCATCTACTGATTGATGTAGCGCCCAGCATGATATATTTCGTCCCATTCAAACTCATAAGTAGGCTCTGTAACACACTTCAATGCATTTTCAGTTTTTATCCTCAAACGCAAGCCCCAGTCATAACGTGCTACTGTTGCCAGACTTACACATTTTGTTCCACTTTCAGTTAAATTGTATGTATAACTACAAAGTATTGGCACACCTGATACCTTCTTATCAACATCATCTACACTCTGTTCCTGCAATGCCACAGAGGTGCTCTGATGGGATTGTTCATATGTTAGTGACCAGTACTGATCTCCAACTTGCTGTTGTTTAGGACTGACAGCAGAATTCAAACATTAGGAACAGACCGGCTGTACTCATCGCCCAAATTGATGGGTGGAACAGAGAATAACAGTTTCTCGTCCTGCTCAAGCAAGTCGATTATGTGATCGCTACAGGTTGAGACACGCTGGATGTTATTGCTGCTACAGGTCTAGAGGTCGTTGCAGGTCTCGTCAAGATGGCGGCTGAGATCTCTGCAGGTCAGGACACAGCAGAGGTCGCCATGTTGATGCTCGCCCCTGCAGGCCTTGACTGTTGAAGGCTACAAGGAGGAGGAGGAAGCGTTACATACAGACCAAGACAAGAAACAACCAACAATAATAACGCTAAATACAGACAAAGATGTGATACAGGATACTTACTTTTTCGTTTCTTCTTGTTCTGCAGGGCTGTGCTGTATCTCGACAGCTGCTGCTGATGTGTCATAGTTCTGCTGCTGCTGGCTGATGAATGAGACTGAGATCGCGGAGCTGATGAGCCCTCCCTATGTATCCTAATGGCTGAAGCCTATCAGGTGACTGGATTCAGTATTCCTATTAGTTCTCACCCTTTTTTTCTGAACTGCCATCTAGGATTACATCATGGGAGGGGAATGGAAGAGAGCCGACAGTGCCAGCTGGTGATGGTGTTGAGAGCCAGTTGGTCTCCAAACCTCAAGGTTTATGGTTCATTTTCGAATAGGGTGAAGTTGATGTGGGGTGTTAGGCTATTTCAAAGAAAGGTAGGCAGTTCCAGCACAAGCATCTACCAGCATGACTTCTGAAATGCATCTCCATGCCATTCTGCTGAATTGCCATAATTTGTCGAAAAGTATTTACTAGATGCTCATCCATTATCTTTTCTTTCCATTCATTGTGTAGGAGGGTATGGGTACAATCCTCAGCTGTGTGCTTGCATGTAGTACAGTCATTAAATTCATTCCTGGTCATCACCAGCATTTCCTCAATTGTACACATGGATGCTTGTGCTGGAGTGGGTGAATGCTTTGCCTGTTGTCTTTGGTACAGCTAATATAGCTGTTAAACTCCTCCTTCTCCAACACAGACATCTCATCCATTGAAAACATAGTACACAGTAAACAATTACATCCATCCTCTTGGAAAGATCAGCACAGACTGAGCCAATTTCCCGCCATTTTTCCCCGATGCACCATTTTGGATTATGTCACAGGTGGGGAGGGGGGAGAATCAATGGACCCCTCTGGTGGTGGTGTTGTGAACTATGTAAGTTGGATTTCAGACCTCAAGGTGAACTCACGTGATGGAATTACTGTCTATGACAACTCAAATTGATTAAATAACCAATATAGCACAATGCATACAAAATAAAGACTTACATCCATCCTGTCCAGCAGTTCAGCACAACTGAGGCCTTTTCCCGCCAATTCCCAGGCGGGGGAGGGGAGGAGCGGGGAGGGGAGGAGAGGGGAGGGGGAGGGGAGAGGAGTGGCATGGAGTGAGGTTAGTTTCTTGCCAAAATTTGAACTTCCTATCATGCCATCAGTGTGAGTTTGCCACATCTATGGCCGCAATCTTGGATGCGCCACCTTGAATAAACCTTGCAACAATGCAGAATGGTGAGACGCTGGCTTTGCCCTATTACTCTTGTTGACAGAGTGCAAGCTGCATGCCAGTAGTCCCCAGAAGTCAATTCGTCATGTATCACATGAATTGCAGGAAGCGGGATCAACTGTCTATAAAATGTTACATAAGCGGTTACACTTTTCTGTGTACAAAGTGCAAATGGTTCAGACATTGCAACCAAACGATCTTCCTCCATCTTATACGTTCATGTGTGTTGTACTGGCCTCCAAAGATGCTGACTACCTGAAAAGTTTGCAGGACTACACTGGTCTTGCGATATGATTTTAAAGGTTACAGGCGACTATGAGCTTACGCCCTGATAGCAATCACTTTAACTTGCAAGCCTTCTACTTGTCTATCTGGTCCATGTGACTACTAAATTGATTTTGCACTTTGAAGGTGGTTGTTGTTGTTAGACTGCATTAGAGGTGGTCACTTTTATCAGAATATGAATGAAATTAAATGCTGAAATAATTTAATTAAATGGTGACCCTTTCATTGTTCTAGTCAGTTATTGATGGATGATTAACATATCTTTTATAAACGATTATGACAAAAGTTTATTGATCATAAAATTGGACAAACAGTACAAGTTAAGTGTAGTGACAAATAAATTATGGACTATTGACAACACAAATAGACGCAACAAATACGTTAACGCTCCACTTGGTGGCGATTGGTTGGATTGGTTGGCCATGGCTAAAGTTTCTCTGATTAAACTATTTATTCTGGCTCAAAACATGGATATTTCAACCTGAAATTTTCTAATGCTGAATAGACTTTGTAAACTCCCCACAAAAATTTACAATGAATGACAATATTATTTAAGAATGCTAATGGACATTGCGCTAAGTGTAACCTCTCCACTGAAATTTTAAAGACAGAAATAATAAATGAATAGGAGCCAAACGTAACCTCCCTAGCAATTAAATTTAATGACAATAAAAGTGAGAATCGCAATCTGACTCAAGTATAAGTTCTTCATAAAAAATTAAAGTCCATTCAGTGATAAGAAAATCTCAGTGATAATAATGATTCAATTAAACCGAAATATCGGTCTTTGGCCCTGTGCAAAAAATCAAAATTAAAATTCTTACCTCATTACAACACCTAATCAAATTTCTGCTCTTGTTCTTGCGCACCGCTTGGAGGAACTGCATTGCAAATAATAATATTCCCTTTTTTTTTTGTAATCTAATTGAAAACTGAAACTTTTGTTTAAGGGAAGTGGAACGAAATAGTTACTTCAATTAAATGAAAATTTTATGTAAAATTGCTTTTGAAATCAAAGTTATTATTGGGGGCACTTGTTGAAAATTAGTTACAATAGTTAAACTTTACATTATCCGATGATTATCTTAATTAACAATATACCTCATTCAGCATCTTGACCAGTGTTGTCGCCAGACCACATCACGCAATCCCACTGGACTGCTACCACTGACCGACCACTCTGCATGACGACTACTGGCGTACTGCATGCCACTGAACAGAGCTACTGCTCGCGACGACTGACTGACAGACTGAGAACCGCTCGCAACACTCGCGCGGTCAAGCGCATACTCTCTGGTCACAGATGCTACAATGCCTCGCCATCGCTGCTATGTTACATACGTGTTTCATAACCCTCCACTGGGGGGGGGCAAAAATTTGGCAGCGATGGTGAGTCATTTGGACTTGCCAAGTGCGGCAAAATTTTTCTTTAATTAACAAAATTCTACAGCTTACAGAATATTTAAATGTTGTGCACATGCACTAAGTACAAAATATATCAGACAAAGACAAAATGTGAGTACAAAACATAGTAGCAAATCAGAAAAATGTATGTACAAATTATTTGACAGATAACAAAGTGCACAGGCACTGAAAAAAAATTCTTTAGCATATTCAGAACAAATAAACAGACTGGCAAAATATTATGTTGACAAGTGACATAAGTGCACATGCACTGCAGTTGAGAACATATCAGTAATTGATGAAATGTATGTACAATTAGTAACAAATGACATAAGTGCATACGCATTAAAGTATTGAATATACAGAATATTAGAAATCATATTGAAAAATGAGAAAAGTGTACAGGCGCTGAAGTTCAGTAGAAAACATATTAACACCTAACAGAAGTGCACATGCACTGTAGTTCAGAAAATAAAAAATGTATATACAATATAAAAAACAAAAGTGCACATATACTGTACTTCAGAACAAATAAAAAAAAAGTCTTTAGCATTTTGGCAATAAATAAACATAATAGCAAAAAAAATCAAGTCGACAGTGACATAAGTGTACTCACACTGGATTTTAGAGAATTGAAAAAAAATGTATAGCCATGAACATAAATAATGTTAGCAAAAAATGATTTTCACTATGTGACAAGAATTAGGATAGGAAAGGGAAGGATTGCATCATGGTTGTAGCACTTTAGATTGCACACAGCTGTTTTGAAAGTCCATATCTTTCCACAGAAGTACAACACCAAGTGACACAACTTGAAGTTCTTTTTCCCTCAGAATTTATCAGTGTAGCCAAGACACTGAACTGTCGTATTAATGTTTCATGTTTTCATTTTGGCAGTACATTAGGTACACCAAACAGTGGGACCATAATAACGTCTTCATCGCTCACGGTGGTGGACAGCATGTCGTGTCAACACCACGCTCTTACACGGCACATCAACGTAGAATTAGTGCAAAACCAAATATAGTGCTCCATGATCACTAGGATAAACAGGACAAATGGACATCGCAGTAATTCAGGGTAGTTAGCTCATGAGGTGGACATTAAGTCACATAATATTGTCAATTACAGCAGTAGTTTGCGGCATTCATAGCCCAGTTATTGAACATTTCTGTACCATGTATGTAGTATTACAGAAAAATGTTCATTAATTTTTTTACATAGAATCAGTAATCTTCTTTTCCTAGTTACAAAGCATTATTAAATAATCGCATTCTTTTCCAGTTACAAAGCATAGCATAGTTAATTAATCATTTGTCATTCCAATATTGTATTAATCATTAACCTTCTCCTAATTACAAAGCATCATGAAACAATCGCATTCTTTTCCAGTTACAAAGTATGGCATAGTTAATTAATCATTTGTCATTTCAATAGTAATAATCATTAGCTTTCTAATTACAAAGCATTATTAAACAGTCACATTCATTTCCAATTATAAAGCATAGTTAATTAATCATTTGTCATTTCAATATTGTATTAATCATTAACCTTCTCCTAATTACAAAGCATCATGAAACAATCGCATTCTTTTCCAGTTACAAAGTATGGCATAGGTAATTAATCATTTGTCATTTCAATAGTAATAATCATTAGCTTTTTCCTAATTACAAAGCATTATTAAACAGTCACATTCATTTCCAATTATAAAGCATAGTTAATTAATCATTTGTCATTTCAATATAGTAAGAATCATTAGCCTTCTAATTACAAAGCATTATGAAACAATCGCATTCATTTCCAGTTATAAAGTATAGCATAATTAATTAATCATTTGTCTTCCAATAGTAATAATCATTAGCTTTTTCCTAATCACAAAGCATTATGAAACAATATCATAGTTAATTAATTATGTGTCATTCCAATCTAGTAAGAATCATTAGCCTTCTTCTAATTACAAAGCATTATTAAACAATCACATTCATTTCCAATTACAAAGTATGAACATTGAAAACAAGAGCTAATTAATGGCATAATTAATAACAATTCATTAAGTGACACTAATTATTGGCACTCAGTGTCCATCAGGTATCGAATAGTATAAAGCATTGTTCCTCATTCAGTATTATTCAGATCATTACGAAGTCATTATTAAAAATCAGTTAATTATAGTCATAGCATTAATAATCATGGGGATTATAAGTAGTCTCATTACAATAACAGTGGCAATTACTAGCCAGTTACTAAGCATTATTTTATATATATGTGTATTTTTGTTGTCTCATTAAGAAGTCATTACTCAAGTGACATACTATTCAGAGCTAATCAGTATTATTCAGAATTTTCTCAAACTGGTATCACTATTTGGGACTGTTAATACATTTTTTTTTGTTAGCAATGCATTGCGTTGGGATCGATAATTAATTGCTGAGGCATAACACTTTTTGCTTTTGACCTATTGCTGCAAATGAGGATAGGTAACGTCATTCGTCATGAGTCAGCTGTAGCAAGGTTATGTAACAAGGCAGTATATGTGATTACATTTATAAATGGTAAACACAAATAGGTAAAAAAAATAAAATGCAAGTACTAGAACAGGTATAATAAGTAACAGTTTTAGTAAGTATCATGACAAGCAACTCCTGGAAAAAATACAAAATGGATTATTGACCTGAAAGAAGAAACGCACACTATGCTGAAAAGTAGTGAACTTCGAATTAACAAGTAGTGAAATGTGTATAAAATGTGGTCCATAGCTGTCCTTTCCAAAACTTTCTGTCATCCTACTATGCAATATAACACCTGCTGTCAAAACAAACTGCAACAAATACTTAAATAACTACATAGCATAAATATAAAACTCCAACATTATCCTCATCTGTAAAGAAAAAAACTTCATTATCAATCACTTCATTATCCATATTATCATAACTTCACTATTATCATCACCTGTAAATAAAAACTTCATTATTCATAATACCATATCCTTCATCATTATTCATCAGTATTCATTATCATCTGCAAAAAATCACTTCATTACTCATTATACAACTATTCCTTATCTCTAGCATATTTCATCACTAAAACTAAGATGTGTAGTTCAGTCTGACAGCCTGCATCAATCACCTTGTATTCTGAAAGAAAAAATTAGTTAAGACTGCTATTCTACGATGAGTATAGTATATTCTTGTTAATGCTTGTTAATCCTGATCCATTTACTCTTCCTCATAAAGTTATTGCATCTTCTATCGTTTATTCCGTAGGTGAAATTCCCATTTCTGTTGAATTTATTTCTTACACGCATCATTTCTTTCTGAAACTGATGAACAAAGATTAATGTCCTGCATTTAAATCATATACCCACTAAATAATGACTAGTTTATGGTGACATAATTAACCATACAGCATAACATGACAGAAAACGTAATAGTCAAAGGCATTGACAGTGTTCAGAGGCAAACTGTACAGATAATATCACAATGCAGCAGCAAAAATGTAAAACAGTCACGATGTTGAGATGTCATAAGGCAAAAAATGTCAAAGTCAACAGGTGTGTTATATCTTAACTATTTCACAGTGCATATAAACAAAACTGGAGTACAATCATATACACAAAAAAGTGGAAAATGTGCACGGTCTGATGTGTAACGACAAGAAAAGCGACCTGCTAACCTTACCTTGCCGGGCACTTGCCAAGAAAAAATGCGATAATCATCAGTAATTAGTCAAGTGAAATAATTGCATTTGTAAATGACATCATAGTGTGTTGAATCATAAAGTGTCTTCATTCAATAAACGGTTTAATGTTTGAGATATGGTGGTTGCCTTTCGATTTTCTAGTTCTCAAAGTTTCGACGTGTAAAACATTGGGGTGAGGGATGCTGCGAATCCGATATGGACCTGCGTATAGAAGTTCAAATTTACTGCACTTACCTTTTAATTTGCTGGATAAATAATGTGTACGTACTAATATTTTCTGTCCTACGTGAAAGTCGCGGCGTGTACAAACCTGTTTTTGCTGTCGTCTCCGGCGCTCTGCGCCACGTTTGATGTTGTTCAGCGCAATGTCAATTATTTCGTGGTGTCTTAGTCGACGACATTTAGGGAAGTTTACTAATTCTTTAATTTTGTTTGGTGGTTCAACGTTTTTCAGTATAATAGACGGAGATAGCATAGTGGATTCATTTGGAATGGAATTAATTACATCTTGGAATGAGAGTATGTGTGTATCCCAATCAATATGTCTTTTGTGGCAGTATATTCTACACAGTTTACCAATTTCTTTCATTAACCGTTCACAGGGGTTCGAAGAAGCGTGGTACTTGGATATATAAATCGGAGAAATGTTTCTAGCTCGTAACATGCGTGTCCATACACTACTACGAAATTGAGATCCATTGTCAGAAATTACTTTCATCACATGCCCTACATGAAATAGAAAATGTTTTACAAATGCTTTCGAAACAGTTTTAGCAGTAGCTTTACGTAACGGAGTGAAAGTAACAAATTTTGAAGTGAGCTCAACAGCGACAAAGATGTAGCAAAAACCTCTGTTAGTTCTCGGAATCGGACCAAAAATATCTACTGCGGCCATGTGTCTTAATTTAACAGGTATAATGGGATATAATGGAGGAATATGTGAAGTGGTGTCTGATTTAGCTTTCTGGCAAATTTTACAAGACGCTAAAACTCGTCGTATACGTTTTTCCATGTTAGTAAAATAAGAGTTCTGTCTCAGTATAAGAAAACATTTTCGTGCTCCGTAATGTGCGTAACTTAAATGAGTGTACCAAATTAATTTGTTAACCAGTTCGTCAGGAATGCATAATAACCAATTGTTGCTGTCAGGATGAGGGCGGCGAAACAGAATGTCATTGCGTACAGTGTAATGGTTTCTAATCGTAACATTTTTCCTATCTTGCCAAAGGTGTTTAATTTCTTTCCACACATTGTCCTTATTTTGCTCTTGCGCTATGTCCTGTAGTGACGATGAAATAAAGTTTTCAAATGCGACTTGCTGAATGTACATGACACTGAAATTTGTTTTGCAGAAGTTGGTTGCAACGTCTTGCTGATTGTTGCCGAGAGAACGCGATAGTGCGTCTGCTATAACATTTTGTGTGCCGGGAATGTGAACAATCGTAAAATTAAATTCTTGCAAATAAAGTTTCCATCTGCTTAATCTGTCGTGAGTAAATTTAGCTGAAAGTAAAAATTGTATTGCTCTGTGGTCTGTGTAGACGGTGGTATGTCTGCCATAAAGAAAGTGCCTAAATCTCGTAAAAGCCCATACAACACATAATGTTTCCAATTCTGTAACGGAATAATTTCGTTCAGCAGGTGACAAAATGCGGCTTGCAAATGCGATGTTTTTAATAACTGTTGAACCATCTTCTTCAATTTCCTGGAAAATATGTACGCCTAAAGCGGTGTTAGAACTGTCGGTGGCAATGGAAAAATTTCTAGTAAGATCGGGGTGCGATAAAAGTGGAGCATTCAACAAAGCATGCTTCAGGTTCATGAATTCAGAATGTGCTTGCTTATCCCAAGACCAAATAGTGTTTTTACCTGTTAATTGGCATAGTCTAGGCGTGTCTAAAGCGGAATAATGAATAAATTTACGAAAAAAGTTAATTAGGCCCAAAAAACTGCGTAATTGCTTCTTTGTCGTAGGAACAGTAATGTCACGTAGAGCTTGAAGTTTTTCCGGATCAGGTGCAATGCCTTCTGCTGAAATCACGTGTCCAAGAAATTTTATAGAAGTTTTACCAAAGTGCGATTTACTGAGGTTAACTGTAAGTCCTTGTGCATGGAAAGTTTGTAACAGTTGTTCAGGAATCAGATTGTGTTCAGACCAGTTAGCTTCTGCGATAAGAATGTCGTCTACGTACGTCGTGATTCTGTCTTTAATGCAAACGTGTGTCGGATGGCGTCAAAATTAATAACATTTTCGTGAACAAGATTCTGCGTGCCTAAATTATTGCTTACGTTATTGGAATATGCAATCTGTACTGTGTCTGGTCAAATTCTATCGTACGTGCTGTTATTTACGGGAGAATATTGTGGCATATCCACTATATGAACTGCTTTGTTATTTCTTACTGACGTGTTACGCTATGGATGACACCTATTGTCTGTTTCATTCATGATTATTTGTTGTTGCTGATGTTGTTGCTGCTCATAAGATCGACTGTTATTAAATGTACGCCGAGAATTGTGCTCATTATTTTTACGTCTGTCGTGATAGTCATTCCTATACGGTGTATTGCGATACGAGTTGAAATAGAGTGTTGTCTGTACGTAGTTATTTCTTTGCTGCCATGCGTTACCATTTGTTGGAGCTGGGACTATACGTGCACGCGGCGAAACATTAAAGCCTGGTTGACCTTGTAGACTGCATTGTTGGTTAGGTATGCTAAGCGGTTGACTTTCATGCTATTGTGGTGAAAAACATCTATTGTTATAAAAATGCGGTTGCGACTGCCGAAAATTTTGTACATACTGATGATTACGATTTTATCTGTTAATAAAGTTATGGCGGTAGTTGTCATTACGGGAGTGCCTGCTGAAAATTGTCACATTCGGTAAAAGATTTGTCATATCGGGTTTTCAGTACAATATTTCTTAATTCTAGATAGAGCAATAGTTAAAGAGCAGTTTTGATAGATATAAAGGATAGTAGAAGAAAAGGCAGCAGTGCAGAAAACTAAAGATGAAATAGCACTACTACAGCTCGGGGCCCTATGCTCGCTACGGCACATATTCATTAAAGCGTAATGAAACCCCTGAGGTCCTTTACGCACTACAAATAAATTTTAACTTTTGCGTTGCAAGCAATATCGGTAAAATTCCAAAAGTAAATCGCTGTATTCTTGCTAATTTCAATTTCTTCATTACAGGCAATGCTGTTGTAAATACAAAAATAAATTGTCGCATCTGGTTCAAAGCTAGCTTCTGCATTACAGGCAATAGCGGTGAATGTACAAAGATAAATTGTCGTATACAGTGCAAAGCGTGTGCCTGTACGCTGTCATTATTACTTTCTTTACATTTTCTGGCGGATAAAATTTGCTCGTAATCTACGTTCTCGTCATTGAATTTGAAAACACGTTCGGGTTTGTGTGTGAATCTGTTTGTCTGTGTCATTTCGGATTTCAAGTTGCGTAGCTTTTCAGATTTTAAGTCGCGTGGCTTTTCGGATTTTAAGTCGCGTAGTTGCTGTAAATTGCTCACATGATACGCGCTGCGTGACTCTGACAAATGTTCGCAAAGTAGCGGATTCTGTGACGTATTATTAACTGAAATACTTTTCATTTCTGTTTCTTCTTGTTGTAAATTTGACAACTTCCTACGTAACGTGTTGTTAGATGAATCGATCTCATTAATAGTCTGCTGTAAATTTTGAAATTCAGGTGTTTGGATAAATGAAACCGGTGCAGTATCGTCTGATTTATTGTCATTAGTATTTCCGATAACATCAATACGACTGGCCAATTCATCACATTTTTCAGTCAGTATTTTAACCCGATCGTCGGTTTTAGAATCAGACGCATTAATCTGTTTTTGCAACTTACGCGTAGTTTCGCTCAGTTTTTTAACATCAGCTTTGATGACATCGCAATCCTGTGTTAGTTCTAATTGTTCGAATCTGTCTGTCACTGTTTGAATATTTACTGTGTGTGTATCTGTTTTTGATTTGAGATCAGAAATTTCATCCCTTAATTCCGCGTTCAATTGTTCTATGGTATTAATTTTGTCGGACACTGTAGTAATATTATTGTCTACATACGTCTTCGCTTTCGCAAACATTTTACGTTTGTCCTCTTGTCTTTGTGCAGTGATTGTTTCCATTGTTCTATGGTATTAATTTTGTCGGACACTGTAGTAATATTATTGTCTACATACGTCTTCGCTTTCGCAAACATTTTACGTTTGTCCTCTTGTCTTTGTGCAGTGATTGTTTCCATGACTTGTCGTTTTACTTTGTTTTGATCTTGAATAAATCTGCGGAAACGCGTATCACTGTTCTGTATGTGCTGATTAAAGCGCTCGTTAAGCTGAGTGTTCTGCTGTTCGAATTTCGCGTCTATCTTTGCGTCCATAGTGCGCGAAAGTTCTACCGTCATTGCTTTAAACTCGTCCCGTAATTGTGCAGCTTTTTCAGAGCATTGTTTAGCGACTCCGCTAATTTCGTCTCTGAGTGTTTCTGTTGCGGTTGTTTGCCTTTCTCTTAATTCCTGCGCAACAGACTTAATTTCTTCGCTATTTTTTTTGAACAAGCCTCAATTTCCGCGCGCAACTGTTCCTTAGTGTCATGGCACTGCGCGGCAACGTCTCTAATTTGTTCACTAAGCTGTCTGGAATTGTCGTCTAATTTTTTATTAAGTTGTTTGAGATTTTCGTCATTATTGTCTAGTTTCTCATTTAAGTGTTTGTTATCTTCCCTAAGTTGTCTGAAATTTTCATCAGTTTTATTAAATTTTTTATCCTGTTCACTAAATTGTTGTTTGAAATCTTCACTCTGTTGTTGTAGCAATCTTACCATGATTTGTTCAAAGCCAAAGTTAGCGTTTATACTCTCTGTGCTGTTTAGTGGTGGATCTGGAACTTTCACGCTTACTGTAACCATTTGGTTATTCTGAGCAGTCGGATGTACACTGTCAGACGTTATTTCGGAATTAAATAGATCCATCGTACTTTGAGTATCCTGTTCATTTTCATTAGATAAACTTGTCTGTACATTACTTGGATTTTCTAAATCGGGTGTGTTAAGCTCTGCAGCGCTCATTACTATAGACTGCTCCGCGTCATCAATTGTCGTCAAGTTAACAGACGAGACAATTGAGTTCGTTTGTTCATCATTAAGGTGAAAGTC
Source organism: Schistocerca serialis cubense (assembly GCF_023864345.2). Classification (NCBI taxonomy): domain Eukaryota; kingdom Metazoa; phylum Arthropoda; class Insecta; order Orthoptera; family Acrididae; genus Schistocerca; species Schistocerca serialis. The sequence continues at coordinate 504,227,588 of NC_064644.1, read as the reverse complement.
ATCATTAGTGGTTGGAATGCACTGATTGTTAGTGGACGCAGGATTGTCATGATTACACTGCGTGTCACTAGTATTATTGGTGAACTTATTTAATTCGCTTATTTCGTTCATAATACCTCGCGATACACTATTCACAGTCTTTCGTGGCATTTTTACAATAGTCAAAATTATTCACAAAAGAAATAAGCACAATGCAAAAGCAACACACAAATACAGCAAAGCAACAAATTGCCGTTGACCTGTAGAAAGAAAGTCACAATATTATTAAAAGCGTTGCGCTAAATCCTAATTATATCTAAGCAAATAAGAGCAGATATCTGACTGTTGTTCAAAAGACTCTCAACGAAATACGATCCTGGACTGGGTGTCGCCAAGTGTAACCTCCCCACAAAAATTTTACAAGACAGAAACATTATTTAGGAATGCCAATGGACATTGCGCTAAGTGTAACCTCTCCACTGAAATTTTAAAGACAGAAATAATAAATGAATAGGAGCCAAACGTAACCTCCCTAGCAATTAAATTTAATGACAATAAAAGTGAGAATCGCAATCTGACTCAAGTATAAGTTCTTCATAAAAAATTAAAGTCCATTCAGTGATAAGAAAATCTCAGTGATAATAATGATTCAATTAAACCGAAATATCGGTCTTTGGCCCTGTGCAAAAAATCAAAATTAAAATTCTTACCTCATTACAACACCTAATCAAATTTCTGCTCTTGTTCTTGCGCACCGCTTGGAGGAACTGCATTGCAAATAATAATATTCCCTTTTTTTTTTTTTGTAATCTAATTGAAAACTGAAACTTTTGTTTAAGGGAAGTGGAACGAAATAGTTACTTCAATTAAATGAAAATTTTATGTAAAATTGCTTTTGAAATCAAAGTTATTATTGGGGGCACTTGTTGAAAATTAGTTACAATAGTTAAACTTTACATTATCTGATGATTATCTTAATTAACAGTATACCTCATTCAGCATCTTGACCAGTGTTGTCGCCAGACCACATCACGCAATCCCACTGGACTGGTACCACTGACCGACCGCTCTGCATGACGACTACTGGCGTACTGCACGCCACTGAACAGAGCTACTGCTCGCGACGACTGACTGACAGACTGAGAACCGCTCACAACACTCGCGCGGTCAAGCGCATACTCTCTGGTCACAGATGCTACAATGCCTCGCCATCGCTGCTATGTTACATACGTGTTTCAACTTTGATGGATTAATTCTACACAGAATCTATACTACGTTTGTGCAGCTGAGAACAAGTGGCAGACTGTGTTTCTGTTTGCCCTAATAAGCTGGAACAGCAATACTGTACTCATTTCTCGATGTGCAGCTCTGCGTCAGGAGATGGTCGTGGGGAAAGCGTTCGCAGAGTAGCGATGTTCTGCGCCTGTAATTCGTTATTGCGGGCACGAGATACGCAGAACCGCTGCTGGCGATCTGTTAGACGGATCAAAATTATTCTCTAATAGAACCATGAAATCTTGGCATATTCCAGCGTGTGTGATTCCAGTTCGCTGGTCATACCATGGACCAAATGACTCAATTATACGGAAATGTACACAAGGAGATCAAACGTCAAGGCGGCAGACGTGTCACGAATAAGATTTCCCTCGGCACAGCGAGTTGTTCGAGATGACTGAGGTCCAAATAGTCGGTACAGCTAAGTCCTCTCTACAGGCTCCCCAGTGAAGATCAATGCCAGTGCGAAGTCACACATGGGACGAGTGTCCCAAGTGCTACCCACTCATAACAAGAATCAAGACCAGAATCCTGTCCAGACAGCAGCCTGAATCAGAATACCAAGTTTCTCCACTCCTCACATTCCACCAAACCTCAGTAAACTCCACAAAACCACTCACGCAACCGTCCCCACAAGTGTTTCTCCACCAGCTCCATGTCTCCTCTCTAAATCGTCTGTTCTACCTGTCGGCCCATCCTAATCAAAGTTAACAATATTCTTCTCTTTTCAAGAGAGGAGGAGATGTTGCGCTCCCAAATTGTTTATTCCCACAGCCACTTTAGATGTAAAGCTTTGAGTTTCCATTTAGCCCTAACGTGAACAACATTTTTGTCAGAGAGCTCAGTATCTGGTCGGGACAACATTATTATGTGTCCGACCAGGGGCCTCGGCTAAACTAAGAGAAGTAAACAAAAACAAGCTGAAGAAGATCACTTGCAACAGTGACCGAAACGACGGTAGTTTTACATATTGACAATGCGGTCACAAACCCAGAAAACTTTCGTTCACTAACAGAAGTGCTTCTAGGTCACAACATAGACCATTTCAGAGCCATTGCATTCATTTCTACAATTCTTTCGAAGTCCTGAGGTTTTCCAAAAACTCAGCAGGTAGGGGGACGACAGCACACGATGGCTCCCTTGATAGCGCCCAGTCGGTGGTGAACATGGAAACTCGCAAATTTTTATGGTTGCCATCCCAGTTCACAAAGGGAATTTACGACACAGTCAAAACGCCTTGACCACGAGACCTAAATTTCTCTTGCGTCCCTGCCCTGGCACCGACAGAGACGTCTAACAAGTAGATCCACACAGGCAGTTTCTTCGCCTCTTTGGCCGAAAGCATTGCCTGCACACCAGTGTGACAAATTATTGGGAACCAATGTTCCTTTCACAAACAGCTGATGTGGCTTCCAAGCCTCAAACGTCCACTGCAAGATTTACTGTTAAATGACCAAACTGCCCGCTCGTTCTCAACTCAAGAAAATACTATTCGAAGGAGAGCTACTATAAAGATCTCTATTGCATTAACAATGTACATGATTCCATCAGTGCCTGCTCATGTTGATAAATTCCTGTCATCTCACAAAAATTACGTCTCGGATGTAAAATCAACATTGAACAGTTTGTGCTACTACAGGAGTAAGAGTTGCAAGCATCCATCATTTGCCAGCATGATGGTGCACTCTCACATGTGAGGGATATGCTGAATGACACAGATCCCGTTGAAAGGTGGCTACACTGAGCCACAGCGCCAGAGATTGCGCCAAAGAGTATTATTCCGCCGCCTCCACTGGCAGTGCTTGTCGAGAACTCGTAGTAGTCAGTGCTTGCTGAGATGTCGTAGTGAAGAGTTCTTGTCGAGAAGTCGTGGTGGAGAGTGCTTGTTGAGATGTAGTAGCGAGTCGGTGTTGAGATGTTGTAGTAGGGAGTGCTTGTTCCATGTTTTATGCAGTTGTTTGATGGGATAGACAGCAGATGTTGTTCTAATGGAGATATTGTAACGATCAGAGTGCTTTTCGTCAATATATATCAAGGTAAAAAAAAAATTTCCTTTTCTTTTTATTATTTCAATGTCTTAAATAATGCGTCATTACAGGTTCAGTCAACAAAGCATCTGGCTTGTGTTCTTGTATTAGAGTGTAATTCTGGTTTTCTTGCGCAATTATAGTATTTCTATTTTTTTTAATTACTTCAGTATAAATGGTATTTAAAATTTCTTGTCTTGTTGAAGAAGAACCGTGCCAGATGTGTACGTTGAATCACACTCCCACACACAGAACAATTACACTTGTGTTTTGGTTTTGTAGGTTTTATAGTTGCTGGGGACTTAATTAATTAATTGTGTTAACGAAAATTTTCTTTCATTCTTTGTTGTTATTCTATGCAGTCAGATTGCGTACAAATACTAGTTAGGGCCAACCGGTTACGAGACTGCGTAGCCGGACATACAGCGACAAAAATTAAAATTATTTGCATTTTATTTAATTAAGCCCCCATGCACGTGGCGACCCTGCTTAGGATCTTCCCTTGGAATTCTTCTGATTGTAAAAATAGTAGACAGTAGTATTGTTGTAGTAATTTGTAGTTTAGTAATTGTAGTCTATATTGCATGTGTAGATTTGATGATTGGCATTCTTCTAATGGTATTTTGCAAAATTTATTTATTTTGTTGTCTTGTCTACGGGTTCGATAATTTAGTGCAATTATTTCAATTGTTCGTTAATCGTGTTTGAGGGAAGCATTTCGTGTGAATGGTATTGTTGGTGATAACGTGTTATATTCTCTGTAATTTTCGTATTGTGACGAGTTTTGTATGTTTTGTAAATGATTACGCGATCGATGAAAAAGGCGAAAATGATGAATAGTGAGAAGGACGAAATTGTTGCCATGGCGAACTCGCCAACACAGGACAACAGTATGATGAATAATGAAGTTGAAAAATATTTAATAAGTCGGGAAAATAGTCCGGAAACAGTTCAAAATTTTTCACAATCGAAAAATTTTCAGAATACGTGGTTAACGACAGAAGATATGGAGCAGTTGATGAGTGCAATATTAAATTTGGGATCTGAATTAATAACACGGCTAGACACACTGGGATCACGGATGGAAGCAATGATAACGCGGTTAGGCTCACAAGTAGGAACAAGTAAAACCGAGATGGAAACAATGGAAACACATTTAGTCTCACGAACAGGGACATGTTTCAAAAACATGACAGATGAATCAAAGAAAGAAATTAGAGAAATACAACCGATTTTGAATGCTCACAATAATAGTTTAATTTCAATAGAAATCAGACAAGAGGAACAGGATAGAGAACAGGAAGAAAAAGATCGCATGATAGTACAAAAATTTTCAGAGTTAAATTTACAACGTGCACACGATAAGGAGGAAATATTTGAGAGAATCGAGGAATCCATACCAAATGACAGAATAAATAACTTAACGCAACAGTATGAACAGTTAACTACTAATTGTGACAATACCGAAACCCGAGTCGCGACCCTTACGGCAGACGTAAATAAACAGAAAGAAAAAATAGGTGACTCATCGGAAAGAGTTGAGGAGATCTCAGATAAACTGATAAGTCTTAGTTTAAATGGGGACAGAGATTCGGATGATACAGCTCCATTACCATTTGCAGAAACCGAAGAGTACCAGAACATAAATAAGCATGTCGAAAATCAGGGGAAATTTAATGAACGCGTTAAAAGGGAATTTGAGGCATTACGAAAGCAAGTCAAACAAATTGAAGGCGAAATTGTAGGAAAAGACAGCAAAAGAAATTTAGAATCACAGATAGCAGAGGGCTTTGAAGAAAATAATTTATTTCATTTACGGGATGCAACAAGAGAGCGCCAGGCGCGCGAACTTGACAATAATCGACATTCGGACTGGGACAGACGCGGTAGGTCTTTGTCGCCACGAGGCGAAAACTTTGACTACAAACACTTTTTGACTGTTCGGAAATTTAAGATCTTTCGTAATTCTAAGAATGACATACATCCATGTGCATGGTTAGATCAATTTACGTACGCACTTCCGCCAAATTGGCCACTAAGTCACAAACTAGAAATTATGTGCGGCTATTAATGTCCTCAGGGGCTTCACTACACTAAGTGAATATGTGCCGTAGCGTGCATAGGGCCCCGAGCTGTAGTGGTGCTATTTCCCTTTTAGCTTTCTGCACCGCTGCCTACTCTTCTACTATTCTTTGCATCTGTCAAAACAACTCTTCGACTATCAATCTATCTAGAGAGTCGTTAAAGAACAACCGGATATGACTATTTTACCCAAAAGTGATTTCGGAAATTACCATTTGGACTTACTGTATCTTCTGCAGCATTCATTCGTAGTTTAAACGCAATCTTACCTGTTTATCTTCGTGACAATATTACTTCACATGTTACGATATTCTTATTGCTAAACATTCTTGGAGTGAGCACAACAAAATTTTGGATTCATTATTACGTATTTTTGCAAGAGTTGGCATTACAGTGAACTTAGAAAAATCTTTATTTGGTCGTTCTCAGGTGAAATTTCTCGGTCACATTATTTCTACAGAAGGTATTCTTCCTGATCCAGAGAAACTAGACGCTATTCGTAATTATGCTGTTCCTACCACAAAACGTGCTGTTCGTAGTTTCCTTGGTGTCTGTAATTTTCTTAGACGCTTTGTTAGATTGGACGATTTGGCCACACCTCGTTTTTGCGAACTATCTGGAAAGTTCTTTTTAAACGAAAATCGGTTGACAACTCTGTTTGGTTGGTTTGTATTCCTGATGAGTGGGTCAATAAATTGATTTGGTTCACACATTTCAGTTATGCACACTTTGGTCCCAGAAAATGCTTTCATAAATTACGAGAAAATTGCTACTTCAGTAATATGGAAAAACGTATTCGACCTGTTCTTGCCAAATGCAAATTATGTCAAAAGGCTAAGCCGCCAACTATTTCTCACAGAGCACCATTGTTTCCTATCATTCCAGTGAAATTAAAGGACGTGGCTGCAGTTGATTTGTTTTGTCCAGTGGTTCGTTCTACTAATGGTTTTGCGTACATTTTCGTAGCAGTGGAATTGACATCAAAATATGTGTGTTTTACACCTTTATGCAAAGCAACAGCTCATTCAGTATCTAACGCTTTCATCAAACATTTTCTTAAAGAAGTGGGTCATGTTGATAAGGTTATATCAGATAATGGATCACAGTTTCGCTCTAAAATTTGGCTTCGTACTCTACGGCGTCGTAAGATTAAACCAACCTTCATTTCACTTTTTCACCCTCAATCTAACGCTTCAGAGAGATGGATGAAGGAAATCAATAAATTGTGTCGTCTTTATTGTCATCAGAATCACAGAACTTGGGATCAGTATCTACATATTTTTCAAAACAAACTGAATGAACTTCCGACTGATTCAACTTCTTTACCGCCTATACTGATATTAAAAAACAAAGCACCGACAAATCGCATTTCTGAAATCGTTCCTTTTCCGCCTTCACGGAAACTGCGGCATTCTGAAGTTGTCAACCTGGCTCTACAAAATATTGCATCTGCGGCTGCTAGAAGAGAGAAATCAGCTAAGCGTCCTGGTCGTTTAAAAACTTTTTCAGTTGGCCAAAAGGTGTTAATTTAGTCTCATCGTTTGTCTCACAAAGGAAAGGGCTTGTGTCGCAAATTTTTTCTGCTTTATAACGGTCCATATAGAGTTCGCAAAATTATTCATGATAACACTGTCGAAGTAGAAACTCTTAAATCTCGACGCTCTAAGGGAATACATCATATATCTAACGTTAAAATTTTTGTGGAATGACATACTTTTGAGAAACTAACAGTTACATGTAAACACACAGAGAATGCTGTGGTTTGGAGGCGGCACATACTCAAAGCAACAGTCAAGTCTGCGCGCCGCACAAGGCAGTCGTTGACCACAAACAATTACTTCCTACGTCACGCGCCTACAGCTGATCGAGCGCTCAGTGCGAATGCACTGACAGCCGTAAACAAATACACAGTCTGATTTCTCCGATTAAATTCGGTATAAAGCTATAGTGCTTGATGAATTATGTTATTAACGTTCAGTATTTTTCAGGATACGGTTGTATAAAATATTTAAGAACTTCAGGTAAATTCTGTGTGTGTCCGACGTTAAGAGGACTTGCTATCGAGAAAATTTCAGGAAGAATGTAATTTCCAAGAAGAAACTAATAAACTAAAAAGGTAACGATTAATTGAGTTTATTTTTCAGGTAACATATTTCCACCTAGGTATGTACTTTAGACATAATTTGCTGCTCGCGATTACGTGATTCATACTATGTGCTAAATTTCATGTTCTATGAATTTACTTGTGAAGCGACGTGCTTGCGTACATTAACTGATTTTGACAATGATTGATTAATGAATAGGGTTGTTACTTATGTATATTATGCATCGCTTGGCTGCTATGCTCTTTTACTGATGTCACATTTTTTTTATTATGTGCCTGCTGTGCTTATTTATTTAAATTATAATTGTCACCTGATTAATTGTGCTGACTGTGATTATGTATGTAGGTTACACTTTGTGATTTATCTGCTTGCGCCTTCATGTTTACTTATTAAGATTACATATGAACATTTATTTGCTTATGCTGATATGATGCTAATGACCTGTTTATTATGTTAGATAACATATTTGCTGCCTTGCTTATGGATTGCATATTTACACATTTCTGTTTTGTTGTCATAACTACTCTTTAATTTGGTATATAGAAATGCTGATGTACTGTGTACGAACATAGAGTGTAGGTCACACTATTGTATTAACTATAGATTGTTCGCTTGGCAGAGCCTCGTTGTAAGAATTATGCTGCATCCACTTGTTGAGATTCTGTTCTCCACTGGTATATTTACTCGCTATTGTATGTTTTGTTTACGGGCTGTGCCTTATATTTTTAAGATAAGAAAATGAACTGCTATAATTCGACGAACGACATTAGTACAAGAAACTTCATAGAAGTCACATGAGCTGGAGGTTTTATGTAAGCTGTATAAATTTATGTGACTAGGAAGGAAGCTAACGACATGACACACCAACACTAGGTTTAGACCATTGACAGTTATTACACTGCATTCTTCGGGAGCAATTGAAATAGTAAGTGACACTTGACACAAGAAATACTCCACATGTTTGCTTCCGTTTTGCCACGATTTTTGAAGTGGTGTACACACTGTGAAATATTATGATCATTCACACTCCGTAATCGTACTTACTTACTGAAAGTTCTTCAAACTAAAGGCTGTTAGAGGTCATGTATGCATTTCTTTTGTTTAATGATGGACAAGGTAACCAAAATGTATTTTATAATTCATGATGAGAAGATTTGGCTCAGGTGGACTACACAGAGGTTGTGTGTGGACATTGTGTCTTCGGATTGTATGGGATGATGAACTGAAGTTTGCACTAGGATTTTATCTCTACTTGTTCGAGGAGACTGACTAGAGGAAAGAGTTCTTATGGAAGTGAAATGATACTGGTAATAAGGTTTATATGTATCGACGTACTGAAGAGGTATTATTGAGGTATTGAGATTATGTGAAGTTGATCGACGTAAGAGGTATTAGTTTTGGTGGATAAGAGGTAAAGTAAGTGAGGAGCATATTTCTTTTGTTGGTTTATATGGAACAAGGAAGATGAAGATGGCAGACTAGAACACTCAAGTAGAAGGAAGATTACACACACTTTGTTAAATCACTAAGCAGTACATACTTTTTTTTGGAGAGAGGAAGCATTTGCATATCTTGGCACACTGACAGTTGTTCAGCAACCGTACACTTTGATCTGGCTTGGCAAACAATGGTCTTGACATGATGACTATGACGCTGACTAACTATTATTGACTGTTATACATTGCTGCCACTACTACTTGATACACATGATGAACATCAAATTTTGACAGAAATGCATTTACACAGTTAACACTATTTAATTACACAGTAGTACTTAATGTGGATGAAAGATGAATGAGTGTGTTTTGTGTGTTTTCCCTTCCTAATCCCAGAAAAGTGGTACCGACTTACCTCCTAAATATTATTTTACTTGTTTGTTGTGGCTTGCACTGACACCCATAAATATTATAGGTTTACTGATATTTGTGTATTGGTAATAGTTAATATGACAATTATCTGATATCATTTTTGTGTTTATTATAATTTGTATGTTTAGTGTAAGAGCATTGATAATAATTTTGTAAAAGCAATTGTGTTTGCATTCAAACTATTGTTCATGCCTGAACTGTCTGATTAGTAATAGTGAATATTATGGACTGTTACTTTTCTACATGATTGGTGCCACTGGGACATGTTTAATTTGTGCTGATAAGCTCTGATAAACAGTGTGATTAGTGATAGTGAATATTATGGACTGCTGTCTGCACCTGTTCAACATTACTGGGTGCCACAGATGGAACTGCTTCTACTGAAATGAAGTCGCTTGTTGGTGTCTGCACCTGTTCAACATTACTGGGTGCCACTGATGGACTGCTTCTATTGAAATAATGTCACTTGTTGGTGTCTGCACCTGCTCAACATTACTGGGTGCCACAGATGGAACTGCTTCTACTGAAATGAAGTCACTTGTGGTGTCTGCAGCTGTTCAACATTGCTGGGTGCCACTGATGGACTGCTTTTACTGAGATAATATCACTTGTTGGTGTCTGCACCTGTTCAACATTGCCAGGTGCCACTGATGGAACTGCTTCTACTGAGTTAATGTCACTTGTTGGTGTCTGCACCTGTTCAACATTGCTGGGTGCAACTGATGGAACTGCTCCTATTGAAATGTTGTCATTTGTTGGTGTCTGCACCTGTTCAACATTGCTGGGTGCCACTAATGGAACTGCTTCTACTGAAATGATGTCACTTGTTGGTGTCTGCACCTGTTCAACATTGCCGGGTGCCACTGATGGAACTTCTTCTACTGAGATAATGTCACTTGTGGTGTCTGCACCTGTTCAACATTGCTGGGTGCCACTGATGGACTGCTTTTACTGAGATAATGTCACTTGTTGGTGTCTGCACCTGTTCAACATTGCTGGGTGCCACTGATGGACTGCTTTTACTGAGATAATGTCACTTGTTGGTGTCTGCACCTGTTCAACATTGCTGGGTGCAACTGATGGAACTGCTTCTATTGAAATGATGTCACTTGTTGGTGTCTGCACCTGTTCAACATTGCTGGGTGCCACTGATGGAACTGCTTCTATTGTAATGATGTCACTTGTTGGTGTCTGCACCTGCTCAACATTACTGGGTGCGACTGATGGAACTGATTCTACTGAAATAATATCACTTGTTGCTGTTTGCACCTGCTCAACATTGCTGGGTGCCACTGACAGACTGCTTCTACTGAGATAATGTCACTTGTTGGTGTCTGCACCTGTTCAACAATGCTGGGTGCCACTGATGAACTGCTTCTACTAAAATGATGTCACTTGTTGGTATTTGCACCTGTTGACCATTGCTGGGTGCTGCTGCTGGAACTATCAACTACTTGTTTTTTTTTGTTTTTTTTTTTATCATTCAAAGCATTTTATGTGAACATTTGTATAAACTGATTTTTTTGTGTATTGTGTAAACTATTATGTAAAGTCACATGTATGAGGGAATTTGTATTGCTTACTGTATTTCATATATTAGATTATTGAAAGGTCAGTGCAAAGCCAAAATTTTATCTAATTATGTGATATTTACGTATTAATATTATCTTTTATTTTTGTCTGTATTTTTGTGGACGAATTTGGTGGTATTTTCACCACCAATGCTGGCAAAAATACCATCAAATTCTGGCCCGTGGAGGAAGGGCATATGAAAGGTGGCTACACTGAGCCACAGCGCCAGAGATTGCGCCAAAGAGTATTATTCCGCCGCCTCCACTGGCAGTGCTTGTCGAGAACTCGTAGTAGTCAGTGCTTGCTGAGATGTCGTAGTGAAGAGTTCTTGTCGAGAAGTCGTGGTGGAGAGTGCTTGTTGAGATGTGGTAGCGAGTCGGTGTTGAGATGTTGTAGTAGGGAGTGCTTGTTCCATGTTTTATGCAGTTGTTTGATGGGATAGACAGCAGATGTTGTCCTAATGGAGATATTGTAATGATCAGAGTGCTTTTCGTCAATATATATCAAGGTAAAAAAAAATTCCTTTTCTTTTTATTATTTCAATGTCTTAAATAATGCGTCATTACAGGTTCAGTCAACAAAGCATCTGGCTTGTGTTCTTGTATTAGAGTGTAATTCTGGTTTTCTTGCGCAATTATAGTATTTCTATTTTTTTTAATTACTTCAGTATAAATGGTATTTAAAATTTCTTATCTTGTTGAAGAAGAACCGTGCCAGATGTGTACGTTGAATCACACTCCCACACACAGAACAATTACACTTGTGTTTTGGTTTCGTAGGTTTTATAGTTGCTGGGGACTTAATTAATTAATTGTGTTAACGAAAATTTTCTTTCATTCTTTGTTGTTATTCTATGCAGTCAGATTGCGTACAAATACTAGTCAGGGCCAACCGGTTACGAGACAGCGTAACCGAACAGACAGCTACTAAATCAAAAAATTAAAATTATTTCCATTCTATTTGATTAAGCCCCCATGCACCGTGTGCACAACACCAGTCAATGACACTGCTACCCGTTGTACAAAAAATCAATGAAGCAATCAGACCTGCTGACTCTACAATATTAACATGTATATGTGGCACTCAGTGAAATACTGACATAACAGAAAAACATTTTGAAAAAGGGTAAAGATTTTACAAGAAAATGCGAATCATTATCTCTAATAGTTTCCAAGTTACGATTTTCTGAAATGATAACGAAACTTTCTGGACACACTGTACAATCCTGAAGCCGCATAAAAAATTATGAATGTCATCGTGCTTATATTTATATGTGCACATTTTCTGCATTTCTATATTTCTTATTTCAGTTGTCTCACAGTACTTAAACATTGAAAACGTTCGATGGGAAGGGTTCAGTGCCATGAATCTGTAGTCTGAAAGCAAGTTTGGTTCCAATAATACCATGGTTCTGAATATAGTTACGTATTTTCTTTATCTCAAGGACAACAGAAGTCTAGAAAACGTGATCCTTTAGTCGCTAGTCCATGTCGGATTACCATGGAGGAGGGTGGCTATCTCACTAACAGAGGATGTTTGTTGATATATTCTCGCCTTACACACTACGCAGGAACGCAGAGTTTTCTTGTGTAGAGTTGTAAAGCGAACTAAACTTACGTTTAGCTAAACTAATATTGGTATCCCGACACTGACAACATTTGAAATCCGCTCAGATACAAACATAAAATGACAGCCTCGGTGGGTCTAAACATTATTGTAGCTGCCTCAGGTGAAGGAAAACTGGGAGACAATTGGGGTTTAGTGTCCTGCACACTTGCGAGAATAGGTTTCGTCGAGCGTTAATTGCTGCCAAGAACAGTCATTTTTTTGAAGCAATGAATAACTTTAGCTAGTTCTTACACTCCAAACCTAACATTAATATTACGAAACCTAAGGTACGTCTGATTCATGTGTAGCAGGACTGCGTAAACCCTATAACTACTTGCAGTATTAGGTCAGAGATTTAATCATTGTGTAATGTTCAGTATTGTTCATGGGCGTATGAAAAGATAGTTGATAATATATGTAAATGTCTGACAAACATTATCGACTCTCTCAAGCTGTTCAGAGATGGCCCAGCGTTCAAATAGAGGGGAAGTAGATCGAAGGTTCAAGAGTGTGAGCTATTTTGAATTTACGTGACTGAATTGATCGTATATTGGCAGGTTGGTTGGTTGTTTGGGGAAGGAGACCAGACAGCGAGGTCATCGGTCTCATCGGATTAAGGAAGGACGGGGAAGGAAGTCGGCCGTGCCCTTTGACAGGAACCATCCCGGAATTTGCCTTGAACGATTTAGGGAAATCACGGAAAACCTAAATCAGGATGGCCGGACGCGGGATTGAACCGTCGTCCTCCCGAATGCGTGTCATATATTGGCAGAGAATTAATCCCAGCAGTCGATATTTTACAAAGTTTTCTTTTCTTTCTGCAAGACATAACCACTTTGTGTACTACATGTCCTATTTCAGATGGCTGCGTTTATACACTAATGGCCATTAAAACTGCCACACCACGAAGATGACGTGCTACAAACGCGAAATGTAACCGACAGGAAGAAGATGCTGTGATATGCAAAAGAGTGGTTTTTCAGAGCATTCACACTAGGTTGGCGCTGGTGGTGGCACTTACAACGTGCTGACATGAGGAAAGTTTCGAACAGATTTCTCATACACAAGCAGCAGTGGACCGGCGTTGCTTGGTGAAACGTTGTTGTGATGCCTCGTGTAAGGAGGAGAAATGCTTACCATCACGTTTCCGACTTTGATAAGGGTCGGATTGTAGCCTATCGCGATTGCGGTTTATCGTATCGCGACATTGCTGCTCGCGATGGTCGAGATCCAATTACTGTTAGCAGAATATCGAATCAGTGGGTTCGGGAGGGTAATAGGGAACGCGGTGTTGGATCCCAACGGCCTCGTGTCACTAGCAGTCGAGATGACAGGCATCTTATCCGCATGGCTGTATAGGATCGTGCAGCAACGTCTCGATCCCTGGGTCAACAGATGGGGACGTTTGCAAGACAACAACCATCTGCACGAACAGTTCGACGACGTCTGCAGCAGCATGGACTATCAGCTCTGAGACGATGGTTGCGGTTACCCTTGACTCTGCATCACAAACAGGAGCGCCTGCGGTGGTGTAAACGACGAACCTGGGTGCACGAATGGTAAAACGTAATTTTTTTCGGATGAATCCAGGTGCTATTTACAGCATCATGATGGTCGCATCCGTGTTTGGCGACATCGCGGCGAACGCACATTGGAAGCGTGTATTCGTCATCACCATACTGGCGTATCACCCGGCGTGATGGTATGGAGTGCCATTGGTTACACGTGTCGGTCACCTGACGGCACTTTGAACAGTGGACGTTACATTTCAGATGTGTTACGACCCGTGGCTGTACCCTTCATTCGATCCCTGCGAAACCCTATATTTCAGCAGGATAATGCACGACCACATGTTGCAGGTGTTGTACGGGCCTTTCTGGATACAGAAAATGTTCGACTGCTGCCCTGGCCAGCACATTCTCCAGATCTCTCACCAATTGATAACGTCTAGTCAATGGTGGCCGAGCAACTGGCTCGTTACAATACACCAGTCACTACTCTTGATGAACTGTGGTATCGTGTTGGAGCTGCATGTGCAGCTGTACCTGTACACGCCATCCAAGCTCCGTTTGACTCAATGCCCAGGCGTATCAAGGCTGTTATTACGGCCAGAGGTACTGATTTCTCAGGATCTATGAACCCAAATTGCGTGAAAATGTAATCACATGTCAGTTCTAGTATATTTTTCCAATGAATACCTGTTTATCGTCTGCATTTCTTCTTGGTGTAGCTATTTTAATGGCCAGTAGTGTACGTTAAGCATTGCCCGCTGTTAGCACCACGTTATCTCAGGTTGCATGGTGTGAGGAAAAAGTATTTCGTTGTTAAGGGCACGTTTATTTAATTTTTATCACTGTATTTAATTAGAAATGATAAAGGTACGTTCTACTTGCAAGAACTTGTAGGTAAGAGGAAAGCGTAGTTAATAACTGGACTGCTCAGCTTCTGATCTCTTTCATGGTTTGCAAGCATTCAAGTGTTGAGTGAATACCAATGAACCACGCTTGTACAGGTACTGGGAACTGTTCACCTGCCTTTCCGCATCGCGTCGCAGTAAACGACCGCTCCGAAACAGGGGGATCGTATAGAAGACACGGCTGCCACTCCCTACGCAGCTTTCGTGGCGTCTCCCTGAACGACTACAAGAACAAAACAGGTGCGGAGAACGGCTATGGCATGCTGGTAAGATGGAAGACTGCACTTCTGCTCACACAATCGTGCCTAGCCAACCGGTACTCTGCCACATAAAGTTTTATTACAGCTTACATTACGCGCGTGGTCTCGCAGAACTGGTTCCTGCACCGACGCCTCTGAGAATGGAAGAGAGGCGCTGATCTAGGTGAGTCAGTACTCCAGGAGTGTTTATTGCTTTCTGCTTTAATTGCAGCGAGGCTCCACGTTCATGTGCATAATGCGGGAGTCGATGCACAGTACGTCCGCAAGTATATCATACGAATTCGAGGCAGCATCCATTCATAAACGGGAGTGGCTACACGCCAACTGCTATGTTCAACTAAAACGATAATTCGACCACTGAAAATCCAAAGTCGTACTGTACTTAGACTCCTGTGTTATGTGCTTCAAGATGAAGCCATATGACTTCAAAATCGCTTGCAATTTATGGGGAGAGTAATAAATGCTGTTCTTTAAATATGCAAATGAGAAGAGTAATACACTGCCTCAAACAAACAAAAAAAGTGAAGTACCGAGAATGGGGGATGTTGCACCCTCTCTGGCCTTGACGCGTGCACCTCAACCTAATCAGTTGAGAAGTGTGTAAAAAAGCCGTTTTGTTCTCTCTTGAATCAAGCTGGCCGTCGACTGTTGTAACTGGTTTTTATATCCTGGATTCTGGCACTGAGACAGAGTTGACTTCCGATCTGGTCCCACACCCCCGTATATGTTGTTTGGGAGAATGATCTGGGGGTCTTGCTGTTCAGTACCTCAACATTACGCACATAGCACACATACTTCATAGAGACACCTGTGGACGAGCATAGTTATAGTTGAAAAACAGTACCACGATACTTCGCATGAAATGTCTTAGCAGTTATGGCGATAATTTTGGAAATAATAAACAGTTGACTTACTTTATTCCATGTGTCTCGTTTTCATTTGACTGCCCCTTCTATTTCTGAGATGAAAAAGAGTTGACAGCTGTCCTTCAACTTGAAAATACGCACATCAAAGAAAGGTTTGCATCACCTCGGTTCCGAGAGTTCCGGAACCTGTACAGGAAAATGGAATAGAGATCAACATAAACATCAATTCCACCCATTTTATCGCTAATGAAAACCACACATTGCATGTTGTACCACCATACAGCGAGACCTTCAGAGGTGGTGGTCCAGATTGCTGTACACACCGGTACCTCTAATACCCAGTAGCAATTCCTCTTGCATTGGTTCATTCGTCGTGGTATACTATCCACAAGTTCAGCAAGGCACTGTTGGTCCAGATTGTCCCACTCTCCAACGGCGATTCGGCATAGATCCCTCAGAATGGTTGGTGGGTCACGTCGTCCATAAACAGCCCTTTTCAATCTATCCCAGGCATGTTCTATAGGGATCACGTCTGGAGAACATGCTGGCCACTCTAGTCGTGCGATGTCATTATCCTGAAGATAGTCATTCACAAGATGTGCACGATGGGGGCGCGAAATGTCATCCATGAAGACGAATCGTCGCCAGTATGCCTCCGACATGGTTGCCGTATCGGTCGGAGGCTGGCATTCACGTATCGTACAGCCATTACGTCGCCTTCCATGACCACCAGCGGCGTATGTCGGCCCCAAATAATGCCACCCCAAAACATCAGCGAACCTACATCTTGCTGCACTCGCTGTACAGGCGTTCAGCCTGACCGGGTTGCCTACAAGCACGACTCAGGCGATTGTCTGGTTGAAGGCATATGCGAAACTCGTCAGTGAAGAGAACGTGATCCACAGTCAACGTCTATCTACAGGAGTTATGGGAACTGAGGTGATGGAAAACTTTTTTTTGATGTGTGTAGTATGGGGATTCCCAGACCAATATTTTATTGTGTCTACCCTTACTTTTACAATTTGTATGTGTATGTAAACAATTTTTTCCTGACTCTTCAAAAGTTAATCTCACAATTTCTCATCACTATCATTTGGTAATATGTATAATGTATAACTTCACAGTACACATTTATTAACGCAAAGTACTAAAATACTATTTGTTAACATTTTTTCTCCATTTTTTTCATTTTCAGTTTAAACTTACTTTTGAAAATACCTCCGCCAAATACTCTTTATTATGTACAAAGTAAAAAATACAGAAAATAAAATTAGGATACACAAAAAAGCGAATGACATTACGGTTTGAGATCTTTGATGGAAAAAGCCACTTTTGAGAAGTTTTAGCAAAAAATGCAGCTGTCCAGGGCTGGCTATCTGGAAGCAGCCGCGTTTCTCTGTTACGCAGAAATTTCTGGGACACTGGCGAGTGGTACGGGCTGGCTATTGCCATACTGTAATGGGTCAATCGCAAAAGCTTCCTGAAGCTTGTTATCTCGGCCGTCAATTAGAGGAAGTTCGGCATGGAAACGTCTCGCTGCTGCTGAGCAGTCAAGTCTATGTCTATCTATCTATCGCTTGCGCCTTGTCCCACGGTTACGCAGTGTCGGCCATGGTTAACTGTATTTGGCATATTAATTTTAAGGGGTGGCCGGATGCCCTTCCTGCCGCCACCCCATACCCCCCCCAGGACGTAATTAGTATACCCCAGCTGTCTGTGTTTAGTGTAAACCGCGAAATAGTGTGAATGTGTTTGAAATGTCTGTGAGTCGTGTAACTGAGGCGGGACGTGGAAACCAGCCCGGTATTCACCTAGTAGGATGTGGAAAACCGCCTAAAAACCACATTCAGGCCGTCGCCGTTAATCCCCCGGGCGGATTCGATCTGGGGCCAGCGCGCCCACCTGAGTCTAGGAAGCAGCGCGTTAGTGCTCTCGGCTATCCTGGTGGGTCAGTGAAGACTGTGTCTGACGATAGTCGATACTCTGCACTAGGCTCTCCGTCAGAGCCACTGAACCCAGGCTGTGGTGCGGGCCCTTAGAGCACTATCACTCATAACTATACATAAAGCGGAAGAGAACAAAGTATAATCGAACACACGGAAGCAGTAAGTTGTGATGATAGACCATCCAGAACCAGACACTTCAGAGCCAGGAGCAGAATGGGGCGAGACGTAGGCGGTGACCTTCAGCAATCTACTTCTGTGACGGCGACTATAGTCATGAGACTGAACTCATATGAAACCATTGATAAGAGTGTGCAGACGTTTTACAGTGGCCGCATTTTATGGCCAGAATTCGGGATCATCTACCTGACAACGATGAAGCACAATTTGTTGTCCACCATTTCCAGCCACTCATTTTTCTCCTGCCACATTATTTCCCAACTTAACAAGGAAGCCATAGCTTATAAATCAGAAAATGGGGTAAGGAAGGGAGCTTACATGGTAAGGCATAAAAAAGGAATGGATGTATCGTGTTACAGTGCATTCTTGTAAACTCATATACCCTGACAGCCATGAGAGTGGCACCTACTGAATCATTGTTTGCTGAATGTGTTGTTGTGCTGTTTGTTGAAAGCCCTGAGAATCGCAGAAGGAAGGTTTTCCCCTTATGAAGATTCATCTCCTCTAGCAGTTTCTGGTTCGCAAAAAGTCGCTTGCCACACGCTGAACTTGTGCCATGTAGACCGGTCCTGGAAACGCTATGTGAAACTTGTGCCTAATCTCTTTTGCTACAACATGTTCTAACGGAATTTGTTTCACAGTCATAAATGCAGAAAGAACTCGTTTTACCTTTCGAGACGACTTCTAGTCTGACATAACGAGGGCAGTATTTAGTCACACTGGACAAATATTAGTCGTCCACCCAGGAGAAACAACGCTAATACCGTGTAGAGTCGACTCTAGAATTGATAATGACATCATTTCGACGAGGAAGAGTGTACCTCAGTTCCTTGATGTATATCACATCCAGCGGAAGTCATTCATTGAAGATGACATCCCGTATGGCACTGTTGATTACAACGTTTCATCCGCTGTTGAAAACACTCCTACACATTTTATATCGGAATAAGACCTGGTCATTTAGCGGGCCAATAGAGGCGTGATAAGGCGCATGCGTGTTCGTCAGAACCGGAACGTGTGCATGTAGCTCTGTGGCCAAGGCTGGTACTGTCTTGGAAGACAGATGTGCCCTCAGCGTCCTGACATTAATATAATTATAATGAATTTCAAATAGAATCTGAAAAGCTGTTCTAACTCAGTAAGTAATGTTCTTAGTGACATATATAAGGCATCACTGGCACAGGAAATTTTTCCACACAGGTTAAAACATGCAAATGTTAAGCCAGTTTATAAGAAAGGTGGCGAAAAAGACATAAATAACTATCGTCCAGTTCCCTTACTGACATCTATTTCCGAAATCCTTGAAAAGATAATGTACTCATGAGTAGTTCACATTTAAGTAGAATCAGTTTACTTAGCTTGTCACACTTTGAATTCCAAAAGGGTGGGGCGATCCGAATACCGAGAGTGTTCAGATCACAGGCACAGCTCCCTTTTAGCCATAGCCCAGTGGCGCCTTGCAAGGTTCGTTTCGTCAACATGAGGAGAAGAAGCAGGCATGATGAGTCTGATGAAATGGTTCAAATGGCTCTGAGCAGTATGCGACTTAACTTCTGACGTCATCAGTCGCCTAGAACTTAGAACTAATTAAACCTAACTAACCTAAGGACATCACACACATCCATGCCCAAGGCAGAGTCTCATGAACTTCTTCCATATAAGCTGCCGTCAGTTAACTAAAAAGTGTGCCTTAAATCACCGAATATACATATCTCTATATACATACATTGTTGTTGTTGTTGTTGTGGTCTTCAGTCCTGAGACTGGTTTGATGCAGCTCTCCATGCTACTCTATCCTGTGCAAGCTTCTTCATCTCCCAGTACCTACTGCAATCTACATCCTTCTGAATCTGCTTAGTGTATTCATCTCTTGGTCTCCCTCTACGATTTTTACCCTCCACGCTGCCCTCCAATACTAAATTGGTGATCCCTTGATGCCTCAGAACATGTCCTACCAACCGATCCCGTCTTCTGGTCAAATTGTGCCACAAACTTCTCTTCTCCCCAATCCTGTTCAATACTTCCTCATTAGTTATGTGATCTACCCATCTAATCTTCAGCATTCTTCTGTAGCACCACATTTCGAATGCTTCTATTCTCTTCTTGTCCAAACTATTTATCGTCCATGTTTCACTTCCATACATGGCTACACTCCATACAAATACTTTCAGAAATGACTTCCTGACACTTAAATCTATACTCGATGTTAACAAATTTCTCTTCTTCAGAAAAGCTTTCCTTGCCATTGCCAGTCTACATTTTATATCCTCTCTATTTCGACGCCGGCTGCGGTGGCCGTGCGGTTCTGGCGCTGCAGTCCGGAACCGCGAGGCTGCTACGGTCGCAGGTTCGAATCCTGCCTCGGGCATGGGTGTGTGTGATGTCCTTAGGTTAGTTAGGTTTAAGTAGTTCTAAGTTCTAGGGGACTTATGACCTAAGATGTTGAGTCCCATAGTGCTCAGAGCCATTTGAACCATCTACTTCGACCATCATCAGTTATTTTGCTCCCCAAATAGCAAAACTCCTTTACTACTTTAAGTGTCTCATTTCCTAATCTAATTCCCTCAGCATCACCCGACTTAATTCGACTACATTCCATTATCCTCGTTTTGATTTTGTTGATGTTCATCTTATATCCTCCTTTCAAGACACTGTCCATTCCATTCAACTGCTCTTCCAAGTCCTTTGCTGTCTCTGACAGAATTACAATGTAATCGGCGAACCTCAAAGTTTTAATTTCTTCTCCTTGAATTTTAATACCTACTCCGAATTTTTCTTTTGTTTCCTTTACTGCTTGCTCAATATACAGATTGAACAACATCGAGGAGAGGCTACAACCCTGTCTTACTCCCTTCCCAACCACTGCTTCCCTTCATGTTCCTCGAATCTTATAACTGCCATCTGGTTTCTGTACAAATTGTAAATACATACATATCTCATATCATATATATACATATCTAGTGAAAGTTATCTGAATAAATAAAAATAATCTGAAGTACTCTTTTTCTGATTGTAAGCCAGCGCTGCAGTCGTAATGTAACTTGTACTGTCGTAATGTGAAAGCCAAGCAGCACTGTAAAAGTAATTAATTGTCATAATGAAAAGGGAAGTATTTCATATTGTAGAAGTTAGCAATCTGACTGCAAGAATTTTGAACAGTATTAACTGCCTGAATAACTTGGACATAAACTTAGAGTAACAGGCTTTGCAAAATTTGATCACAAAAACTGTCTCTGAATAACATAAGTTGAACCTGATTGAATAAATAAATAAAAAAAATCTTTTCTCCTTACCTCTATTCTGTGCAAATCTGGATAAGGCCTTGCAATACTGCTCTGTGTTGGGCGCCGCTATGCTAAAACTGCCAATTACTGTATCTACGTAGAGAAACTAGAGCGGTGCAGTGAGTTCTCTGTTAATTGCAAATCGAACTGTTTTTCGAACAGACTTGGTAGGATTAAAGAATTGTAAGAGATAAGTTGGTAAGAAAATGAAATATGCGCAAAAATGACAACGCTATGTTTTTTTGCGTAATGAGAAAAAGTGCTCTAAGCAGATTTTACATTTAATGAACTTCTCAACATCCAAACAATACACTTTCCTATCTCTCAAATCTAAGAACTTTCAGGACAATAACGAAGTTAGATCAATGGCGCAGCAATACTGAAAAAAAAAGTTTTTACTTGACATTCCATTAGATTTCTTCCTTCACAAATCAGTTTCGAAATGGCGTTGATAGAACAAAATGATAAACTGAGACATTAAATTTGAATCATAGTATCGCCTTAGCTTCCTCACTAACAATGCTTAAAATTATCACCTTAACTCTAACACAGTTGAACTTGACTGCTCTCTCTACAAAAGCTAAACACCGTCTGCTTGCACTACGCCCTAACGCAGTTCAGAGATATTCATTTACCTTCTGCGATACAGCTTACAACATCGCTGCTCACTCACAGTCGATTCAGATACCTGAAATTCATATACCAAAATTGTAGATGACACCTATCAATAAGAACTCATGTTAAGTAAATTCCATACTCCCGTGATCTATATTTATATTCGTCAAAAAATAATCGCCACTTTGTTTCCTCTTCGCAGACTGAAAAACAAAAATTAGAAAATCTTCCGTTGAATTTATTCTTCATAATATTAATAGTGAGTAATACACTACCTGATCAAAAACATCCGGACGCCTATTAATGGAAATTATTATAGAGTGTGTCTCCCACCCCTCCCCTTTATGACGGCTTCAACTCTACAGGGAACACGTTCAGTGAGGCGCCTGAACGTCTGTGCACGCTGCAGTCTGGAATGACGTCAACGTTCTGACTCATCCGAAAGGCGTCCCATTGGGTTTTTGGTCCGGAACCTGGGCAGGCGGGTTCATTCCAGGAAAGTTATTGTCCGCAAAGCGGGGCCTCATAAATACTGCTTTAAGACAGGGTGCGTTGTCATGCTGACAAACATCGTCTCCGAACTGTTACTCTTCTGTACGCAGTACACAATGTTATAAAATCAGTTCATGTCCTTCCGCGTTTAGCGTTCTCTGAATCCCAGTAAGAAGACCGCGTCATAACCACGAAGAACAACCCCCCCCCCCCCCCCCCCGTCCCCCGTCGAGTAACACAATCCCTTTCGAACTTACCGAGTGTGGTGGCGCAGTGGTTAGAACACCGGACTCGCATTCGGGAGGACGACGGTTCAAAATCACGTCCAGCCATCCTGATTTACGTTTTCCGTAATTTCCCTAAATCGCTTCAGATCTCCCCCCCCCCCCCCCCCAATCTATCTAACTTCGCTGTTGGATCTTCACACATGATAGGAGATAAAATTCTCCAGGCATCTGAGCGGTCTTAGGCACCTTGTCACGGTCCGCTCGGCTCCCCACGTCGGAGGTTCGAGTCCTCCCTCGGGCATGAGTGTGTGTGTTGTCCTTAGGGTAAGTTAGTTTAAGTTAGATTAAGTGGTGTGTTAGGTTAAGGACTGATGACCTCAGCAGTTTGGTCCCATAAGGCCTTACCACAAATTTCCAATTTCCAGGCATCTGCGGAACCGAAACGCTTCCATCCAAACGCCACAGCGTACAGCATGACTCAAAACTTCGTATCACTTGTTTCGAGTCATCCATGGCCAGTGGGCTATTCTTTACACCACCTCAAGCGTCAGTAGATGAGGTTTACCCGATGTCGGTTTAGTAGTGGTTGTTCCTCCCATTCCCATGGCACCGCCAGCAACAGTCAACTTTTGGGCAGCTAGGGAAGGACTGAAATGTTCCTGATGGGTTTGTTACTCAGGTGACACCTAATGACTAGCTGGAAGTCAGTGAACTCTCCTGAGCGACCGTTTCTGCCGTTGCTGCTTCCCAACTGACAGCGCTATACTCCCCGCATCCGTTTATAACGACGGGTCTCCCTTAGGTGACATCTGGTGGCCCATTTCGCGTTACGTACGCGTGTCGGGATACTTTTGTATGTAGCAGAGACATTCTGTAACATCATTGAAATAAAAATCGCCAAACTGCGATCAACAACAATACAAAATTTTGTCTTTAAAAGTAATACATCTCCAGCCTTTTACAACGAAAGGAATGTTCGGGTATAATATGTGACAGCTTTCCCAAGAAGCGATGGCCATCGGCGCATTTCTCGCACTGCTCGGTCTTCGGGCCGGGGGGAGGGGGGGAGTTCACGTATTAAGCAGAACATACTTGTACTGTGCCGGCCGGTGTGGCCGTGCGGTTCTAGGCGCGTCAGTATGGAACCGCGAGACCGTTACGGTCGCAGGTTCGAATCCTGCCTCGGGCATGGATGTGTGTGATGTCCTTAGGTTAGTTAGGTTTAAGTAGTTCTAAGTTCTAGGGGACTGATGACCTCAGCTGTTCTCATAGTGCTCAGAGCCATTTGAACCATTTTTGAACTTGGATTGTAGTATTTTGTAGTAACGAAAGAAGCATGCGTCTGCTTTAAAACATAATAAATCTTGTTAAAATTCATAATACATACATTGGTCGGCTGATACAGAAAAAAAAGAGTCGGAAATGATTTTGTGACGCTACAGCATGCGTACAGAGTGCAGATGAACATGCGAACCCACTTTATTGAAGCTGTCCCTTCTGTTGTTTGATATCAGTTCTTGAAAAATAAACAGAAAAACTTGTTTATTTATTTCTATTATCAATTTTGTTTCGAATAATTTCTGGCTATTTGCCGTTTCTGCAATAAGCTGAAGTGACAAAAGTCATGGAAATCTGGAAATTTGTGGTAAGGTCCGATGGGACCAAACTGCTGAGGTCATCGGTCCCTAGACTTACACGGTACTTAATCTAACTTAAACTAACTTACGCTAGGGACAACACACACACCCATGCCCGAGGGAGGACTCGAACCTCCGACGGGAGGGAACCCCGTGAGCCTCCGACGGCGCATCTACCCCGCGCCGCCAAAAGTCATGGAATAGTGATATGCACATATATAGATGGCGATAGTATCGCGAACATTAAGTAGAAAAGAGCAATGCATTGACGGAGCTATCGATTGTACTCAGGTGATTTATGTGCAAAGAAAATCAAATGGTTCAAATGGCTCTGAGCACTATGGCACTTAACATCTGAGGTCATCAGTCCCCTGGAACTTAGAACTACCTAAACCTAACTAACCTAAGGACATCACACACATCCGTGCCCGATGCAGGATTCGAACCTGCGACCGTAGCGGTCGCGTGGTTCCAGACTGAAGCGCCTAGAACCGGTCGGCCACTGAGGCCGGCGCTATGTGAAAAGACATCTGATTATGGCCGCACGAGGGAACTGACAGACTTTGAACGTGGGTGGTAATTAGAGCTAGAAGCATGAACCGTTCCATTTCGGAAATAGTTAGGGAATTCAATATTCCGAGATACACAGTGTCAAGAGACTGTCGAGAATATCAGATTTCTGGCGTTCCCTCTCACCTCGGACAGTGCAAGGGCTGACGACCTTCCCTTAACGGCCGAGAACAGCGGCGTTTGCGTAGAGATCTCATTTTAACAAAGAAGCAAGAATGAGTGAAATAACCGCAGAAACGAATGTGGGACGTGCGACGAACGAATCCGTTGGGACAGTGAGGCGAAATATGGCGTTAATAGGCTGTGGCAGCAGACGGCCGACGCGAGTGTCTTTGCTAACAGAACCACATCGCCTGCAGCGCCTCTCCTGGGCTCGTGGCCATACTGGTTCGACCTACACCACTGGGAAACCGTGACCTGATCAGACGAGTCCAGATTTCACTTGGTAAGAGCTGATGGTCGGTTTCAAGTGTCGCGCAGGCACCAAGAAGGCATGGATCCAGGTTGTCAACAACGCACTGTGCAAGATGGTGGTGGCTTCATGATGGTGTGGGCCGTGTTTACATGGAATAGACTGGGTCGGCTGCTTCAACGTCGGCTGCTTCAACTGAATCGAACATTGACTGAAAATTGTTATGTTCGTGATTGGTTTGAGTAACTTTCTGGACAATTCGAGCGAATGATTTTGCCGCCCATTGAACATTTATGGGACATAATCTAGAGGTCAGTTGGTGCACTAAATCCTCCACTGGCAACTCTTTTGCAAGACTTTTGTCACCTCGTTGTTATTGCCTAAGGAGACTATATAGCTTACTAAACCTGTGGTATTGTCCTAGGACCGTGGTGCCATGCCAAAGTCGGCAACTCTCGCCGCTAGCACAGAAGTTAGTGATGTCTCGCTGTAAGCGACGAATGGGAGGCGCTGGTGGAGTTCATATCGCCGCAGCGCCACTGCACGGAAGCCAGTTATGGCCAAGCGGAGGAAGGCTCTGACCAGTTTCGTGACCTCAAACGGAGGTCACGAAACTGGGCAGAGCCTTCCTCCGCAACATGGACTAGTTAGGGCTCAGGTGTTACTCACGTCTTAGATGAAAATGTACTTTTTAACGTTGAGAACTTTGTACTTCGAGAGAAAACTATAGCAGATGTGTGTACCATTGGCTGCTTTAATTGTAAGGTGGCAACGGCCTTGCACCTTACATGAGTCGATTTAACGTGACACTTTAGGTTTTGTTGGAGTAATACTCTAAATTACGGTGTAGGAAATCTATGTGGAAACGCATCGGCACGCGAGAATTCAAATGGTTCAAATGGCTCTGAGCACTATGGGACTTAACATCTTAGGTCATCAGTCCCCTAGAACTTAGAACTACTTAAACCTAACTAACCTAAGGACATCAGACACATCCATGCCCGAGGCAGGATTCGAACCTGCGACCGTAGCAGTCCCGCGGTTCCGGACTGCAGCGCCTAGAACCGCACGGCCACCGCGGCCGGCTACGCGAGAATTCCGCGATTTTGTAATTATAAGGTTTTGCGGAAAGGCAGTACGCGAGACAGAGCTCGGCTACCTCCCCACCTAGCCGCCGAAGGCCACAGCCTAACGGTATGAATGGTGAACTGGGGGGATTTCTGTAATCCGTTTAGAGAGGCCACAGCTGTCGCCAACCTCTGAATGACGTGCTGCTGCAGGTGTTCAAGTGGTTACCAAAACAGAGCAGTGGATAGCTGGATGGGCTTTCCTGTGCGTGCTCTCGCCTATGTCCCACTAATTTTACGCCTTCGAGTAACTCAAGTGGGGCAGGCCAGGAGTTCCGAATAACAAACTCTCAATGCAAGAATCTGTGTTCGCTATGACGGGGAATCTCGCTGAAAAAAACTCTCGAGTGGTCTCTTGGGAGAAAACTTCCAGTAAACGTGTTATTGCTCACAGCTGTGGTTCATCCCAGCCGGCGAGGGCGGAGTTTACTTGTGAAATTTTGTAGAAATAAAAGAATGGTAAAAAAGAGTTCTGTTCCCAGGCCGTACATTGGTCGGCACTGGCAAACTGGGTATTTTGAGAGCTTCTAGTGATGTGACCGCTCGGTAAAAGTTGAGGAGAGAAAACAAAGGTGAAGAGCTATCTTGCTGGACTCTGAGAGGAAGTTAGCCAAGTCGTCTCCCGTCTTGGTCTGTCGTTCTGAGTGGACGTTATCCGCGCCAGATCGTTGCAAATAGAGAAGTTTATGGACAGCGGTCTGTTGTTCAAGTAGTGTAGGAGTCCGAGACGCCACACGCCAACCGCACACCCGCGCTGTCACCGTCGGAGACCGCCGCTGCAACAGGAACATTACGGTGAGATCGCTCCCGCTTCGGCCTGTGTTAGGAGTAACGTTAAATAGTTGGATCACGTGCAATTGCTGTTTCCACAGAGGTTTCACGGTACTTTGGGGTGTAGTGGTTCTTCGTATTTACTTTTTGTGTCGATGTCAGCCGGCCAGCCAAGTTATAAGAGATCGCGTTTTGGACCAATTTTAACACAGTTCACTGCCAATGCCAGTCAGGAGGATAATTTGTAAATTGTTCATTGTGTTTTATTCAGCATTGATCTGAAGGTTATAATAAAATCATTGTGATTCAGTAGAGCCTTTACTTTCAGTAGTTGATCCTGAATTCACCCTTTTGCTTTATTTTATTTTTGTGTATCTGTTTGATGTCATTGAACACCCTAAGTGTTCATGGTCGTTCATGTTCGGAAGTAAAAACAGGTGTGATTTATCGTCAAAGCTACCACCGCAGATTAATTAGGGGTGACAGGGCCACATTTAAATATAGCTTTATCCATTTTTGCGTACAGTTCCACTCCCAATTTCTCTGTAAGTTGTTTGTCAGGGGTGAAGACACGCAAAAATCGAACAGCAACGGGTGGGGTGGTACATAATATTCAAGGGCAGCTGTAAATATACGGCACATTTCTATGGCAATGGACTGTATAAAGCTTAGTAGATCTTTTTATAAATCTTGTAATAAACTTAACTAATATTTCATATGTTGTAGTTTTGATCAATCACCTCCCAGAGCAATCAAAGAAACCACAGTTATGAAGGGACGATTGTAGTGTCATCAGGTCATAACAAAAACAATACGTAGGCAATCCAACGTACACAGCGAAGGGTTATTGAATAACCCAGAAGGAAATGGCACAAATCATTTGTTGGCACAACAGTGTATGCTGTGGGCAAACCAAACGGGGTTGCATTGTTGTTATCAGAGTCGCCTCGTGTTCAGAAATGTGGACGCTCTAAATCCCATCTGACCATCCTGATTTAGATTTTCTGTGGCTTCCCTAAACTACTTTGGAATGTTTTAAATTTATTTTTCTTGCTAGTTAGAAATTTGCATTGATTCATTAATCTCTGCGTCCACAGTAATTGTTCAGTAATAACTCAGCAAGGCATCATTGGATGCAGCTATGCTTTTGCTTTCTTTAAAAATAAGAGAACACAGATTAACTTCGTCGCTTTTTTCTGTCTGGTATCAACAATAATAGCTTGTGCTCCGCACATAATGCTCTTCGCCAACGGGACGTTAGAGAATAACCTTATTTTCTTCTTTCCGTGTTCTTTCTTACAGAGCAGATAATCAATCTCTAAAAAATCATTTCAAGTGGTGACTTCACATGTTGCATACTTCTCCACGACACTGACGCCGGCGATATTGATGTGTAGCTATGAGCTCACATTTGCTCCGTCCCCTCTTAAACATCAGAAAATTGTAGTCCTTTCTCCAATCACACAGAAGGCTCCATTCATCCAGAAATATACGGAAAATTTCTGGTGGAAGAATGGCTAATTCATTTCCATTATCAATATGGGATGTAGGCTATACTTTTTCCTGCCGATTATTTGGCTAAGCAAAAGAGAAATTTAATAACAGTGGTAGTGGTAGTGAAACGTCCCCTTGGAAAAATTACAAATGACTGTGCTTATACTGACACACAACATTTTTTAGCCCAACGCAATCTGACTTTCAATAATCTCTACAAAAGAATGGCCGTGACTAACATTAACCTATACGTTTCACAAATCACTTACCTCACAAAAATCTTGGTTACTCGAACTACTGCAATACAGCTAGCACCACTACTGCCAGCTAAATAAAAGATTCAAACTATGGAAGGCACTTACTACTGATAGGCATAGTTAGCAAATGAAAGATTTTAATAGAGAACAAACAATGTATTTACCTTAATAGTCATAATATATATAGCAGTTCATGACAAATTACAAAACTCCGCCATCTCTCTCCCCACATCCACCACTGCTGGCGGCTCACCTCCAACTGCGCAACGCTACGCGCTGTTCACATCCGGCTGCCGCTGCCCAACACTACAATGGCAGACAACAATGCAAACTAGCCACAGACTTCACACAGCACAGCCAGTGATTTTCAGAGCGCTACGTGGCGTTACCAATAAGAAAACCTAAACAACCTATTTACATAGCCCCCATGCTCCCCACAAAAAATTTTACAAATTGTTTTGGGCAGTGGCCAATAATGATTTGATAAAATTTTTCATAATTACAATAACAAAGATATCAAATGCACACACTTATTGATACATTGTTGGTCAAAAGCTAAAATTTTCTCACAGTCCATAAAGACAGTCCTGATCATTCATCACAGTCACGTTGCAGTGTTTTTCTCAAAGTCTGAGCAGTAAAAGAAAATGCACACGGAATTAGTGGATTTCCATGCAATCTTGAAGAAGTAGTGTTGTCCTTCCAATGGAAAGACAGTGCTGACTCTTGACATGCAGACAGGTATTGGTCCACAACAGAGCAAACCCAAAGCAGAGTCAGTCGACGTTTTGAAGAATACTGGTAGGTAGGTCATCACAGAGCATACCCACTGCAGTCCTGGTAGAGATTACGATATTGGTGGGCCACCAGAGGTGCAGACCTGCTGTAGTCCTTGTAGAAATAATGGTATTGGTTGGCCATCAAAGATGCAGACCCACTGTAGTCCATGTAGAGACGGCCAGCAACCATCTGTTGTGACTGTGAAGAGTCTTACGGATAATATAGCAAGTCCATAAACCACCACTTGTGCACTCACAAAGTTTTTTTTTTCTAATTGTCCTTAGAACCAGCAATGCTGTTAACCAGTCCCTTGCTGAATTATTAACACATGTGCAAACACTATCAGTCCCTACTTCTCATATATTGTCCATATACTATGACCAACAGAAACGTGTGCAGTGAAATGGAACTTACAAGTTAATAATATGATGAACTGGTGTCAATTACAATTTTATAACATAAGAATACAATAACAAAGATACAGAAAACATCATTAAAAACATAATAATACAGATAACATTTGTAGTACAGGCTTTACAAAAGAATCGAAATAATATATACCTCAGTGTTACAGGAATTATGACATAAGCAAATACGTAAAAGGTCTGAATAACTTTCGAAACATCAACTTCACACGTGAGCATTAAAGCAAAACAGAATAAATAATGTCTAAACATCTTTACAAAGTAAATAAAATATTATCAGAGAAATTCTACAACATAACTCTTATTAGCTAAACACATAAAGACAGGAAAAACACAAATTCACATAGTGTAATAACACAAAAATACAGGACAGGGTTTGTTTTCAGTGTGACATTTGGTACTGCAGTCCAACCCAAAACTTCATTCCAAAGACGTTTCCTCTTATTTCAACATTTCCTCCTGCAGAAAAAAAAAAAAAAAATCCTATCTAATCCTGTTGTCCCTAAACCCTACTGTTTTGTTCGTATGCTCTTTTAAAATAAATATTTCTCATTGTACAATACTCATTTTTGCCCAAACCTTTTCATATAACTTCTCAATGCATTCTTTCCCTATTCTTCATAGTTTCTAATATAGTCTACCCCCTCTTAAGCTACTTAAATCTACTGAGCTCAGATATATATACTAAGGGATGAGGCAATGCAGCAGTACAAAACAATTAACACAAACAACAATGACATAACATGCAAATTGGCAGAACAAGCAGCATAAATTAGTAAAGCAAATGCAATATTACAACTAATATAAGGCAATGCACAGCAAACAAGAAAAATAAATCCGTAGTAAAACTGGCTTAACAGAGTAATACAAAGTGAAATTCAGTAACATTGTGCCTGGCAAACAGCAGCAGCAAATGCAATAACTTATATCTAAACATGACAAAGCTCAAGCAGAAAAAATATTACAGTAAAGATATGAAATGTCTAATACCTATGTCAGATCTTAACACTAGAGTGATGCATCACCTTAACTTACCCTACTAAAAAAATTAACAAGTAGTTGAAAAGAAAATTATGTATGCAGTTACTGTTATAAATCCCTTCTTATTGTTCTTTCCATTCCACGTGCTTCTTTTTCGAAGAATGTGCATCATAAAATTATTATTTAATAGATCTGTTGGCAGAAAGTGTTCACATTAGCAAATGCATTTAATTTTATTTTATAAAACCTATGTTGCAACACAGCTGGAAACCAGATATCAAATGAAATAAGCAACTATGTACAAAGTAAAGCATAAAAATATCATTCAATAGTCATGTGGCATTTCATAAGTTAGTGGAAATTCTCTCAACTCTCATAAAAAGACGCTTGTCATAATCAGGTGTGCAGATGTAAGTATCTTTTCAAGTAATGAGCGTGTCGTATTTGCAATGCTTTCTAGAAAGGAATGTCAATAGCAAGGTTAATGGCCTCTCCTTTTTTTTTCGCCTGTGCCTCTGAAAGGCACACACTAATGGCTTTTTTCCAGGCAACTGTCACGCAGCTGGGTGCTTACATTGACCTACCTTTCTTACCGAAATATTTACGACATCAGTTTCCGCTACAGTGACAGTTTGATACAAATAAAATTTCACAGGTCGAAATATTTGTCTTACAAATCTGTAGAAACAAAATCCTATAAATATAACAGTGTCCAAAACTTTTCGCCGGCATTGTGATACATTCACGCATTTACACACGTTTCATAACTCTTAAAGTATGATTCTTGGTTTCCAACATCCTTTTTCACAAGTCAGAGTCTCTAACCACTATTCATTATTCCTTACCTTATTGCACATATACATATTCGTCGACACTTCTTCAATATTTCATCATAATAAATACATAGCATAATCAAATTCCTCATATAGCATCAGCTTATTGATCATAAACATATCTCAACAGCATGATACACATCGTCGTCATAAAAATATCATAACACTTCAGTCAAATCTCTAAAACGCAGTAGCTTTCTGCAATGATGTCAAAACCTAAAAAAATTCTCTGCTCATGTCAAAAGTGTCATCTGCCTCAAACGCACTTCAAAAATCATGATCCCATACCAAATATATCATTCAAAGCTCTCATAGTATCACAATGGTTCCGAAAAAATATGAACAGTTTACAAAGTACAGACAAAATACAATTTCGTAAGTGTGAAGTTATCCAATGGTGTAATTACGTAAACATCTGTCACTGCCGTAGTAAAGAAGTTTGTCTCTCTCAGTTAAATGATCAGATAGCTATGTAATTTATGTGTTAGAGGAATATGGTACCGATGTGTAAAGTTGTATAAGCAAATACCATGTTAGCTAGGGCTCCTTGTGCTTGCCAAACACATGGTACACAAAGTAAGTGTGTACCCCCCTGAGGATTAACGTAATTATATCCTCAGGTGTTACAGATTACAACAATGGAATGAAATGTATTACGGAAAACCTTTGTATTATTGTACTTCGAATATCTTTAAAAACAAAGGTTTTAAGTACAAAATTAACCACTCAAATACGTGTACTGTAGCGCTAAACTGTGCGTCTTGTTGTAAGATAATCTCTGTGGAAGTGTCGTAGTTAGCTAAGTTCTGCAGAAGTCAATGTACTTACCTCATGATACACAAAATTGAAATGCTTTGCGTATAGATATCTTAGTTATTACGCTTATTGCTGTGATGAAGAAAGTACTGTGCTGTAACGTATTGTTGTCCTATGGAAAAGGCTGTCTCTTTGTAGCTATAACACAAAAGTTACTACTAAAACATGTTTTACTTTCCAGAATAATGCAGAAAAACTGTGCAGATATAAAACAGAAACACCGCAAAAGCAACATTGTAAATTGTCACTCATTAGTAGCGTCATGATAAAATCGTGTAGCTGTCACATAAACTAACCACTGTGTCATCTGGTATCTCACAGAAAGTACTTTAAATCCAGAATGTATTTTCAAGTAAACCAAAATGTTGCATTAAAATCTCATTAGCAGTACCAATATATGTTCTAAGTATGTAAGCCTTATAGTCGTTACGTAATCGTGCAACTAACAAGCAAGAATGTACACACACAATAACACTGTGACGTCTGTTCACTATAACAATGCATTCGTAATTTCTGTTCAATAAGTTCTCTTGGTTCTTGATTGGATATTTAACTTCAAACATTGTTGCATGGTAACAGTTTCTAAGTCTGACAATGCATACTAGAAATGTGAAGTGAAAAGTTTTATGGCAAAGACAAAATTAAAAAGCAGATTATCTTTCAATAAACGGTTTTACATGTGAAATGTGGTGCAAGCCTTTACTCTTACTACTATGCAGAGCTCCAGCTTCAACGGAATCATCGTGTGGTATATGTCGGTAAAGAATACTGGAATTTTTCTCAAGGTTAGCATTTATGTTATTTTTCTCTGAGCCAGCTGGCGCACGTGGCTGCCTGCTGTGTGAGTCATTGTCTGTCTCTTTGTTGGCGCGCGTCGTTATTGGGATTAGGAGATCTAACTTCTACAAATTCGCCTTGCCGAGATGGCCCAGCCCTGTTTAAATCCCGCCAGTTCTGATGAAATTCACGTCTGTCGTTACGATCACATCGTCTGTCGTCATGTCGGTAGTTCCTGTAGTTTCTTTCTTGTCGGTTAAGTGGTGGAGAATTTCTCCGTGAATTATCACTGCACGGTGGACCGTTGCGTCTGAAGTTATTCTGTCTCCCGTGATAATAATAGTTCTGGTTGCCACATTGTCTGTTTCTATGATTGTATCTGTCATATTCATTACTACGGAAATGTAATCTTTCTCTGTAACTATTACTCTGCCAGTGGTTGTCATACGGGTGGTGTCTGTTTTGGTCACGATTTACGTTGTAAGAATAGCCTTGTCATGTCCAGTTATTGCTTCTGTCATCACGGAATTGTGACGGATGTGACCTGTAGTGATTGTTTTCCTGTTTTCGCATCCCGCGACTGTCTGTGTCAATTTCTAATTCTTGTAAGAGTCCTTGAAAAGCTTCAATGTCGTCTTTGCAATGCCCTGCCAAAATAATATTTCTTAAATGTTCAGGCAATTTCATTAAGTAAATGCGGATGAGTTCTGAGGGGCTGTATGTGTTTGAAAGATACTGATTCTTATGCAACATGTCTTCAAAATATTTCATAAGACTGGAAAATTCAGATTGTTCGAAATGTTTCATCATTATGATGCTATGTTTTACTCGGTCTTGTGTAGCTTGAGACCAATATGCTGAGAGGAAGGCATGGTAAAACTCTCCTTCACTGTGGCAATCGTGAATGATCGACCGCATTCTTACAGCTGGTTCATTCTCTAAGTAGCCACACATAAATTCTAATCTGTGCTCTGATGACCAGTTGGGAGGAAAACAATGAGAGAATTGATGTAGCCACGCTTGTGGATGAATGTCGTTGCCGGAATTCTTAAATGTTTTGAATTTACGTGTAGTAATGAACAGCTTATTGTCAAAATCATCATGTCGGCGAGTCGCATGTCGGTCATTATCACGTCGTTTCGGCGGTTCCATCTCAAAATTCGGTGTGCCTTGCCAATTTCTTTCATAATTTCCGAATTGTCCTGTGTTATTATTTTGTGGTTGTTCCGTATTTCTAAGTCCCTCTTCCCGTATTGGAGCGCGAGTGGCCTCTGAAATACGTAATTCTTGTATTACCTGAGTCAGCTGAACTTGTACTTCCCCGATTTCTCTTCGGTGTTGTGTATTAATTTGATTCTGATTTTGTTTGAATTTCCTAATTTGTTCGCACTCTTCTGTGTCATTAAAGACTACCGGTTTTGTGTCTTTCAGATTATCATCTACCTTCGTAGATAAGTTAGTGAACCGATCCGAAAGTTCGGCTATTTTCTCCGATAGTGAACACATTTCCTCAGTGTGTTTTTCTGAACCAAGTTTCAGAGTGTCCATTTGTGTTGAAATCGAATCTACTGTGTCCTTTAAGTTTTCTTGAGTTTTTGCAAGTTGCGTAACCGAATCGGTGGATGCAACTGAGTCAATTTTAGCCGACAAGGTCTCGTGATTTTCATGAACAATGGTTTGCAGTTCTTTTATGGCTGCTTTGTGATTCTGTAATGCATTTTCATGCCGCGAAAAAATAGGTTGAAAATACTCACAAATTTGTGTTTTTACGTCATTACAGACTTTTTGACATTTCGATTCAATGTTATGTAACTCAGTAGTTAAATCTTCACGTGTTTGTTCAAGTGTGGTGTCTAACTTTTGAAGCTTTTGCTGTGTTTGTCGCTGATTTTGTTCCATTGTGTCTAACTTTTGAAGATTTTGTTCCATTGCGTCTAAATTTTGAAGATTTTGTCCCATTTGTTGCATTAATTGTAATAACAATGCATTAGTGTCTGGAATCTGTTCCTCTATGCTTTTCGGCAGTGCATTTGCACCGGCAACATTCACATTTTGACAAGCAGAAAATGTGTCTTGACTTATTTGAGAAAACGGTGAGGACCAAAAACCTGAATCTGCAGTATTTGCAAGATTGTGTCCTGTCATTTCGTATTCCTGAGGCGAGCTGTTGCCGACCGATCGATCGATAATGCTTCCCTGTTCACTACTTGTTTCACTGTCTACACCATTATTTGACGCCCGCTCCATTTCCCTATGCACAGTTACCAAATTACTACTTTTAATGTCTGTTAATTCACTACACAGTGGTGCTGATAAGCTACGCTCGTCGTCACTATTATTTCTCAGTTTACTTTGGAGCCTAGTGTTACGTTTTTCACACGCCATTATTGTCACAATATTTTACACGATAACACAGAGAAGCACAATTTGAAGAGCAAAAATGAGAGAACACATTAACATAGTACTGAAAATAATATCTAGTTAATTGCAGCTGCGAAATACTTGTTGCAAATCTACATGCGTGCCACACCTGTTTTACTGTACAACAATGAAAGACTGCAACTACAAAGGAAATTCTCTCTATAACTACGCGCTAGCAATAAACAATAGCTACACTAATTACACAAACTACAAGAAAAAATCAGAAGATTCCAGTGAGGTATCGTCGGCTAAGGGTCGACATATGAAACGTCCCCTTGGAAAAATTACAAATGACTGTGCTTATACTGACACACAATATTTTTTAGCGCAACGCAATCTGACTTTCAATAATCTCTACAAAAGAATGGCACTGACTAACATTAACCTATACGTTTCACAAATCACTTACCTCACAAAAATCTTGGTTACTCGAACTACTGCAATACAGCTAGCCCCACTACTGCCAGCTAAATAAAAGATTCAAACTACGGAAGGCACTTACTACTGATAGGCATAGTTAGCAAATGAAAGATTTTAATAGAGAACAAACAATGTATTTACCTTAATAGTCATAATATATATAGCAGTTCATGACAAATTACAAAACTCCGCCATCTCTCTCCCCACATCCACCACTGCTGGCGGCTCACCTCCAACTGTGCAACGCTACGCGCTGTTCACATCCAGCTGCCGCTGCCCAACACTACAATGGCAGACAACAATGCAAACTAGCCACAGACTGCACACAGCACAGCCAGTGATTTTCAGAGCGCTACGTGGCGTTACCAATAAGAAAACCTAAACAGCCTACTTACAGTAGTACTTGTCACATTCCTCGCCGTGCTCGGTGTGCAGAATTGAAAGCACTGGCTAACGGCAAGGTTTTTTACGCGTACTGGTATGACGCTAATGACGGTTACTTCAACCAGTAGTTCTGCTCCTCGCACAGAGAACAGGCTCTATTGCAAGATTTACGAGTATGCGCTTCGCTCTCTGAATGACCCTTGACCCAGGCCATATACCACTTCACCAGCCATTTGTTGCCACACAACTTGCTCGCCGTGAAAACAGAATATTACACGCCCATATTTCAGTAATACCACACGCTCAATTGATTACGTCGTAATTCATTGTTCATTTTCCCAAGTGTGATTAAATATGTAAGTCGCTTCCACGACCATTATAAATAAATTTCAATAATGTGATTGCTACCAAATTTCCATAATGTGATCGCTTCCAGAGTGGAGTATCTGTTATGACTTATAAACAGTGAATGTGTATGTGTAGTGTGTAGCTAACCTACAGTTGCCAGATTACTATACTTTCCCTTGTGACTTAAATATGACAGCATAAAAGCACAACAGAGGGTGAAGGGAAAATGAAAGGTTGACGTTAAACTTCGCGGTGAAATTCAAATACTTATAGGCTGGGAGTTATGTCAGTCGTGCAAGGGCGCAAGAGGAAGCCAGCGATGACATGAAAGCCGAACGCGTCCCAATATTGGATGGTTTCATTTAAACAAATTTAACCATCCATTTATTACACGTTTACTGTTTGCAACGTGTTCTTATACCTAAATGCTAAATCAGGCAGCACACTGCATTTACATCAGGCATTATTACACTGCTGTACCTAGTGTTCAAAATTTGGCAAAGCCTATTGACTAGAATAATTGTTTTCTGAAGTATTAAAATTCCTTAAATGCGCGCAGGTTAACAGTTTATTGCATACAGTTGTAACTTGGCTGTTTAGGTTTTTATGTTGGTAACGTCACGTAGCGCTCTGTATGAAAATCACTGACTGTGCTGTGTGCAGTCTGTGGCTGGTTTGCATTGTTGGAATTTGCTATTGTAGTGTTGGGCAGTTGGCTGTTAACAGCGCATAGCGTTGCGCAGTTGGAGGTGAGCCGCCAGCAGTGGTGGATGTGGGGAGAGAGATGGCGGAGTTTTGAGAGCGGATGATCTGGACGTGTGTCCATCAGAGACAGTAAATTTGTAAGACTGGATATCATGAACTGAACATTATTGAGGTAAATACATTGTTTGTTCTCTGTAAAAAGCTTTCATTTGCTGACTTTGCCTATCAGTAGTTAGTGCCTTCAGTAGTTAGAATCTTTTATTTAGCTGGCAGTATTGGCGCTCGGTTTATTGCAGCAGTTCGAGTAACGAAGATTTCTGTGAGGTAAGCGATTCATGATAGGTATAGGTTATTGTTAGTCAGGGCCATTCTTTTGTAGGGATTATTGAAAGTCAGATTGCGTTGCGCTAAAAATATTGTGTGTCATTTTAGTGATGATCAGAATAAGTAAAGAGAGAAATGTCTGAGTTAAGTTCAGTTTTGCTCAGCTGTTTGAAAATCAAATAACGTAAGGGGTTTACCAGCATAGTAATTCACTAATTTTTCTAAGGGGACGTTTCGTATGGCGACTGGCCACTGCCTAAAACAATTTGTAAAATTTTTTGTGGGGAGCATGGAGGCTATGTAAGTAGGCTGATTAGATTTTTATGTTGGTAACTTCACGTAGCGCTCTGTATGAAAATCACTGACTGTGCTGTGTGCAATCTGTGGCTGGTTTGCATTGTTGGAATTTGCTAGTGTAGTGTTGGGCAGTTGGCTGTTAACAGCGCGTAGCGTTGCGCAGTTGCAGGTGAGCTGCCAGCAGTGGTGGACGTGGGGAGAGACATGGCGGAGTTTTGTGAGCGGATGATCTGGAGATCTGGACGTGTGTCCATCAGAGACAGTAAATTTGTAAGACTGGATATCATGAACTGATATATATATATTTGCTGACTATGCCTATCAGTAGTTAGTGCCTTCAGTAGTTAGAATCTTTTATTTAGCTGGCAGTATTGGCGCTCGCTGTATTGCAGTAGTCGAGTAACGAAGATTTTTGTGAGGTAAGCGATTCATGAAAGGTACAGGTTATTGTTAGTCAGGGCCATTCTTTTGTAGGGACTATTGAAAGTCAGATTGCGTTGCGCTAAAAATATTGTGTATCAGTTTAGTGATTATCAGAATAAGTAAAGAGAGAAATATCTGAGTACTTTCAGTTTTGCTCAGCTGTTTGAAAATCAAATAACGTAAGGGGTTTACCAGCATAGTAATTCACTGATTTTTCGAAGGGGATGTTTCATACAGTGTACTCTTACTAACTTCGTAATAAGTGCATACTGACGCTTGTTTTTTATTTTAAGTACAGCACATTGATCCTCGGTTATTATTTTTGAACATAGTGGCTAAGTGTACAAACCGTGACTCTAGAAAAAAATTATTTGTGCTATACCAGTCACATTTATAAATGGAATATAAATTACAGCACGAATAATTAGTCCTTCACTTATGCTTCTAATAGTTATTTTTCAATAGCTTTTATAATTTCTGCAGCTGTTTTACATGTTGCTGCACAGCTACTCACCTGGATTGTGTAAACCTTTGTGGTTCTCCACCTCCAACCTGAGCGCTCCATGTGCTGTCTCTGTCATAAAAATAAAACCACGAGTAGGCGATAGAGTGTTTGATGTGCACGCCTCGTTACACATCGTGGAGGTCGGAGGCTTACCCGCTCTTTAAAGCAGGGTGGGTGATCATCTGTGATCTGTGACAGATCTGAAGACAGTTTACATTTCTGGCGTGGGCACAATTGTTTTAGAGAACACTGTTCAGTGCATATTGTCGAGAATGTGGCTTCGCGGCAGGCGACCATCACATGTTCCACAACGACATCATCAGTTACAACTGCAGTGAGCACTGGGGCATCGAGATTGGACCGTGAGTCAGTGGAAAGGTGCCGCCCGGTCGGATGAATAAGGTTTCTTGTTACTCCAGGTCTATGGGACGATCACCTGGGCTTCCATGGGAGCTGTGGTGGTAATCGAAGGCAGAATGAGAACTGCGGGATACGTGAATAGTACTGCCGAGTACCTGAATCCCTTCATGCCTGGTGCCTACCCCGACGGCGATATCATCTTCGAGCAGGGACACAAGGCCAGGACCGTGCTACAGCGGTTTGAGGAGCATGGTAGTTATCTGACGTTGATGACCTGGCCATCAAATTCACCAGATACGAACTCGACGGAATACATCTGGCACCTTATCAGACGCCAGCTCCGCGCCGACAAATCGCAGTCCCTTAATTTGCGGTAATTGCACCAGCGTTAACGTCTGGTGCCACATACCTTCGGAGACCTACCAATGACTTGTCGAAAACATCCCACGAAAAACCAATGCTTTATCGCGTTTGAGAGATTGACCGACACATTATTACACGTGTGGTCATAACGTTTTTTTCATAACGTTTTGACTGATTAGTGTTGGTAGAAACATTTTAAGAATATGTACGTCGACGGTGGCGCACGTTACGCTCCTGTTGGACTTGATGAGTGGAACCGTGTTTCGCTGTTGGCAGCTTGCCAGATAGCAGAGTCTCATTGACGCTGTAATGTAATGGCTTCACAGCGGGAGGGAGGTGTTTCCCTTCCTTTCGCTGAGCCGATTTATTGCCTCTGCGATAGGGCCCAGCGTTATAATGAACTGACAATCTTATTTGCCCAGCATGCGCAGCCGGAATGCGTGTATAGCCTTTCAGTGTTCATTAAGACTCTGACCGGTCTCGAATACTAACGTCGAGTCACTGGTACCCGAGGAAAAAAGAAGAAAAAAAAACCAGGTGTGTCTGTCCCGGCAGGAGCAGCCCAGCAAGTTGCGAGGCAAGCGACTGCGCATGTAGCCACGGTCACTGGCACCGTGAAAAGAGAACGGGAAGCAGGGGTCGCAGGTCATCTTGATGCGCCTATTCATCCTCTACTTCGCGGGTGTAAGCCTCTGACACGAGTGTCGACTCAGGACGTCGAATTACAATCGAAGTAGGTGCTCCAGAGGTGTGTTGTACCCAGCTGATTTTATCGACGGCCTATTGTATAGGCGAAGGAAATTGACTTCCATTAGTGACTGTAACTGCCTGGTGTGGACCCACCGTGGTTGAATCTCCGTTACTCGCAAGTTAGACACTGCGACATGAAAAATGAGACTAATCTTCGTCGAGGTAAAAAGGGACTTTAGTTGTTGGCTTGACTCAGCGCAAAAATGCAGAAAATTTTCACGATATAGAGACGTTTCAAATAAAGAAAGTACAGTTATTTAGAATAGTAATATCATGAACTAGTGATGAAAACTGTACAGAACTTTCGTTTATCAGAAATTGGTTAAATAAACTAATAACCTAAAATAGTGTTTTATTTTGAGTGTAAATCGTACTGAAATTAAAAGATGTTCGGAGAAACTTATTTAAATAAACTACCAATATCTGCCTTTAACAGTTGTTTCACATTAGGTAACACTTAGCTCAAGTTGATTGGAAAACAATAGTTTTATTTCACATATAAAAATCATTCGCTGATACTAGTCACAATTTTATTTACTTTGAAAACAATGCCCTTTGGCGGCAGATAGTTCTAGTAGTTACATTATTATAGCTCCATAAATGTACAGAAACTTTCCACAACATACTGTATTGTCTTGTCCTACAAGTATACTAGGAAATATAAAAGTAGTGTATACGCCATACAGTCAAAACTACCTGGACCTCTATTTGTGAACATTAAGATGAAATATGTCCACCCTTTGCCTTTACGGTGGCTTTAAATTCGCTGCTGACACCTTCTACGAGGTGTTCGAAAGACTGTGGTGGAATGATAGTGTCGTACCCTGCCTGGTTGTCAAAGATGTGGTGTCTAGGAAACCTGCTTCTCGGATCGCTAGACAATTGAAGCAAATCGTATTAAAGAGTTTATTACAAATGAATCAATGACAACACTTAACTTTGACAATAACACAGAAGTGTCGCAAGCCGAGGGCGACATGCAAATAAGAAATCTCTTCAGTATATGGAAATGAAGTCCCATGCTTCTTGACAGAGCGAGAAGCAAAGATGCGGGAGACCCGCACCGCCGTACTAGGCAAGGTCCTGATGGAGGTGGTTTGCCGTTGCCTTCCTCCGACCGCAATGATAATGATAATGATAATGATGAAGACGACATACGAAGGCAGTTCAATAAGTAATGCAACACATTTTTTTTCTCGGCCAATTTTGGTTGAAAAAACCGGAAATTTCTTGTGGAATATTTTCAAACATTCCCGCTTCGTCTCGTATAGTTTCATTGACTTCCGATAGGTGACAGCGCTGTACGGAGCTGTTGAAATGGCGTCTGTAACGGATGTGCGTTGCAAACAATGGGCAGTGATCGAGTTTCTTTTGGCGGAAAACCAGGGCATCTCAGATATTCATAGGCGCTTGCAGAATGTCTACGGTGATCTGGCAGTGGACAAAAGCACGGTGAGTCGTTGGGCAAAGCGTGTGTCATCATCGCCACAAGGTCAATCAAGACTGTCTGATCTCCCGCTTGCGGGCCGGCCGTGCACAGCTGTGACTCCTGCAATGGCGGAGCGTGCGAACACACTCGTTCGAGATGATCGACGGATCACCATCAAACAACTCAGTGCTCAACTTGACATCTCTGTTGGTAGTGCTGTCACAATTGTTCACCAGTTGCGATATTCAAAGGTTTGTTCCCGCTGGGTCCCTCGTTGTCTAACCGAACACCATAAAGAGCAAAGGAGAACCATCTGTGCGGAATTGCTTGCTCGTCATGTGGCTGAGGGTGACAATTTCTTGTCAAAGATTGTTACAGGCAATGAAACATTGGTTCATCACTTCGAACCGGAAACAAAACGGCAATCAATGGAGTGGCACCACACCCACTCCCCTACCAAGAAAAAGTTTAAGCCATACCCTCAGCCGGTAAAGTCATGGTTACAGTCTTCTGGGACGCTGAAGGGGTTATTCTGTTCGATGTCCTTCCCCATGGTCAAACGATCAACTCTGAAGTGTATTGTGCTACTCTTCAGAAATTGAAGAAACGACTTCAGCGTGTTCGTAGGCACAAAAATCTGAACGAACTTCTCCTTCTTCATGACA
The DNA here is from genome assembly GCF_023864345.2 of Schistocerca serialis cubense. NCBI lineage: Eukaryota > Metazoa > Arthropoda > Insecta > Orthoptera > Acrididae > Schistocerca > Schistocerca serialis. Next base: position 504,184,515 of record NC_064644.1, on the reverse strand, counting down.
ACGCAAGACCTCACACAAGTCTTCGCACCCGAGAGGAGCTCACAAAACTTCAGTGGACTGTTCTTCCTCATGCACCCTACAGCCCCGATCTCGCACCGTCGGATTTCCATATGTTTGGCCCAATGAAGGACGCAATCCGTGGGAGGTACTAAGCGGATGATGAAGAAGTTATTGATGCAGTACGACGTTGGCTCCGACATCGACCAGTGGAATGGTACCGTGCAGGCATACAGGCCCTCATTTCAAGGTGGCGTAAGGCCGTAGCATTGAATGGAGATTACGTTGAAAAATAGTGTTGTGTAGCTAAAAGATTGGGGAATAACCTGGTGTATTTCAATGCTGAATAAAACAACCCCTGTTTCAGAAAAAAAATATGTTGCATTACTTATTGAACTGCCCTCGTAACAACACCCTATTATCTCAGGACAGGTGAAAATCCCTGACCCTGCCGGGAATCGAATCCAGGACCGTGTGCTGGAGAAGCGAGAACTCTACCGCGAGACCAGGAGCTGTGGACTCTTCAGTATATACAATTTCTAATACAAGTGAGGTAATAAAGTTGATGCCTATATCCAGGTCGCTGGTCTTGACGCTTCTGTAGAACTGGGCCGCGGCCACGCGGCGCAGTGCTTATGTCCTCTTCGTCTACAGGCACAGCTGGCGCGTTGTCGTCCTGGAGAGGGGTCGGTCAGAATACAATTGGCTGACGTCGTCTCACAGCCCTCTCTGCTCTAACGTTCCTGCCTGGCGTTCCAGAGCTTGATTGTATGCCGGAACAGACAGTCCATTCTGTTTCAAGTGCCGAAACCACAGTGTGAGATTAGACATAGGTGTCTGGAGCGCAGTGAACGTCCTAACTCATCCCAGACGTATTCCACTGGGCTCAGGTCGGGGCTCTGGGTACGCCATTCCATTTCAGGAAAGTTATTGGTAAGTACATAGTGGGCCATCGATGACGTCATCGATGAGTCACTGGATTTCCCCACCCCTCCTGCATGTCCGACAAAAGCCACTTACGCTATGTAAGACATGGCGGGGAATTCAAATTTTTGTGGGAAATTCCAATTTTTGTGGGTTTTTTCCCCAACTCCTATGGAAGTAGGATTGTTGTCCTAGTGTAAATTGTTGGGAAATTCAAAGATGGCGATCCAAAATGTCGACCAGGGCATACTTGTGCAGATCTATGACGTCATAGGTGACTTACGTCAGGCCAGAAGGGAAGCAAATTACGTGTAGAGGCCTGTAGGGCTGCTTACAGCAGTTGGGACACTGTGGAATTTCGCACTGCCTGTCCTGAGTTAAGCAATTCACCTGTCATATAAACAATTGCCTATTTTTGGGCAGCATATATGTCATACAACATCGTAAGCTTACTTGTCCCCCTAAGTTCAAGTCCAAATTTTATGGTAAGTAATTCCATACTGCCTGTCCTAACAATTTTCCTCCGACGTTTCCATTTAAACAACTGTCAGCCTGAATTTAACTTTGGACAGCACATATTTCATACAGCATGGGGAATCCTCATTTCCCCTAAGTCCACTTGTAATTTGCATAAACAATCTCCCCCCACCTTTTTGACATTACAGTTTTAACAGTTCGCCATCCACACCAGTTACTGTACATTCTTAATGATGAGAAAATCCACTTACCAGAAGTTTAAAATGATGGGAATTCAGCTGACTGTCAAAATTATAGTGCACCTGCCCTAACATTAAAACTGCACAGCCCAGTGATGCAACATGTATGCTTGTCAGTACCATGTTCAGTACGAATAGGCTAGGAACAATAGCGTTTTCATTTAAACGAACACCACACTGGGGAGGGCTCCTTCGATAAGTTCTCCGCCAGCGGACCGTACGCTAGCGTCCACATACACTTGCGGGACTGTCAAGGCCGCACGCTGGCATAGAAAGCAGGCTGGGCCAGACACAACGCTGCCGCCGCCCTCTCATAAGTGCTGCGGCACGTTTCTTGCCGCCTAAAGACGGAGTCCGCCTACACAAACCTCTGACAGTTACACTGCGTGTGCTGTATTCGCAAATGACTGGTCGTTTGGTCCTGTGTACGTGGCCGCCTTTATCTGGCGTAGGTAACTATCTGATATGGCCGAGCGGTTCTAGGCGCTACAGTCCGGAACCGCGCGACCGCTACGGCCGCAGGTTCGAATCCTGCATCGGGCGTGTGATGTCCTTAGGTTAGTTAGGTTTAAGTAGTTCTAAGTTCTAGGGGACTGACGACCTCAGATGTTGAGCCCCATAGTGCTCAGAGCCATTGGAACCATTTTTAACTATCTGAATTGTCCAGTGCCATATCATATAGTTATGATTCTGAGACGTTGGTGTCTCCTATTGCTCGATATGGACTGGCTACTTCGACACAACCGGCTGTAACATTTAACACTAAAGAACTGTACAGTTTCGTGCTTTGCTTCAAACCGTTATGAGTGCTCTGCGCTCCCATCTCTGCTCGCATTCAGCAACAGCAGCACCATCTCTACACGGGGTGTACATTAATAAAACTAACAAATGCGGATTCCTAACATTACATTACTGGCCATTAAAACTGCTACAACAAGAAGAAATGCAGATGATAAACGGGTATCCATTGGACCAATATATTATACTAGAACTGACATGTGATTACATTTTCACGCAATTTGGGTGCATAGATCCTGAGAAAAAAGTACCTAGACCAACCACCTCTGGCCGTATTAACGGCCTTGATACGCCTGGGCATTGAATCAAACAGAACTGTACAGGTACAGCTGTCCATGCAGCTTCAACACGATACCACAGTTCATCAAGAGTAGTGACTGGCGTATTGTGACGAGCCAGTTGCTCGGCTACCATTGACCAGACGTTTTCAATTGGTGAGAACGTGCTGACCAGGGCAGCAGTCGAACAATTTCTGTATCCAGAAAGGCCCGTAAAGGACCTGCAACATGCGGTCACGCATTATCCTGCTGAAATGTTGGGTTTCGCAGGGATCGAATGAAGGGTAGAGCCACGGGTCGTAACACATATGAAATGTAACGTCCATTGTTCAAAGTGCCGTCAATGCGAACAAGAGGTGACCGAGACGTTTAACCAATGGTACCCCATACCATCACGCCGGGTGATACGCTAGTACGACGATGACGAATACACGTTCACCGCGGTGTCGCCAAACACGGATGCGACCATCATGATGCTGTAAATAGAACCTGGATTCATCCGAAACAAAAGACGTTTTGCCATTCGTGCACCCAGGTTCGTCTTTGAGTCTACCATCACAGGCGCTCCTGTCTGTCATGCAGCGTCAAGGGTAACTGCAGCCACGGCCTCCGAGCTGATAGTCCACGCTGCTGCAAACGTCGTCGAACTGTTCGTGCAGATGGTGGTTGTCTTGCAAACGTCCCCATCTATTGACTCAGGGATCGAGACGTGACTGCACGATCCGTTACAGCCATGCGGATAAGATGCCTGTCATTTCGACTGCTACTGATACGAGGCCATTGGGATACAGCACGGCGTTCCGTATTACCCTCCTGAACCCACCGATTCCATATTCTGCTAAGAGTCATCGGATCTCGACCAACGCGAGCAGCAATATCGCGATACGATGAACCGCAATCGCGATAGGCTACAATCAGACCTTTATCAAAGTCGGAAATGTGATGGTAGTCATTTCTCCTCCTTACACGAGGCATCACAACAACGTTTCACCAGGCAACGCCGGTCAACTGCTGTTTGTGTATGAGAAATCGGTTGGAAACTTTCCTCATGTCAGCACGTTTTAGGTGTCGCCACCGGCGCCAACCTTGTGTGAATGCTCTGAAAAGCAATAATTTGCATATCACAGCATCTTCCTCCTGCCGGTTAAATTTCGCGTCTGTAGCACGTTATCTTCGTGGTGTAACAATTTTAATGACCAGTAGTGTATTTCTCCAGAAATGCTTCATTGCCACGGTAGATGGCACTGACGAATGAAAGTGACTCTGACCACGTGTCGTGTGTTCCTTCTGTTCTGCAAGTTGTGCGATTGACGCAGCGTACTGTAAGCAGCAGAATGGTGCGGTATTCATATCGGGAACAAGCCGAGATTGTGTGCGGCCAAATAGATGGAAACGGTCGAGAGGCAGCACGATTACACCAATATAAGTGCCCTCACAGACACCAACCACATCAAAAAACATTTCAAGCTCTTTTTGAGCATTTATGTCATCATCGGTCCTTTCAGACAGACCTAAGTACACAGAGGCGGCGGACTGTGCGCACACCAGAATTGGAGGACTGGGTTCTACGTCATATTGAGACGAACACTAGTACAAGCCCCAGTCAACTGGCCCGCCAGCATGATGTTGTACTATTATGTGTATCTTGCATGACAACTGCTACTATCCCTGTCACCTGAAACGAGGGCAAGGCTTATCAGCAGCGAATTTCCCTTTACGGGAAGGACTTTGTCTATGGTTTTTGCACTAGACCATCACGATTATGGGATTTATGTCATCAGTCCTCTTTACTGGCGAAGCAACCTTTACCAGAACTGGCATCATCATTCTGCACAATCGTCATGTGTGATCTACAGACAATGCTCGGGGAATGGTGGCGGTGTCTCATCAGTATCGGTTCAGCATTAGTGTGGGAAGGGATTCTTGGCGACCATACACTTGGGCCGGTTATTATTCCACAGCACCTGGACTTCCTACGCAATACTCTGCCTGGGCTGCTTGAGAATGTACCTTTGGCACTACGCCAGGTTATGTGGTTTACGCATGACGGAGTACCACCCCACTTCCGCATTTCATTTCGCCGACACGTCAAAAACATCTTTCCCGGACGTTGGACAGGACGCGGAGGCCCTGTAGCATGGCCTGCTAGATCACCGGATTTAAACCACCTGAATTTTCACCTATGTAGCCATCTTGAAAGCGATGTGCATGCTGAACCAGTTTCCTGGTGTGCAAACCCTCCAACAGCGTGTTCACGAACACTTGTCACGCTATTCGGAGGCAGGCCGGAATGCGCGAAAGAGTTCGGCAGTCCATAATGCGACATGTGAAGGCGTGCATTACAACCCACGGAGGCCACTTTGCGACGTGGATGCGATGCAGCTCTGTACTGTGTTCTGAGGCGATTTGTTGTCGATTCACGCACACCGTCCATTTCCGTACACGTGTTCATAGGAACTTTTTTCTTCCATTTCTCTTCAGAAATCCGTCCCTGCAGTTTGTAGCTTTTATTAAAGTTCATCCTGAGTACTTATCTCGGGATCGCAGGCGTTTTGCGGCTTGCAGTATATTCCAACAGAGGACGTTACTTACATCTACATCTACATCTACATCTACATTTATACTCTGCAAGCCACCCAACGGCGTGTGGCGGAGGGCACTTTACGTGCCACTGTCATTACCTCCCATTCCTGTTCCAGTCGCGTATGGTTCGCGGGAAGAACGACTGCCGGAAAGCCTCCGTGCGCGCTCGAATCTCTCTAATTTTACATTCGTGATCTCCTCGGGAGGTATAAGTAGGGGGGAGCAACATATTCGATACCTCATCCAGAAACGCACCCTCTCGAAACCTGGACAGCAAGCTACACCGCGATGCAGAGCGCCTCTCGTGCAGAGTCTGCCACTTGAGTTTGCTAAACATCTCCGTAACGCTATCATGCTTACCAAATAACCCTGTGACGAAACGCGCCGCCATTCTTCGTATCTTCTCTATCTCCTATGACAACCCGACTGGTACGGATCCCACACTGATGAGCAATACTCAAGTATAGGTCGAACGAGTGTTTTGTAAGCCACCTCCTTTGTTGATGGATTACATTTTCTAAGGACTCCCCCAATGAATCTGAACCTGGCACCCGCCTTACTAACAATTAATTTTATATGATCAAAAAAATGGTTCAAATGGCTCTGAGCTCTATGGGACTTAACATCTGAGGTCATCAGTCCCCTAGAACTTAGAACTACTTAAACCTAACTAACCTAAGGACATCACACACACCCATGACCGAGGCAGGATTCGAACCTGCGACCGTAGCGGTCGCGCGGTTCCAGACTGAAGCGCCTAGAACCGCTCGGCCATACCGGCCGGCTTTATATGATCATTCCACTACATATCGTTCCGTACGCATACTCCCAGATATTTTACAGAAGTAACTGCTACCAGTGTTCGTTCCGCTATCATATAATCATACCATAAAGGATCCTTCTTTCTATGTATTCGCAATACATTAAATTTATCTATGTTAAGGGTCAATTGCCACTCCCTGCGCCAAATGCCTATCCGCTGCACATCTTCCTGCATTTTGCTGCAATTTTCTAATGTTGCAACTTCTCTGTGTACTACAGCATCATCCGCGAAAAGCCCCATGGAACTTCCGACACTATCTACTAGGTCATTTATACATACTGGGAAAAGCAACGGTCTCATAACACTCCCCTGTGGCACGCCAGAGGTTACTTTAACGTCTGTAGACGTCTCTCCATTGAAAACAACATGCTGTGTTCTGTTTGCTAAAAACTCTTCAATCCAGCCACACAGCAGGTCTGATGTTCCGTAGGCTCTTACTCTGTTTATCAGGCGACAGTGCGGAACTGTATCGAACGCAACGAACGGGCGCTAACATAGAGACGCTATCCTAGTACGGGAGAAAGCAGCGCGCTTCCATGAGGACAACACAGTTGTGTTTATCGCGCAGCTGGCCGCGACCTGCAACCACCGACAACTCATAGCCCGACAGCCAGAACCGGCCACTGTTACGAATTGCGCTGGGAAGTTAATGGCGCCGGGAGATAATTCAAACTATCGAAGTTTTAAACCAATTTTGCTTCGAAACAGAGAATACTTTACGGAAATCAATGAAATTTTCACCGAAGGAAGTGTGGAATCCCTCTCCAAGTGTAGTCTTGTGGTTGTTACAACAAATATTGTATCAAATCTTACGTCGAAACCAGAGATTTTACTATAAAATAATCTATTATACACGTAAGACGCAGAAATTCTACGATAGATCTGTCGCCCCCCCCCCCCCCTTACTGTTCGACATATACATCGAAGAATCACATGTAATTACCAACTCAGCAAACGGCACATGACAGCAATCACATAAGAAATATTGCACATAATAAGGGTCCCATATCACTATGTGTTTTACGGTGCGTTCTTAGCATCAGATATCTCCATAGGATTTCTTAGTGGCGGCAAGTGACATACATACAGTAAGTCACTGAATATCCATGTCAGATGTCAGTTTTATGGTGAAATCAAAGAATAATGTATCGAAATCAATGAAACTTCAATCCCTGTCCACGTGTAGTCCCATGCTTTTAAAACGAATATACTGAACTTTGCGTGAATTCCATTGTATTATCACGTTAAGGTGTATCCCGAGTTTTTCAAGACAGAATCCATAATAGCCCAAAAAATTCGAGTAGATGATAGGGAAACAGTATCTACCGCTTTCTAGATCTCGTGGAAGAACTGGGCAATCTCAGTTTCGCAGACAAAGTCAATATTTATGGAATGTATATTGTTATTCTATCTCCAGAAATAAGACGTGTTTCAAAATTGGACAGCCTACTGCTAGCGATATATATCTTTAAGTTTGTACATCAGCTCAATGACAGTTCTTGAGAAATGGGAATGCCTACTTACTAGGGTGTTCATCCACCTTTTTTCGCACCCAATACAGTGGTATGATGCCGTGGAAAAGCTCTTGATAGATTGAAGGGACTGATATGTGGAATTTTTGAACTGGTAGGCCAATTATAATATTCTTGAGTGAAATATATTCAGATGAAAACGCTTCCTAGCGAGTCAGAGATATGCACACAATGTGAGAGTGCAGTGTACACAGTACGAAAGTTCTGCTGACTCTTTAATCCATTCAATAATCCTTAGGTCCATATGTTGAAGTAAAAGTCAACTGTCCTGCATGGCCTGCAGGACACACAAAACTCCAGTCGTCCCTCCGACAGGGGAGTTGGGTACTTCTTTTCACAGTAGAGCCTCTCCTGCAATTCACAGAACACAGCTCGTCATACAGGACTCAGAATGTCCCACATCTCAATATAGACATACATCAAAAGTAGGCTTCAGACGTCTCTGAGGGATTTCTAAATTATTTGTGACGAACACCATACAAGATCACAGTTTTGTAGCTTCAGAAAAGAAGCGTGAAAGTCTTGTACACACACAAGCGTTGCAAATGGTAGTAGATTCGTTGATGACGTATCTTCTACATCTTTGTAAGTCTCGAGGATGATACTTCATCATAACTACACAGGTTTTCCAAACATGCTTTGATTTTAAATATTGTTTACGTTAAAATACAAGTTTTTCACTGTTCGGTATCGGTCATGCTTACAAAAACTGACTATTATCAACACACATCTCACTAGCCAACGCAATGGCCGAGATATACCAGTGAACTGGAGTACTTCACTCCATCATCTAGAGGGGACATTATATAATTTTTCAATTTTGAGTCATAAACACGGAATTTTTACTTTGAAATTGGTTTTACAGGGCTTTGTGTCCACCCTAAAGCAATAGCGAGCCACATAGTCGCTTTTCTAAGATTTCGGTTTCTAGATTAACAGAATAGCGTGGAAGTCTTGTGCTTACTAGTGTTTCAGACAGCTTCAGGCATGACAGGGAAGCCCCATGATTTTCACTGCGAATGTCCTACATCTAAATATACATAAACAACTGACATATACATTAAACGTTTCCAACACATTCCTGTATCATCTGTGATTAATTGTAAGAGTGCTTTTACGGAAAAATGTATTACAATAGTGATACAGAAGCGGGGGTTGTTGTGGCTCAGTTGCTATAGTACTAGCGATTGTAATAGTAGTAATAGATTCAATAGATTCAAACCGTAGGTCTCATGGCTCTTTCAGGTTGCAATAGATTCACAACTAGCTGAAAGATTCTCAGCCAGCTGTACTGCGGTGATCCACACTCTCTTTTGATGGGTGACAGCATTACTTTTTTAACTAACACCGATTTTCGCCTTAAATTCGCTTTAGTGCGATGGAAATTTGATATCGACGTACACGAAACGTTAAACTTCAACCACCCTTACTAAAAACAGAATTTGATCTATTGTCTGGGCTAGCACTACTTTGTTAAGTCATTCCTCACATATATAATAAATGTTTTACGTTGTACATATGATAGCCAACACTTCTGGTAGATTTATATACGCCATTCACACGTAGCATTCAGGCTTACTAGTCATAAAAAATATATATTGAAGCAGCACGCAGAAATGTTTCTAGTCAACCCTCATGGTACACACACACATAATTGTTTTCAGACTTGAGTTTCCACTATATCCTCCACCGACTCAACTAGCATCGCACACATCAGTAATGAATGTGGTTCTACTCTCTGCAACGTAAAATGTGTTATTATAGATATCAGTAAGCCGTGAAAAGTGGCAACTGAGTCTATATAATGAAAAGTGCGAAGACATCCACATGAGTACTAAATGAACGCTAAATTTCGTTTACATGATACAACGTACAAATATAAAGGCTGTAAATTCAACTTAATACATAGGAATTATAACTGAGAATGCGAAATCAAACCAAAGATTGCGATTTATTGATAGAACACTTAGAAAGCGCAATAGTTCTACTAAACCCTGCTTACAAAAATGGTTCAAATGGCTCTGAGCACTATGGGACTTATCATCTTAGGTCATCAGTCCCCTAGAACTTAGAACTACTTAAACCTAACTAACCTAAGGACATCACACACATCCATGCCCGAGGCAGGATTCGAACCTGCGACCGTAGCAGTCCCGCGGTTCCGGACTGCAGCGCCTAGAACCGCATGGCCACCGCGGCCGGCAAACCCTGCTTACACCACACTTGTCCGCCGTCTTCTGGAAAACTGCTGTGCAATGTGAGATCCACATCAGATGGGACTGATGGAGGACATCGAGAAAGTTCAAAGAAGGGCAGCTGGTTTTGTATTATCGCGAAATAGGGAATAGAGTGCTACGGATATCATACGTGAAGTGGAGAGGCAACCAATAAAACAAAGGCGTTTTTCGTTGCGGGAATTTCTCTCGTGAAATTTCATTTGTCTTCCGGTGCGAAAATATTCTGTTGGCACCCACCTACAAAAGGAGAAATAAGAGAAATCACAGCTTGCACAAGAATATTCAAATTCTCGCTTTTCCCAAGTGCTGTTCCAGAGTGAAACGGTAGAGAAAAAGCTTCTTAATGCCAAGCACTTAATTGCGAAATGCAGGGTAATCATGTAGATGCAGATGTAGATAGAATTGTCATCAGATCGAGAGTTCAATGTAGCATTAATTTATGAAAATCCACGATTTACTGACATGAAAGTAGTGCTGTCAGATTATGACATCAATTATATCAGAATTCAGCACAAGCAATGCTAAACGTCATGAGGATGCAGGAGGCAGTAGGAACCACTGCCTTAACGTTTACCCGCAGGATATGTGGCTTGTAATTGAAAAGAGTCATGATGATCTCTTCATTAGCAAAAGCTTCCGGAACAGTTTCTCATTCGGAACTCTTTGAGGAGCCTGCCAAGGGCGAGGTGAAAATGAGAAAAACATGGAATAACCAACGAAACAATGAAATTCTAAGAGTCGGGGGAGGGGGGAGGATTGGAATGTCAGAATTTAGAATGCGGATGGAATACCAGAAAATCCTAAAAGGTAAATGCTAAGGCTCGATCTAGATGTAGTGGGCTTCAGTGAAGTGAAATGGAAGGAAGACAATGATTGCTGGTCAGATGAGTACAGGATGATACCAACAGTGGCAGAAGATGGTCTAATGGGAGTAGGATTCGTTATGAATGGGAAAGTAGAGTAGAGAGTACGTTATTGTGAACAGTTCAATGACAGGATTCTTCTCATCAGAACTGGCAGCAAACCAACACCGACAACGACAGTTTAGGTATACATGCGGACGTTGCAAGCTGAAAATGAAGAGATTGAGAAAGTATATAAGGATGTTAACACGTAATTCTGTACGTACAGGAAATGATAATCTAATAGCGATGGAGGACTAGGATGCGGTTTTAGGGAAAGGAGTAGAGGAAAGGGTTACGGAGAACAGTTACGCCGAGTTAGGCCGAGAGATACAAGAAAATTTCATTTAGATTACATCCTGGTCAGGCACAGATTCCGAATCAGATATTAGATTGTAAGGCGTACCCAGGGGCACATATAGACTCAGATCACAATTTGGTAATGATGAAGAGTGGACTGAAGTCACGAGAATCAAAGTGCAAAAAAGTGAGATATGGAAGTAGTAAGGAATGAAGAGATACGCATGAGGTTCACTGCAGTAATAAATAACTAAGTAAGTAGTTCATTTGAAGAGGATGAACGTCTCTAAAGAGGGAAATCACAGAAGCTAGGTAGAAAAAAGTAGATACAAGGAAGGTAATTGTGAAGAAACCAAAGGTAACAAATGGTTCAAATGGCTCTGAGCTCTATGGGACTTAACTTCTGAGGTCATCAGTCCCCCTAAAACTTAGAACTACTTAAACTTAACTAACCCAAGGACATCACACACATCCATGCCCGAGGCAGGATTCAAACCTGCCACCGTAGCGGTCGCGGGGTTCCAGACTGGAGCGCCTAGAACCGCTCGGCCAACCCGGCCGGTCATGGGTAACAGAAGGAATACTTTAGTTGATGGACGAAATAATAGTTCAGGGCAATTCAGGAATACGGAAATATAAGTCAATCAGCAATGTAATAAACAGGAAGTGCAGATAAGCTAAGGCGAAATGGCTACATAAAAAACATGAAGAAAACGAAATGGAAATGGTTGTCTGAAGACCGACTCGGCATATGTAAAAGTCAAAACAACTTTCGGTGAAACTGAAAGCAAAGGCGGTAACATTAGGAGACTACCGGAATTCCACTGTTAAGTGCGGAGGATAGGTAGAAAGAGTACATTGAGGGCCTCTATGAGGGGGACAACTTACCTGATGACGTGATAGAAGAAGAAACAGGAGTCGATAGGGAAGAGATAGGGGATCCAGTATTAAAAATTTACAAGAACTTTGGAAGACTCTAAATCAAATAAGGTAGAAGGGATAAATAACATTCTATAAAAATATCTAAAATCAGTGGGAGAAGTGGGGACAAAATGGATATTCATGTTGGTTTGTAGAATCTGTGAGACAGGCGATATACCATCAGACTTTCGATAAAACATTATCCACACAATTCCAGCGATTGCAAGGGCCGACAAGTGCGAGAATAATGTCAAAATCAGCTTAACAGTTCATGCATCCACCTTGCTGACACAGAATAATATACAGTAATATAGAAAACCAAGGATTGTTTGATGCCTATCAGTTTGACTCTAGGAAGGGTTAAGGCGCCAGAGAGGCGTTTGTGACGCTGCAGTTCATAATGCAAATAAGACTAAAGAAAAGTGAAGGCACGTTCATACCATTTGTCGACCTGAAAAAAGCTTTCGACGATGCAAGATGGTACAAGATGTCCTAAATCCTGAGAAAAATAGTGTTAACCTATAGGGAAAGACAGGAAATATATAAAATGTACAAGAACCAAGAGGGAACAATACGAGTGGAAGACCAAGAAGGAAGCGCGCGTATTAAAAAGGGGTGTGACAAACGGATGTACGAGTATTCTTTGGCCCCTGCTGTTCAATCTATACATCGAAGAAGCAACTGCGGAAATAAAAGAAAGGTTCAAGAGTGGTATTAAGATTCAAGGCGAAAGGATACCAATGTATACTTATAGTGAAGAGGAATTACAGGATCTGCTGAATGGAGTGAACAATCTAATGAGTACTGAATGTGGATTAAAAGTAAATCGACGGAAGACGAAGTAATGAGAAGTAGCAGAAACGAGAACATCGAGAAACTTAACGTCGTAATTGATGATCACGAAGTATATGAAGGAATTCTGCTACCCAGGCAGCAAAGTAATCCATGACGGATGGAGCAAGGAGGACTTAAAAAGTAGACGAACACTGCCAAGAAAGGAATTCCAGACCAAGGTAAAAGTCTACTAATATCAAATATAGGTCTTCATTTGAGGAATAAATTTCTGAGAATGTGCGTTTGAAGTAAAGCATTGTATGGCAGTGAGACATGGACTTTGGGAAAAGCGGAATAGAAGGGAAAAGAACCATCTGAGATGTGATGCTAGGACAAATGCTGAAAATTAGATGGACTGGTAAAGTAAGGAATGAGGAGGTTCTCCGCGGAATCAGCGAGGTAAAGAATATATGGAAACCACTTACAAGAAGAAAGGACAGGTTGACAGGACATCTGTTTAAGTACCATGCAATAGCTCCCGTGATACTTAGAGGGAGCTGTAGAGGGTAAAAATTGTAGAAGAAGACAGAGGTTGTGTTACACCCAGCAAATAATTGACGATTTAGGCTGCAAGTGCTACACTGAAATGAAAAGTGTGGCTAAGCAGGGGAATTCGTGGTGGGTCATATCAAATCAGTCGGTAGACTGATGACTCAAAACAAGACCGCCCAAGAACAGTGGAGATATACGTCTACAACGAGAAAAACATACAGTGCACTCACTTTCAGAAACTCAACGCATGTCAACAAAAACATGTACCGATTTTATGGAACACTTCAGAAGAAGTCTATAACATGATTTTTTAGGATGTTGTTCACATATTGCATTCCAGCACAGTAAACAACTGAGAAAGGTAACGGTATTTCTATTAAAGTGCGCGTCATTTATGTTGGCGGCCGAGTTTAGGTTCCTTCTGCGCATCTGACGTCACAAAACACAGTCAGCCAATGAACAGAGAACGACGTTGCCAGATCTCGACTGCAGTGCAGAGCATGGACGAGTGTCTTCAGTTTTAGAAACGTTCAGTAATAAATAAAGTAATAGAACAAAAGCAATGTCTTGATAGCAGACTTTCTTTTATACTGCTTTTTCGCAATAAAGAACAGCGGTAATTGTTTATTTCCTATTGTACTTCGACGAAGCGTGAGTAATTCATAGTTATACTAACAGTGTTTGTCAGTATTTTGCGTGACGTGTTATACTCCTCATTGCATCATGTAAGCAGACGAGCCGCGGTAGTGTATCGGATAAGGTGTTTGGCTTCTACATTAAAGGTTATGAGTTCAAACCTTGTGTGGTACTTAATATTATCATTATTTAAAAACAATATCGAAGTGCCTTACTTCACGAATTATATTCGTTTGAATGCAATTTTTTGAAATTTCTAGTGCTTTGTCTCTTCATTAACCCTTTCGCTGCTGCAGACACGTGCTCCCCACATTCCGCGCTGTGGGCGATTTTGTCATCACTGTACTGCTCGCCTGTGCAGACACATGGTGTTCCCACTGCTTTGACACGCTTATCATTCGATTTCAAAAAATCTATTTGGCCCAAAACTTTGATTTTTACACGGCTTCTTGACTGATACCTTCCCCCCATAAATGACTTAATTTTGTTTCGATGTTCAACGCAGTTATTATGCAGCATTAAATGTAGTAAACCATTGCACGAAATTTTGAAGAGTTTGCAGAGGTAGAAGTCCATAGCGTAATACTTCCGTATGGTCGATTTTAGTTGCCACAATGTTGAGAATGAAATGTGGACAAGATACCTAAATTTCATATAAAATTTACTGTATAATAATATCTCATTTAATTTAAGGACCGCATAGGTGTCGTATGTAATATTGAGAAATATTCCGTCTTTCGCGACTGTAATAAAAGTTTTATTTACACCGGACGCGTTTGGTTTTATTTTAAAGCACTTCAATCAATGAAAGGTATGGCACATACACAACGGTACTCATGTTCTCTTTCTTGTTTTTGTTCCACAGTCGCAGTTTTACCAATGGTACTGAAATATATTCCTCCTCTGCAACTGTAATAAGCGTCTTATTTAGACCAGACACGTTTTTCTCTTTTGTAGCATCTTCAGTGGACAGTATTTTGTCTCCTCAATTGCCAAGTCACCTATCGTAGTTTTGTGCTGCAGTAACGCAATATTCATCGTTTGTGTCGGCTGATCAGTGTTTTAGCAAATAAATGCTGTTTGTGTGTGCCACACGCAAAAATTGTATTTGACATAGCTCAGAGCACATCACTGATACACAGTATATTCAAGTCCTAATGTTTTTGTAAGTCCACAGTTTTGTTTAATATATTTTGTCTACTTCCCTTTGATTGATTGAAGTGCTTTAAAATAAAGCCAAACGTACTCAGTGTAAATAAAACTTTTGTTACAGTCGCGAAAGACGGAATATTTCTCAATATTACATACGAGACCTTTGTGGTACTTAAATGAGATATTGTTATACAGTAAATTTTATATGAAATTTATGTATCTTGTCCACATTTCATTCTCAACATTGTGGCAACTAAAATCGACCAAACGGAAAGTATACTCTATGGACTTTTACCTCTGCAAACTCTTCAAAATTTCGTGCAATGGTTTACTATATTTAATGCTGCATAATAACTGCGTTGAACATCGTAACAAAATTAAGTCATTTATGGGGGGAAGGTATCAGTCAAGAAGATGTGTAAAAATCTAATTTTTGGGCCAAATAATTTTTGTGGAATCGAATGATAAAGAGTGTCAAAGCAGTCGGAACACGATGTGTCTGCACAGGCGAGCAGTGCAGTGACAAAATCGCGCACAGCGCGGAATGCAGGGAGCACGTCTTTGTAGCAGCGAAAGGGTTAATGCGGCCGTGGTGGCTTTACTTCACGAACTGCGCGCTCCCCCCTAAACGTAAGCTTGCGAACTATGCTATACTATGGTGCTGCTTCTATTGGCGCGTGCGTCGTGTGCAACTGGCAACGCAGCAATCTCCCGCGTCTGGGCGGGCATGCGCGAGCCGCCAAGATGAAAGAATTGAACTATAGTCTACATCGCTTATTTTCATTCGCTTATGTCGTATGTGAGCAGTGGCGGGACTAGTGCCAGGGCTATCTTTGGTTAGGCACTATCGATTCTCTCTGGCTGGTTTGTCTTTGGAGCCTCGGCCGGCTCAGGATATAGCGGGCAGAACGGAGTGGAAAGTAGTGATGGGCTAAACTGCGATTTTCCGATATCAGTGATTTCTGTGAATGCTACTTTTCAGTATCTGTTATTCTTAACTGTGATTTGTCGCAGTTAAGGAACATAGGTCGTGTATCCCTCCGCCACTGCGATTTCTGCTACTTTCGCGATTTCTGCGACTTCTGCTACTTCTGCGATTTCTGTGACTTCTGCTACTTCTGCGATTTCTGTGACTCCTGCGATTTCTACGACTTACCACCGTATGAAAAAGTTACATCTGTCAACACAGAAAATTGCATCTCAACAAACCTGTCATTGGCAAGTATGTTTTACGTTTTTTCTTCCGTTGGCTTTAATTTTGTATTTAAGAAACAACTGTGAAAATATTAATAGTGTAATTAATATGTAAGTAGCCGTACAGTATCGTAATAGTTCGTGTTTAGAAATTGAATTCTAACATATTGTTATGTTCACAGGTACCTGAACTACATTTCAGTCACTCAGTAAAGTCATAATTCAAAATATCGTTGTCAACAGATCTGAAGAAATTGCCACTGCGTCTTTAGACCGTTTTCGTCAGACGAGAGGTTAGTTTCTAAGTGTTTCGATGGACTTAATTACTTCAGTGAGATCGTTCTTGCAAATGTGACATTCATTATAGCAAATATTAGCAATCCACTCTGTCAATTATATTGCTAGTAATTAGTGACAACAAAAATTGTTTAATACTCCTTGTGTTTTTGCAGACGCAGTTCTGACTCTGATTACTGGTTGCTGTACGTATCTATCCACATCAAGGCTGTTGAGAGAGACTCGTGAAGATTCAAGACAGCTCTTAGAGGATTTGCAGTTTAAAAGTGAAATAAGTGTGTGAGTGATTAAACTGTGTTTTATTGAAGTTGTTGTGCGATTTTAAACGAATAATAAATGTTAAATACAGTGAGTGAATAATAAAAATCTCATTTTCCACATGTTAAGCCGTCCAATACCCGTAATTTGCCGCCACTTACTTATTGGTAAACACTTGTTGGATAGCGACGTGCCCCCCTCCCTTCCCTTTAAGTGTATTACTTAAAAGTAACACAGAAAAAGCTTGCTTATGTAGGTGGTAGTAGTGTAGGCAAAAAGTTCTTGTGTGTGAAGTTGCCATGTAGAACACCAGGTGTAAAACTTTTCTCCCGAGTCTTAAACTGTGTCGGAACAAAAGTGAGGCATTCATATGACTCAATAATACTGTTTTCATTTCACTACACTTATACAGATGTCTGAGTTCTGCTGTGTTAACATTGCAAAGTCCTGTAGGCATGTGGAGTGTTAACCAAAACTGTCATATTGGAAGCAGAATCAAACACATTTGTTACGTTACTTGATATTTTCAGGAGAAAAAGGCAATGTTGCTTCTTATTAATATAATACATTCAGAGTCACAGCAGTATTTGACCAACCATAACTGATGCTCAATGTGCATGTCGTCATATAATATGAAGGGCTTATTTCAATAGTGGTACAAGTCCATTACCTCCACTTCTCTGTCTATAATGTTTCTGAAATTAATGATCCAAACAAACATAAATAAAGGTTCATCTCTAGCAAGAAGCCATATGCTTCAATATTTCTGGTATCTCAACTGCAGATTTTTCGGCGCTCATTTAACTTTACGACTCTGTATCTCAAAATAAACAAAAATGGACTTGTACCACTATTGAAATAAGCACTTCATATGCACACACAGCACATCACATCGATCTCGTGAGTCACAAGGCTCTCATAACGAAGTACGTACGTCGGTCAACAGATGGCACTAGGAAAAGTATGTTAACTGCGCTTTTTAGTTGTTACTTGCGACTCTTAGTTGCGACTTGTCACGGAAATCGCAGTTTCACTCGATAGCGTGTCGCAGAGATGAACGTAGTACGAACTTTGGCCTACAGATGGCAGTGCTAACTGCGCTTTTTAGTTGCTACTTGCGACTCTTAGTTGCGACTTGTCACGGAAATCGCAGTTTCACTCGATAGCGTGTCGCAGAGATGAGCGTAGTACGAACTTTGGCTTACAGATGACACTGTTAACTGCGCTTTTTAGTTGCTACTTGCGACTTCTAGCCGCGACTTGTCACTGAAATCGCAGAAAGGAGTATGGAATTCGGCCAACAGATGGCTCGCGGCGTTGAATGTGAAATGCTACTTGCGACTGCTAACTGTGACTGAAATCGCAGTTAGATTTTGTAAAGTTGTTATTGTGATATCTGTGACTTCTCAATCACTGTGATTTCTAACAGATACGCGATTTCCTGCCCACCACTAGTGGAAAGGGACAACAACGGTGGGCACGGAACGAGGAAGTGCGCGTATTAGCGAGACGTTGGAGAGACGACAGCGAGCACGGTGTGCCTGAGTACGGGCGGCAGTTGGCACTTGATCGTACTGGGGTCAGTAACAGCGGGCCGGCGCTGTGGCTTCTTGGCAACCTCGTGAAGCTATGCAAGTGCTCGCTTCCGTGAAGGAACACGCTGTTACTATCGGACTAAGCAACGTCCGGTGTCTTCGCCAAATCGATCCAGCAGGTGGCATTAAGTTAAGTAATTCAAGTCCTACCAACGATTACTGAAATATGATGATGATTGCTCTTGAGGCAGCAAAGTGTTGCAAGGACCGTGATGTGATATTTCACGCCTCTTATTAAGTTTGTGCTTCGCTCCTTAATAGTATTGTTCTTACTTCAGCTGGCAAGTGTCTAAAACATTGATACGTGTGCGCAGCCTTACCGAACGATCTACATTACGTGTCTAAAGATTGCCGTGTGGTACCTTACAGGCCCAAATAAGGTGCTCCATGTGGTGTTTGGGTTTTAATGAGCCAGTTCCGTTTGCATCATTCGTGTACGTGGTTCTGCTTAAAGGAATGAAATCAGTTTTATTGTCTTTTCTGTATATGTTTGAGTATTCGGGTGAAGGAAGGGTTGTTTGGTTCCCTGTTGTCGCTTCTGATTTATGTTTCAGAGATTGGAAGCAGTGGGCCACCGAAGTGCAGAGCCTCCCCCCCCCCTTTTAAATTACTAGCGGGTGTACGGGTGGTGGACTTTGCCTGAGCTCGCGTGTGCCGTTTGGTTCCGATTTCGGTGTTCTGAACGGGGTGGAAGTACAAACGGAGTCCGCATCTTAATTCGAAGATAAGTACTCAGTCGCCTCCACCGTTCGTGGTCAAGTCGCGGCCTCACAATCTCGGGCCTCAGTTATTGTACAAGCAGCAGTTTTCTAAAACTTGTGGCGGCTCTGCAAGGTTGCCCGGGTTAAATGTTTCAAATATTTGTCTTAAGAATTTTGAGGGATTTCTAGAAGAATGTGTCTTAATTGAAAACGTTCTCTAAAATTGCGGTGCAATTCAGCCTTAGTGGCGTATGTCAGTTTTTGTGGGGAAATAACTGGGTTATTATTGATCAAACTGTCTATAACATTGTAAAGTTGTTTGGTAATATCTCGCCCGGGAGGGGCGGTTTTCAATCTATGTGGAAATAATAATTGATTTCCTGTTTATTTGATGTAAAGCTTATTTTAAATGATTTTCTTGGCCCGAGTGGCGGTTTTTTTGTTTGCAAAGAGATTAATTCGCTTGTGATTTCATATAACTAGCAGTTTGTAAAATTGGCCTGAGGGGTGGGCTTTTAAATGTTTTTAAAGAGATTAATTCATTTGTGGTTTTATATAACAAGCAGTTTGTAAAGTTTGCCTGACTGGCGTTTCTTAAAGAAATTATTATCTGATCTATGATTGTAATTCTCTTAATGATTTCTCTATGATGCAAATAAATATGCTGAAATGAAATGGTCACTGTATGGGTCAAGTGCTTCCACTTCCTTTATATTAAAGGTTAAGGAAATTGCAGTTCAAAATAGAAATAACGTTCTAATATGGTATTATATTTTTGGGTAACTCTTCCCATCTAAAAGGATATTTTTGGCTCAGAAATGGGCGATTCAGGCAACAAGTGGTGTAAGTTCATGAAACTCTTGTCGACCCCTGTTCACGAGTTTGGGTATTTTGACATTGACATCTCAACATATATACATTCCTTACTGTCATTTCTTGTTAACATTATTACTTTACACCCAAGAATAAGCAGCTTTCACGTGGTTAATACTCGACAGAAATCAAACCCGCATTTGGATCGGACTTCCTTAACTCTTGTGCAGAAAGGTGTGCAGTATACTGCTGCATCCATTTTCAATAAGCTACCACTATAATTCAAAAATCTTAGCAGTAATCGACGCGCTTTCAAATCGAAACTGAAGAGTTTCCTCATGGGTCACTCTTTCTATTCTGTCGAGGAGTTTCTTGAAAAATTAAGCTGATTCTTATTGTATTAGATGGCCGTGGTGGCCGACCGGTTCTAGGCGCTGCAGTCCAGAACCATGCTGCTGCTATGGTCGCAGGTTCGAATTCTGCTTCGGGCATGGATGTGAGTGATGTCCTTAGGTTAGTTAGGTTTGAGTAGTTCTAAGTCCAGGGGACTGATGACCTCAGATGTTAAGTCCCATAGTGCTTAGAGCCATTTGAACCATCTTATTGTATTGTTGACTGTGTTTACTTAAACTTATGGACTGACTTTTTTCGGGTTCATAAGCATTTATTTTTATCTGTTATTACTTTTATGTTGTAATTTCATGTACTGACACATTCCATGACCTTGGAGATTTGCTCCTCAATTTGGTCCTACGGAACTTGACGTGTAAATAAAAATAATAAATGACGTCATCCTACATGGTTCTAAGTTTAGAGTCCAAGCTGGCGATCCATAACGTCTTCGATGATGTCAGTATCCAAGATGGTCGACCGGGGGATATGGACACAGTCCAAAACAGTTGTTCTGAATTCCGATGCGCTGTGATCGTCTACCACCACCACTCATCCTTAGCACACAGAGCGCAAGTGGCAGGTGTGCTTGATGACTGGCATCCAGGCGTACTAGCCACCAAGCGGACCTGCCACTAGTGCTCTGGAAGTCATAGTGAAAAGTTGATTACCATCATGAAGAGTCACCAGAGATCTACTACCTCCAGGCATAAGAAAGTGACTCGCCTAGCCAGGTGTAAGCATTAAACTATTCCCCTCTCTCAATGTTTATTATTCGTTAAGTGTGTTCAACACCTCCCAGACATATTTGACGCCATGTCTAATATATTTAAGCTACAGCAGCAGATATCAAGTCAGCATTCGGACATGTTCCCTGTTGCAGCTTTTGACACATCGGGATGGAAATCAAGAACATTTGAGCAGCAGCAGCACCAATCAAGTCAGCATGCTGACAATCTCCCTGATGCAGATCCCGACACGCTGGAATTGGAATCAAGTCAGCAGGGAGAAGTGTTTCCAGACTTACAAGGGGAGGCCGCCAATTGTGAAATTCAGATTCGATTCATACTGCGCATAATAAAAGCTCATGGCCAGAGGTGTAATGTGGCAAATCACCAAGATGCACTTCTCAGCCGTTGTCGAGAAAATCGACAGTTAAGAGAAACCGTTGCGGTGAAATACTCTCTACGATTAATAATTCTCTACAGCGTTGTGGCGCAGCGGTAAGCGCTCGGGTTCGTAATCCGAAGGTCGCCGGACCGAATCTCGCGCTATGCAACCTTTTTTTTTAGTATTTGTTTTTTATAATTCAAATATATATATATATATATATATAATTCAAATATAAATATATATATAATTCATATATATATATATATATATATATATATATATATTTGAATTACAAATAACTATATACATATATATATACATATATATATATATATATGAATTACAAAAAACTATATTCAAATATATATATATATATATATATATATATATATATATATATATATATATTTGAATTACAAAAAACTAATAATAAAAAAAAATTGCATGGCGCGAGATTCGATCTGGCGACCTTCGGATTACGAACCCGAGCGCTTACCGCTGCGCCATGATGCTGTAGTAAATTATTGATCGTCGAGAGTATTTCACCGCAACGGTTTCTTTTAACTGTCGATTTTCTCGACAACGGCTGAGAAGTGCATCTTGGTGCTTTGCCACATTACACCTCTGGCCATGAGCTTTTATTATGCACAGTATGAATCGAATTTGAATTTCACAATTGGCGGCCTCCCCTTGTTAGACTTTACACTATATCCATCGGCTGTATCACTAAGTCAGCACGCAGACAAGTTCTCTGACACTGATATATTGGAGCAGGACACGGAAATGATTCCAGGTTTTGAGCTCCCACTATGTCCAACACCTGTATCCATGAATTAATGTTGGTTTAGCACTTGACAAGGACTTCGAAGCTATAGTGGAAATCGAGTATGTCCAGCGTGGTACAAAGGTGCAGTTCAGTGATATGGAGTGGGATCAACTATGCAGGAAGCAGAAATACATCGAGGGCTGCCTGACAACAAATCACAATCTACTCCCTTAAGACAGTATATTTGGCAGCAACAACACATCCATCATCAACATGTTTGGGGATTATAAGATGAAGTTAACATCTCAAGATGGTTCAAATGGCTCTGAGCACTAAGCGACTTAACTTCTGAGGTCATCAGTCGCCTAGAACTTAGAACTAGTCAAACCTAACTAACCTAAGGACATCACACACATCCATGCCCGAGGCAGGATTCGAACCTGCGACCGTAGCAGTCGCTCGGTTCCGGACTGAGCGCCTAGAACCGCTAGACCACCGCGGCCGGCACATCTCAAGACCCAGCACAATGTGTATATTTAACACGTCCACGTGTCAGGAATCCATGTGGCCTGCAGATCACCATCGAGAGACTCTGTCTGTGGTTAGATATGTCTAACTGTTCTTAGGTGATATTGTCAAGTATCTACTGGAACGTGAAGTTCCTGCAGATCACCATCGAGAGACTCTGTCTGTGGTTAGATATGTCTAACTGTTCTTAGGTGATATTGTCAAGTATCTACTGGAACGTGAAGTTCCTGCAGATCACCATCGAGAGACTCTGTTTGTGGTGTAGATATGTCTAACTTTTCTTAGGTGATATTGCCAATTATCTATTGGAACGTGAAGTTCGCGATGAAGATGAGGAGTTAAATACGTGTATATGTGTGTGTATGTGTGCTATAACTGAGTCTGCTGGTATTAGGTCTATAAACAGAAATTCCATACAAGTGGAGTTCACAGATGGCATTCCTAAGTCTATTAGCACTACGGTTGGATTTCGTGACACATATGCTGAATTAAATGCATATAAAAGTCCATTTATTAGAAAATATTGCAGAGTGATGAATAGAGTTGATGTAGAGAAAAGACCAAGACAATATTTTTTTAACAATGGTGATTTATTTCCCACAATTCACAAAGTACGATGTGTATAATAATCATTTCTAAAAGTTTTACCAAAATAATGTTTTTTACAAGTTTTAATACATTTTATTTCGTCATACACCTATACCGTGAGATTTAACAGAAATCTGTTTTCACTATGTTCCTTTGTCACTAAATGGCAGTGCAACTGAATGTTATAAGAGCAATAAATGTGAAGCTGGCTTTTCTGTGTTGCCGTACGCCGACACAGACTAATGTATTAATGGTTCATATACTTGCAAGGCTAGAGAGATTTTTACAGTTAGTTTGGTGCTGTATCAAAGAGACTTAGTACATTTATCACCTTCACTGTCAGTGGGCAATATACTATACTTGAGGTTTTATAACTAGCAGCCATTACACATTCCTAAAGTTTAATATTAGCTACAGTTCATACTGTAATAATACGTCTTTGTTCTGATATATGGTATCTAGGTATCTACAAAAATCTTTTTCATGAAATCTATTCCACGTATGACTTCTATGTCATTCATCCACTGCACGTGACAAAATTTTGGACAGGTCTTCTATACGTCTATGTAAGTGCTGCGATTATGGGCCACCTGTTCCCATGGAACAATGCATGCAGCCCGATAGACAGAATCCTAAGTGATTAATGTGTAAGCTGTCTCATATTTTTCGTCTTCTGCAAACTCCACTTTATTGTTATTATTACTATTAGACAAAGAAAAATGTGTATTCATGGTTTAAGGCTTCTTACATAAATCTAAGACGACAGCACATCCTGTGGCATGAAAATACTCCATACAAAGTGTCACACATTGAGCTACAAACAGAAATCTGTTTTCACCATGTTCCTTTGTCACTAAATGGCAGTGCAACTGAATGTTATAAGAGCAATAAATGTGAAGCTGGCTTTTCTGTGTTGCTGTACGCCGACACAGACTAATGTGGAAAAATCAGTAACACAGCACAATATGTGTGTGTTATAGGAAGTCGAGACCGCCAGTTAGAAGGCGAGACATATGCCATCAAGGAACGGTCTGCATGACAACGCGAGCGATGACAATATTCACATCGATCTCGTTCCGTTTTCACCAGAGGTATTGTGCATCGTGGACAGTTAGCAAAGGGAAAGGATATTGACGAGGACCTGTGTTAACGTGTATTCATATTTTATTATTTGGTTTCTGTGTCCTGCATTTATTCTTAAGGAACGAGTACAAAGAATCAGAATACAAAATACGACTACACAGTTACGTCTCAGTTACTACAAACGAATATAATACAACTGTACAAATCTAAACAAACGTAGAAATACACTGCTGGCCACCGTAAATGCAACACCAAGACAACACCAAGAAAGACAAGAGGTAGCACAACAAAATTTATTTTGTAGATAACATGTTGACCAAGTATCAAATGATTACGTTTACAGACGTCTGTGACACGTGGTTCCTGCCAGAATCAGTAGTCAGAGTAGCCGCCATTGTTGGAGATCACCGCTGCCACACGTCTCGGCATTGAGTCAAAGAGACGTTGGATGTGTTCCTGGGGTACAGCAGCCCAAGCAGCTTCCACACGTTGCCAAAGATCATCTGGTGTGGCAACTGGGGATGTAATCTGGGTCACTCGTTGAGCAACCATGGACCACATGTTTTCTATCGGCGAAAGATCCGGAGAGCGAGCCGGCCAGGGAAGCATTTCAATCTGGTTATTGACGAAGAACCTTTGGACAATGCGTGCGACGTGTGGTCGCGCATTATCCTGTTGAAATATGGCTGTGGCCGAGCCCTGAAGGTAAGGAAGGACAACTGGCTCCAGCACCTCGGATATGTAGCGCCGGCTATTTAAAGTACCGGCAATGCGTACTAGAGGCGTGCGAGAGTAATATCCAATACCGCCCCATACCATAATACCCAGTGCAAGACCAGTGTGGCGGTGCATAATGCAGCTGTCCAGCATCCTCTCTCCACGGTGTCTCCACACTCGAATCCGACCATCGTGGTGCTGCAGACAGAAGCGTGCCTCGTCAGTAAAGACAACGTCATTCCATTCTGCCGTCCACATCCGTCTGTCATCACACCATTGGTGACGGAGATGTCTGTGGTTCTGCGTCAATGGTAGACGAAGCGATGGACGTCTTGCGGACAGACCACTCTGCTGTAAACGGCGTCGAATGGTACGCGCAGACACTGGATGATGCGTTACAGACGCAATGTGCTGTGCTATGGTTCGGGATGTCACTGAGCGATCCGTCACTGCCATGCGCACAATTTGCCTATCAGCACGTGCAGTGGTGCACCGAGGTGAATGCGATCGACCACGTCGGTCCGTCGTACCCTCCTGCATCCAACGGTCACATATCCGCATTACAGTTGTTTGGTTTCGTCCAACACGACTAGCGATTTCTCTGTATGATAATCCAAAATCTCGGTAAGCCACTAGCCTTCCTCTGTCGAACTCGGATACTTGATCAAAAGATGTTCGCTGTTGTCTACGAGGCATAACTGATCGTCTTGTGAAACAAGCACAAGGTAAACACACGTGCCGAACGTACACTCGTCGAAATCGCCAAGCCTTAAATGGCGCTATGAGGTGGCGCCACAGGCGCGCGTGATGTGCGTCTGCGCTGAAATTCTAATCAGTTGCATATCTCATCGCTGCAAACTCATGGTATAAATTTCAATTGATTCGGATGCTTCCTTCAGGGTGTTGCATTTACGGTGGCCAGCAGTGTACATGACCAGAAGCTACAGTGACGTTTCACAAGTACTGTTCGAAATAACGGCCACGGTGTGTGTGGCAACATTCGACTCTTTGGAGGAAGGACTGCTGAACACGATCCATCATGTCTTTATCTCTTCGCATAATATCACAGGCATGTTGATTTCTGCGACGAGAGTTGTTGACATCAGCAAATATCTTTCTTAAATGGCAAATTTCAGGTGGCCCCGCAAAAAGAAATCCGGTGTATTCAGGTCTGTTGATCTAAATCCACGAACAAAACATTCAGATCAGAAGGAGTTGTTTAGGTGGCATCGTGCTGTGCCTATGAAATGAGTGAAGGCTCCATCATTCATGTAGCATAGATTCATATGAGAGGTCAAACAACTTCCATCGATTCTGGTAACGTAGCATCCAGTAAGCGCAGATGTCACTCTCGAGTCCGACTTCGTGGTAGCATAGGTGGCTGTATGAGATGTTGCTCGATAATACCAAATGTTGACACTGTATCGTTGTTGGTAGCCTTCTACCACTGTGCTGTGAGGGTTTTCTTCTGCTCACTCGTGCCAGTTATGTGAATTCGTTATGTCCTCCTTCGTGAAATAGGCTTCGTCGGTGAATGGCATTTTTTGTGAAAAATTTTGGTTGTGCTTCTGAGGCTGTCGGATGAGTTTGCAGAAATCCAGCCTCTGCTGGTAGTCTCTCGATCACAATGCTCATACCTTCTGCATGCGAAAGGGATGGTAATGGTTTCTGTGTAGTTGTCACAAAACAGTAGATTGTGACATGCCTGGTGCTTATTCTTCGATCCTCCAGAACAGTTCGTAATAAATTCTCTTCTTCGTTCTTACTGTATGTCAAATACTTGATTTGTGTCGCCATGTTGTCTGTAGGTGTTGTGCTGGCGTAAGCTGTCACCAGCACACCAGTCTGCAGTTTGTTTTCCATTATTGTAATTTCATTCCCCTGCCCCATATGGCAGGAGAGAGCTGGCAGCGACAGAGTCCACCGCTCTTCAGCCAAATGGCTATGCAAAAATGTAGAAGGGGTCTCTTACATAAAAAGGGGGCATGAAAAGGGGTACATAAAGAACACAGTAAAAGGAGATGATGGGAGTTAAAATATACACTAATACGGGAACGTGCACAGGGGGACAGTTAAAAAGTCGACATAAAGTTAAAGAACACAGACGGCAATTCGTTGCGCACTTAAAATCACTGGAGGCAAACAAGTCAAAAGTCGGCCACAGGATGAAAATCACACAGAGCAAGATACTTAAAAAAACCACTGAAAACAATGGAGCACCTATGAAGAATAAAAACCGCTGGTAGGGACCTGCCGAGAGACTGGAGTGTAGGCTGGAGAGGAGGGAAAAAGTGTCGAGGAAGGTGGGGGGGCGGGGGCGGGGGCTGGGGGGGGGGGCGGGAGGAAGAGGAAAAAAGTCGGGCAGGAAGCACACCAAGAGGCAGGAGATGGACGGGGCAGAAGATGAATAAGAAAGACTAAGGCAGGAGGGAGTGCAGAGACACAGAAGGGAGGGCATGGGAGAGGGAGGTGGTAAGTGAGCGGAAAAAACTGCTCAAGGGAAGAGAAGGGGAGGGGAGAGGGAGCCCTGAGGGGTAGGGGGGGAGGTAGATGTTAGGTCGAAGTTCATCGTCCAGGAGTGGTAGGTGCTGGAAGTTGCGTTGGGAAAGGAGGTGGAAGGGGTGGAGATGGAGAGAGGGCGGGACACAATGGTAAAAGTGCAGCAAACAAGCTGGAGGTGGAGATGAAGGGGGCACCAGGGGGCTGGGGGGATCGAGTTGGCAGATGATATGCAGGATGCAGATGTGTTCAGGGAAAAGGAGAAGCTGGGGGAAGGGGATGAGGTTATACAGGATGCACGTGAGGGATGGAAAGCCGATACGGAAGGCACCGGTCGGCGAAGATATAGTGCAAAAATCATAGCAGGTGCTGGATCAAGCACACCTATCATGAGAGAGGCCAGAGCCACACCCGCAAGCAACACGCCACCAATGCCCTCTTGGCAGCATGTTTGTAAACCACTGCTGCTGACCGGAGCACCTGATTCACTCTTCCAGTTTGGCATCTCTTAGTACATTCGAGAGTGGGCTCAGTTCACATCACAGGTTACGAAAGTACATAGTGAGCAGATTAGTGACTATAGCGGGACTATGAGACAAAAGTTTGTAATAACTAGATTACTGATATTGTCAGCAAGAGGACTATTATGGATGAGTTTGTACCACAACACATGGGCTCTTCTCAAGTTAAGTAAATGTTCATGTAAATAAGTAACTGTGTTAAACCACATATGTATTTGTGTTGTAGACAGAGGATACTGTCCACCCATAACAGCATCCTCTCCCTTCCTTCCTTCAGGTACAAGACACTACAGTGCTAATGAGGATACTACAGTGGCAACGAGGATAATTCTGTGGTGGTTGAAGTTAATGAACTTGGCCAAAGATTTTGCTTGCTTCTCTTTTGTTTTAGTTTGCGGGGGTGCTCGGGTTCAAGTGTTCCTATTTGCTAATTTGTTGTCGTGTTGTTGCATGTATTCCAGGGGAGAGCCGCACGACTACCCAAATTTTTCTTTTCAGAGGCTTTACTTGCTTTTTGATATAATTTGTTTGTGTAAACCATTAATTCCCCACCCCCTCCACCCCCTGTCCCCGCGCCTCAGCCGCAGACGGCCAATGTGATGGATGTAACACACGTTTTTCAGTTTCAGAACCGACAAATTGCTACCCTACTGGCGACGGTACAACTACTACTGGCTGCACAAGCTGCGTCGGCCGCACAACCACAACCGACCGACCAACCAGCGCAATAAGTGCCACCGACCAGTATACAAACGATCTGGCAATTAAAGGAAACAGAAGAGGAATGGACTGAACCTTTGACTCAGTTCCAAGCACATTGTCAAGTTCATCATGTTCAAAGTACTGTAAAGTTACAATACTTCGTGTCGATTGCAGAGTCCCCAGTGTTCAGGTTAATACAAAAAAATATTCCCAACTGTGTCTCCCGACGAACTCAGCCGTGAACAAGCAATCGCTGTATTAACTCAATACTATGACTAGAAAGTCCAAGTAGCTGCAGATAGATATAGTTCTTTCGATTGCAGAAAAGGCCGGGACAGACATACTGCCAGTGGCACACGGAATTAATGTGCATGACTAGGCAGTGCAAATTTGGGTGTAGTTGTGACCACTTTTGCGGTGGTTTAATGATACGGGATGCTATTACATTCAAGGTTCAAATAGGAGAATACGAGATCTTAAAGTACACTGGTCATCACTTCCCCAAGTACTACAAATCTTAGAGCGATATCACTCGGGTGCCATAGTGGCCGGTAAGTTTGAAAGGGCCCCAATTTGTCGGGTCGAATCGCCACTTGTTCGTGACCGCCCCAAGGAGCCACAACAATGAGCATGTACACAGCCGCGCGGACAGCCACATAGACATGTAGACAGGCCTGTGAATTTAGTGAAGTCTTCCCCTAGATGGCTTGCTCGCCGTAAAAGACAGGATTGACCATCATGTAACGCAACATGTTACACGTGTGGTAAAAAAGTCCATGTCCAAGCAGTTTGTTTGCAACGTTCTAACAAACTATTAGACACAGGTGCCTCAGTGAGTTTGCTTAATCGTGCCACATAAGAACAGTTAGGTTCACCACGCCTTTCCAGACTTAGCATTCACTTCACTGCTTAGAACGGATAGGAAGTTCCAGTACTTGGACAGTGTACTTTGCCTGCCACTTACAAATCTCTCACTAGGACAGTGAATTTTACTGCGCTGAACTAAAGAGACAGTGAAGAAATATTCGGTGACTTTTTTCAGACATAGCTATAGTACTTCGGTCACGTGATAAACAGCCAGCGTGTGCATCCCCTCCAATCTCATTTGCTTGCAAACCGTGACCTGCCCGTTACTCGCAGTGTATCTGAACTGAAGTCAATGCTAGGCAAGTTGACGTACTACATTCGTTTCATCCCGAACGCTTCACAGATCGCGTCTCCATTGCACAGCTTGCGTCGCAAAAATGTGCCTCTCGTGTGAACCAAACAATGTCACCACGCATTTCAGAAACTC
This sequence comes from Schistocerca serialis cubense, assembly GCF_023864345.2. Taxonomy (NCBI): domain Eukaryota; kingdom Metazoa; phylum Arthropoda; class Insecta; order Orthoptera; family Acrididae; genus Schistocerca; species Schistocerca serialis. The sequence continues at coordinate 504,154,331 of NC_064644.1, read as the reverse complement.
AAAAATCCCTGCTCAGTGACAAATGTTTAGTACATGTTAATTCTGCCAATTTTCCTCTTACGGAATCAGCGCTGTTCTTTCGCACAGAATTGGTGCACAAAACAGATCTATTGCTTTTGCCTCGAAGTTGTTAACTCAAACTCAGTGCAATTATTCACAAATTGTAAAAGAAGCTCTCGCTATTGTGTATGGTGTGACAGCCCGCCCGGTTGGCCGTGCGGTCAAACTCACGGCTCTCCGGGCGGGAAGGAGCGCCTGGTCCCCGGCACGAATCCGCCCGGCGGATTTGTGTCAAGGTCCGGTGAACCGGCCGGTCTGTGGATGGCTTCGAGGCGGTTTTCCATCTGCCGAGGCGAATGCGGGCTGGTTCCCCTTATTCCGCCTCAGTTACACTATGTCGGCGATTGCTGCGCAAACAAATTCTCCACGTACGCGTACAACACCATTACTCTACCACGCAAACATAGGGGTTGCGCTCGTCTGGTGTGAGACGTTCCCTGGGGGGTCCACCGGGGGCCGAACCGCACAATAACCTTGGGTTCGGTGTGGGACGGCGGAGGGGTGAAGTGGACTGCGGTAGTCGCCGTGGGGTTGTGGACCACTGCGGCTGCGTCGGGGACGGAGCCTCTCCGTCGTTTCTAGGTCCCCGGTTAACATACAGTACAATACAATACAACAGTGTGACAAAATTCCATTACTATCTGTTTGGTCGCAAGTTCTGTTTAGTAACAGGTCACAAGCCTTTGAAGTCCTTGTTTCATCCTTCCAAGCCGGTTCCTACACGTACTGCTCAAAAACTGCAACGTTGGGCTTTGCTTCTCTCCCAGTACCAGTACAAAATTGTGTGCGGACCTATGGCAAAGCTTGGCACTGCTGACGCCCTTCCTCGCCTTCAGATTGGCACAGACTCTGATTATGATGCGTCTGCCGCATCTTGTTGCCAAATCGATGCGCAGGACTCTGAATTGCTGGAGTCTTTTCCCTTGCGCTACAGAAAAATTGTACAGGCCACGGAAGCAGATCCAGACCTCATGATTTTGTTGCATTACATTCCCACGTCTTGGCCTCGGTCATTGAACAGTATACAGAACTCAGTTGTGCGCCGATATTTTGCACGTCGGCATAACATTTCAGTTCAGCAAGGTGCTCCAATGGTTCAAATGGCTCTGAGCACTATGGGGCTTAACATCTGTGGTCATCAGTCCCCTAGAACTTAGAACTACTTAAACCTAACTAACCTAAGGACATCACACACATGCATGCCCGAGACTGGATTCGAACCTGCGACCGTAACGGTCACGCGGTTCCAGATTGTAGCGGCTTTAACCGCACGGCCACACCGGCCGGCCTCACACCTTGCTAGTTCAAAATGACAGCGGAAAATCACGTGTGCTTATTTCCAAAGTATTACAAAAGAATGTGTTGCGATTACATTGGGGAATCGTTCCCACTAAACAGTTAGCCCGACGGCACTGTACTTGACAGGGTATGGACGCCTATATTGAACAGATGACGTCACAGTGTCGTGCGTGTGCGGAAAAGCAATCTGCTCCGCCACAGACATTCGTAGCTTTGTCTACGACTCAATCGCCATGGCAACGAGTGCACACTGACTTTGCAGGACCATTTTGTATTACTCGTTGGCTCATAGTGGTTGACTCTTATAGCAAGTTTCCATTTGCGGTGCCTATGGCTTCTACCACACACGTAGCAACAATCAAGCGTTGTCCTCCATATTTTGCATAGAAGTTTTGCCAGAAGTACTTGTGTCGGACAACGGACCACAGTTCACTTCACGTGATTTTGAACAGTTTTGTGAACGAAATGGCATTAGTCATGTAACTAGTGCTCCATGCCATCCTCGTCCACCGAGCGAGGTGGCGCAGTGGCTAGCACACTGGACTCGCATTCGGGAGGACGACGTTTCAATCCCGTGTCCGGCCATCCTGATTTAGGTTTTCCGTGATTCCTAAATCGCTTCAGGAAAATGCCGGGCTGGTTCTTTTGAAAGGGCACGGCCGACTTCCTTCCCCGTCCTTCCCTAATCAGATGAGACCGATGACCTCGCTGTCTGACCTCCTCCCCCAAACAAACCAACCATCCCCGTCCAACGGAGAAGCGGAACGCTTCGTATGCACTTTTAAACAACAGGTGGCCAAGCTTCGCAGTACCGACACACAGGAACAGGCGCTGTAACTCTTCCTCGCCACCTATCGCTCCCACCAACGAGACAGATCATCACCGGTGGAACTTCTGCATGGCCGCCGCTATCAGACGCTGCTACACTTGCTACGCCTACCACAGCAACCGGTGCCGCCAATGGCCCGCAAGTGGGGTATACCGCTTTGCGCCGCGCGATCTCGTTCTTTTCAGGGTTTATGGCAGCCGCGGGCGCTGGGAAACAGGTGTGATCCAGGAACGCATTTTCTCTTTTATGTACTTGATTTCAGGTCCCGGTGGTTTGCAGCGCCGCCACCAGAATCAAATTCGTGAGTGTCATTTGGCCCGTGATTCTACTGCTTTTCTTTCCCCAGATGCACGGCCTCATGGAACCACGCGACCTTCACAACCACCCTCTGGTGCCACCAGCTCACCCTAGGAGGAGAGGATGGACGATGCGCACTCGACCCCCGCCGTCCCCGATCTCCGACCCGATGGACCTGGATCCGTCGTCGTCGTCGCCGTCGCCGTCATCGCAGCAGGACTCGCCCTCAGGCTTTGACTTGTGCTTTGGCAGTTTTCTGGAAGATATTCTGTTGCCTCGGAAGCCAGATGACGGAGTAATACGCCGGCCTCCACAGTCCCGGCTCCCAATTCATCTCTACATTGTCCTGGTCCCCCCCCCCTGTGTCGTTTGCATCCTCCCTGCACCATAACGGTGCGGCATTTCGGGTGGGGAGGAATGTGCTGTCGTAGCTGTCGTCAGAAAACCGTTCGGCACATGTGTAGCCCGAAGATCGATAGTAGGCGCTGGATCAAGTGCACCTATCACGAGAAAGGCCAGAGACACACACGCAAGCAATACGTCGCCAAAGCCCTCTGACAGCATGTTTTTAGGCCACCGCCGCTGACCGGAGGGCTGACCGACTCACTCTTCCAGTGTGGCGTCTGTCAGTACATTTGCAGAATGGGCTCAGTTCACATCGCAGGTCACGATAGTACATAGCCACCAAATCAGTGCCTACTGCGAGACTAGCAGTGAGACAAAACTTTGTAATAACAAGATTACCGATATTGCCTGCAAGAGCATGTTTAATGATGAGCTTGTACCACAGAACATGTACTCTACTCAAGTTAAGTAAATGTTCATGTCAATAAAGAACCTCGTTAATCCACATATGCATTTGTGTTATAGAAAGAGGATACCGGCCACCCATAACAACTTCCTCTGCTTTACTTCCTTGTGGTACCCCTCGCGAATGTCTGTCTTGACGGCAAGAAATTTGTATGATAATGAATTGCAGGACAAGCGGTGCACGCCCCTGGTGAAAGATCATTCACAGAGCGAGAAACACACACGTAAAGCTGTTTATTTGTTCGGTCTCACAACGAATTATGGTTCCTATGTCATGTCACCTGAGGATATGGTTTTCAGTGCCTCGGAACCGGTTGTGATCTGACGATAAAAGAGATTAAATACAGCTGAAGTAGCTCCTTAATCCCCAAGATATAATGTTTACTTGTGGAGTCCCAGATATAACTTCTGTACCAGCCAGTTACTGTGACCTTTCTGACACGGAAACAAGAATCCAGTCGCACAGATGAAATGATACTCCACAAGCAGGCAATTTTAATAGAAGCAGTGTGTGAGAAACGGTGTCAAAAGTCTTCTGGAAACCTAGAAGTATGGAATAAATTTGGTGTCCCCTGTCGACAGCACGCACTACTTCGTACGAATTTAGAGTGACAGACAGAAGAGACAGCGTCTAGTTGCAGTATGATGTCAGGATGTAATTCTTCGACCTGTGGAAATGCAAAATGTTCCAACACATCCAGATAAGCAGTGAAAGCTACTGGCACCTATGCAAAAAATTGCGGCCCCACGACACGGCCATGCAGCAGACCGCACCAAAAGATTGCTTTTCGACTTCTGCGCACAATCTCCACGCTAAAGTTGGGGTTCTCAGAGCACCAAAGTGTCACATCATGGCGGTTGACGTTCTCAGACTCTGGAAGCAAGTCTCGTCCGAGAACATTACGTCTTCAAAATAGTCTGGGTCATCGTGGATGCAATTCAGAATCTTAATCGCAAATCATTTGCGCTTTGTTCTGCCATCAGGTTGAAGAACTGTAGCAGCTGCAACGTGATTGGTGTTAGCTGCATCTGTCGAGACGCTTGACGGACTGGCTTGGTTGGGCTCCGAATAAATACCTGTTGCGCCGGTTCTACATCCGTATCAGCCGTGCTCGGACGCCCAGAACTCGCCTTCTTCGTGACATTTCCGGATTCCTTGAATCTCGTACGTCATAGATGGTCGAATGTGGTGGTGGTGTCCTTCTATAGCGTGTCTACTGGATCTGTGTGTCAGATTTGGTCTCCAACAACCATTCCACACACTGTGCCATTTGCTGGGAGACAGCCTTTTCGTCAGTAACTAACCTGCAAAAACAAAAACAAACCGCATCTTTTTACATAATTTCGTGTTTGAAGTCTATGTAAAGCTGTAAAGATCATTTTGGGACACCCTGTAGAATGTCATCTGGCAGTACCAGGAAAAGCACTTCTGAAAAAGAGAAACATAAATTTAAGTGCCAGAAAATGTTTTCTGAAAGTAACTGTCTCACGTGTAGCCTTATACGAAAATAAAGCAATGACGATAAACAGTTCGGCAAGAAGAGATGAATGAAAAGAAAAATTAGTGGGCGGCGGGAGTTGCCGAGCGGTTCTACGCGCTTCAGTCTGGAACCATGCGACCGCTATGGTCGCAGGTTCGAATCCTGCCTCTGGCATGGATGTGTGTGATGTCCTTAGGTTAGTTAGGTTTAAGCAGTTCTAAGTTCTAGGGGACTGATGACCACAGATGTTAAGTCCCATAGTGCTCAGAGCCATTTGATCCATTTTGAAAAATTAGTGAAGAGGTATTTAATCGACTTGGGAAAAAATAAAATAATGTCTCAATCTGAGTGATGTGACATCCTGACACATCAAGAAATCGTAGATTAGCTAATGGAGGAACGTGTGGGTGGCAACAATTGTAGAGAGATGCCAACGCTTGATTACAGTAAGTAAGTTCAAAAGACATAGGTTGCAGAACGTCACTTAATTTTATCATAAATATATGTCGAGTGATGCTAAATGTTATTACCTTTACTTAAAGCAAAGTATTATCTTCTCAATAACCCTGAAATCGTGGGCAACATCATTAGTTTTTAATATATGAAATTTGTGTATTTACTTATTGCACTTTTGTTACCTATGTCTGCAGAACTCAAATTAATAATCAAAGTAACTAATTTAATAAGATTGAACGTTGAATTGCTGATGAACCCATGTGTTACTACGATAAATAGAAAATCAGTGAATAGCTGAGGGAGTATGAATCAGAACAGTGGTGCATATAAGTTTACAAAAATAATGGCAAGTCTTTATCAGTCCGTTTATAACTACAACGAGCTGATAAATCTTAAAAAAAAACCACAAATCAGAAAAGGCATGGTGCTTTATTGGCAAACCATACATGAATCCACTCTGAGGACCATTTCTACTTAAATGGAATCTTCTACGACCAAGTAGACCACAAGCTATGGTTCACCGGAGAACAGGGAGCTGTGAATATTATTTAACTACCCTACGCCAGTGCAGCAATACTTTACCCTTTCACCTTGATTCAGGCAGCAGCAGAGATCGGCGCTCTGCGAGCCAGGATCAGCGAACAGCGGTCTGCGGCAGCTGTAATGTTCTGACACGTCCACGGAAATTTGCAGACTACGCGGACTGGCTTCTGATTATTAGAACGCAGGAAAATTCCCTGTCAGAGTCCTGAAATCCTACAGATTTCAGTGAGAGGTGCAGCCGTTCACAGCTCTGGCCGAATCAATTCGACTCACAGGCACGGCAGTGTGTGCTGGAATTGTCAGAAATCATATGGTCGAATCAGGACGAATGAGTTCACCCTCGTGACACACGGTATGTCCGACATGATATGCAGGTCCACTGTCGGCATAGTTGTAAACTGCCACTGGCTATTAGTCCACTGCTCTGTTTCTCCTGGGTGGACTTGGGTTAAAAAAATTTAAACTAAATATTACGATAAATTTTATAAATAATCGAAAAGTACGCCAAAGAAGATGAGATAGAACTACAATGGACATGTTATTCCATGGACTCTCGCGCTTATATGCAAGAACTATCTTTCCTTTGTCTTTCACTTATCTTATTTGCTTGGATTCGAACCTAAGATGACGTTCTTGTGTAAAGCTCATCTTGCTATACCAGCTGATTATGTAAGTTGTACTTAAAACCCGAAAAATATAATGGTTATTTTGTCAAAATAATTTGTGTGTGTGGTCAATCAATTGGTAGTCTGATACCTGGATTGTCTTAAGTAGATATGGGGCTTAACAAAGAATTTTCATTGTTAGGCGCCACCTTAGAAAAATCTTTAACATTTTTCTTTTAGCTCATCTACGAGACGTGCCGTCGGTTAGGACAATTAATCTTATTTCAGATCCCACGAGACCGGAGGCAGCTACTAATAATTTAACAATTTTACTTACAGATTTTCTTTATATAACGAGATAACATCCCAGGCAGAAAAGTTCTAGTCACAGGATTCCAGTTCCATTATAGGATTTCATTTGTAGATGCTACTCTTTTTATCTTATATTGGGGAATCGAGACGAAAGCACGATAAGTTACGTATTACAGTAGTGTTCATCGAACAGACTTGGTAAATATTCTCTGGTGCAATAAGTACACGACTTTTCACGAGCCTAGTGTTGGATAAATAAGAAAAGGACATTTAATTATCGACGATTACGTAACTACCATGAGGACTGAGCTAGTTTACTGAGTGCTTATACACGTCGGGCTAGATTAAACAACATATTACACTGTTAATAATATTGCATGGGGGCTTAATTATTTAGATATGAATGCAAATTCTTTTTAAATTTTTAGTCGCTGTATGTTCGATTACGAAGTGTCGTAAACGGTTGGCCCTGACTAGTATTTGTACGCAATCTGACTGCATTGAACAACAACAAAGAATGAAATGAAATTTCCGTTAACACAATTAATTAATTAAGTCCCCAGCAACTATAAAACCTACGAAACCAAAGCACAAGTATAACTGTTCTGTGTGTGAAAGTATGACTCAAAGTACACATCTGGCACGGTTCTTCTTCAATAAGACAAGAAATTTCAAATACCATTTATACTGAAGTGATAAAAAAAATTAGAAATACTATAATTGCGCAAGAAAACCAGAATTACACTCTAATACAAGAACACAAGCCAGATGCTTTGTTGACTGAACCTGTAATGACGCATTATTCAGGACATTGAAATAATGAGAAAAAAAAGAAAAGGAGTTTTGTTACCTTCATTTATATTGATGAAAAGCACTCTAATCATTACAATATCTCCACACCGACTCGCTACTACCACATCTCAACAAGAACTGACTACTGCCACATCGCGACAAGCACTGCACTCCGCTACTTCTCAACAAAACTGCCTACTACGAGTTCTCAACAAGCACTGCCAGTGGAGGCGGCTGAATAATACTCTTTGGCCCAATCTCTGGCGCTGTGGCTCAGTGTAGCCACCTTTCATATGCCCCTCCTCCACGGGCCAGAATTTGATGGTATTTTTGCCAGCATAGATGGTGAAAATACCACCAAATTCGTCCACAAAAATACAGACAAAAATAAAAGATAACATTAATACGTAAATATCACATAATTAGATAAAATTTTGGCTTTGCACTGACCTTTCAATAACCTAATATATAAAATACAGTAAGCAATACAAATTCTTTCATACATGTGACTTACATAATAGTTTACACAATACACAAAAAATCAGTTTATACAAATTTTCACATAAAATACTTTTAATTATTCAAAAAACAGGTGCAGACACCAACAAGTGACATTATGTCAGTAGAAGCAGTCCATCAGTGGCACCCAGCATTGTTGAACAGGTGCAGACACCAAGAAGTGACATTATCTCAGTAGAAGCAGTGCATCAGTGGCACCCAGCAATGTTGAACAGTTGCAGACACCAATAAGTGACATTATTTCAGTAGAAACAGTTCCATCAGTGGCACCCAGCAATGTTGAACAAGTGCAGACACCAACAAGTGACATTATTTCAGTAGAATCAGTTCCATCAGTGGCACCCAGCAATAACAAGTGCAGACACCAACAAGTGACATTATTTCAGTAGAAGCAGTTCCATTAGTGGCACCCAGCAATGTTGAACAGGTGCAGATACCAACAAGTTACATTATCTCAGTAGAAGCAGTCCATCAGTGGCATCCACTATTGTTGAACAGGTGTAGACACCAACAAGTGACATTATCTCAGTAGAAGCAGTCCATCAGTGGCACCCAGCAATGTTGAGCAGGTGCAGACAGCAACAAGTGACATCATTTCAGTAGAAGCAGTTCCATCAGTGGCACCCAGTAATGTTGAGCAGGTGCAGACAGCAGTCCATAATATTCACTATCACTAATCACACTGTTCATCAGAGTTTATAAGCAGAAATTAAACATGTCCTAGTGGCACCAATCATGAAGAAAAGTGCAAGTAACAGCCCATAATATTCACTATCACTAATCAGATAGTTCAGGCATGAACAATAGTTTGAATGCACACACAATTGCTTTTACAAAATTATTATCAATGCTCTTACACTAAACATACAAATTATAATAAACACACAAATGATATCAAATAATTGTCATATTAACTATTACAAATGCACAAATATCAGTAAACCTATAATATTTATGGGTGTCAGTGCAAGCCACAACAAACGAGTAAAATAATATTTAGGAGATAGGTCGGTACCAAATTTGGGATAGGAAAGGAAAACACACAAAACACACTCACTCATCTTTCATCCACATTAAGTACTACTGTGTAATTGAATAGTGTTAACTGTGTAAATGCAATTCTGTCAAAGGTTTGATGTTCGACATGTGTATCAAGTAGTAGTGGCAGCAATCTATAACAGTCAATAATAGTTAGTCAACGTCATAGTCATCATGTCAAGACCAATGTTTGCCAAGCCAGATCAAAATGTACAGTTACTGAACATCTGTCAGTGTGCCAAGATATGCAATTACTTCCTCTCTCCAAAAAAAGTATATACTGCTTAGTGATCTAACAAAGTGTGTGTGTAGACAATCTTCCTTCTACTTGACTGTTCTAGTCTGCCATCTTCATCCTCCTTGTTCCATATAAACCAACAAAAAAAAATATGCTCCTCACTTACTTTGCCTCTTATCCATCAAAACTCCAATAATCATCAGCATCACATAATCTCAACACTTCAATAATACCTCTTACATCGATACATATAAACCTTATCATCAATAGTATTTACCTTACCTCTCATCCACCAAAACTCCAATAATCATCAGCATCACATAATCTCAATACTTCAATAATACCTCTTACGTCGATACATATAAACCTTATTACCAATATCATTTCACTTCCATAACAACTCTTTCCTCTAGTCAGTCTCCTCGAACAAGTACAGATAAAATCCTAATGCTAACCTCATCATCCCATACAATCCGAAGACACACTGTCAACACACAACCTCTGTGTAATCCATCTGACCCAAATCTTCTACTCATTATAAATTATAAGATACATTTTGGTTACCTTGTCCATCATTAAACAAAAGAAATGCATACATGACCTCTAACAGTCTTTAGTTCGAATAACTCTCAGTAATTAAGTACGATTACGGAGTGTGAATGATCATAATATTTCACAGTGTGTACACCACTTCAAGAATCATGGCAGAAGCAAACATGTGGAGTATTTTTTGTGTCAAGTGTCACTTGCTATTTCAATTGCTCACGAAGAATACAGTGTAATAACTGTCAATGGTCTAACCCTAGCGTTGGTATGTCATGTCGTTAGCTTCCTTCCTATTAGCATAAATTTATACAGCTTCCATAAAACCTCAGCTCATGTGACTTCTATGAAGTTTCTTGTACTAATGTCTTTCGTCGAATTATAGCAGTTCATTTTCTTATCTTAAAATATAAGGCACTGAGCGTAAGCAAAACATGCAATAGCGAGTAAATATACCAGTGGAGAACAGAATGTCAACAAGTGGATGTAGCACAATCCCTACAACGAGGCTCTGCCAAGCGAACAATAATTAATACCATAGTGTAACCTAAACTCTATGTTTGTACACAGTATATCAGCATTTCTATATACCAAATTAAATAGTAGTTATGACAACAAACAGAAATGTATAAATATGCAATCCATACGCACAGCAGCAAACATATATCTCACATAATAAACAGGTCATTAGCATCATATCAGCATAAGCAAATAAATGTTCATATGTAATCTTAATAAGTAAACATGAAGGCGCAAGCAGATAAATCACAAAGTATAACTTACATACATAACCACAGTCAGCACAATTAATCAGGTGACAATTATAATTTAAATAAATAAGCCAGCAGGCGCATAAAAAAAATAACGTGACATCAGTGAAAAAGCATAGCAGCCAAGCGATGCATAATATACATAAGTAACAACCCTGTTCGTTAATCAATCATTGTCAAAATCAGTTAATGTACGCAAGCACGTCGCTTCACACGTAAATTCATAGAACATGAAATTTAGCACAAAGTCTGAATCACGTAATTGCGAGCAGCAAATTACGTCTAAAGTACGTACCTAAGTGGAAATATGTTACCTGAAAAATAAACTCAATTAATAGTTACCTTTTTAGTATATTAGTTTCTTCTTCGAAATTTCATTCTTTCTAAAATTTTCTCGAAAGCAAGTCCTCTTAACGTCGGACACACACAGAATTTACCTGAAGTTCTTAAATATTTTATATAACCGTATCCTGAAAAATACTGAATGTTAATAACATAATTTATGAAGTCACTATAGCTTTATACTGGATTTATTCGGAGAAATTAGACTGTGTATTTGTTTACGGCTGTCAGTGCATTCGCACTGAGCGCTCGATCAGTTGTAGGCGGGTGACGTAGGAAGTAATTGTTTGCGGTCAACGACTGCCTTGTGCGGCGCGCAGACTTGACTGTTGCTTTGAGTATGTGCCGCCGCCAAAACACAGCGCGGTATCCTTGTATTCTCTGCATGTTTACATGTAGCTGTTAGTTTCTCACAAGTATATCATTCCACAAAAATTTTAACGTTTGATATGTGATGTATTCCCTTAGAGCGCCGAGATTTAAGAGTTTCTACTTCGACAGTGTTATCATGAATGATTTTGCGAACCCTATATGGACCGTTATAAAGCAGAAAAAATTTGCGACACAATCCCTTTCCTTTGTGAGACAAACGGTGGGACTTAATTAACACCTTTTGACCAACTGACAAGATTTTTAAACGACCGGGACGTTTAGCTGATTTCTCTCTTCTAGCAGCCGCAGATGCAATATCTTGTAGAGCCAGGTTGACAACTTCTGAATGCCGCAGTTTCTGTGTAGATGGAAAAGGAACGATTTGAGAAATGCGATTTGTCGGTGCTTTGTTTTTTAATATCAGTAGAGGCGGTAAAGAAGTTGAGTCATTAGGAAGTTCATTCAGAATGTTTTGAAAAATATGAAGATACTGATCCCACGTTCTGTGATTCTGATGACAATAAAGACGACACAACTTATTGATATCCTTCATCCATCTCTCTGAAGCGTTAGATTGAGGGTGAAAAAGTGAAATGAAAATTGGTTTAATCTTACGACGCCGTAGAGTACGAAGCCAAATTTTAGAACGAAACTGTGATCCATTATCTGATATAACCTTAGCAACATGACCCACTTCTTTAAGAAAATGTTTAATGAAAGCATTAGATACTGAACGAGCTGTTGCTTTGCGTAACGGTGTAAAACACCCATATTTTGATGTCAATTCCACTGCTACGAAAATGTACGCAAAACCATTAGTGGAGCGAACCACTGGACCGAACAAATCGACTGCAGCCATGTCCTTTAATTTCGCTGGAATGATAGGAAATAACGGTGCTCTGTGAGAAATAGTTGGCGGCTTAGCCTTTTGACATAATTTGCATTTGGCAAGAACAGATCGAATACGTTTTTCCATATTACTGAAGTAGCAATTTTCTCGTACTTTGTGAAAGCATTTTCTGGGACCAAAGCGTGCATAACTGAAATGTGTGTACCAAATCAATTTATTGACCCACTCATCAGGAATACAAACTAACCAAACAGAGTTGTCGACCGATTTTCGTTTAAAAAGAATATCATTGCGAACTAAATAATGCTGTCTAATCAAAAATCTTTAGATAAATCCGGATGTGAAAGAAGTGGAGCAGCAACTAAAGCATCACGAAGTTGTTCAAATTCTGATTGAGCTTCCTCATCCCAACACCAATTAGAATTTTTTCCAGATAATTCACATAAACAAGGTGTGACCAAATCGTCCAATCTAACAAAGCGTCTAAGAAAATTACAGACACCCAGGAAACTACGAACATCACGTTTTGTGGTAGGAACAGCATAATTACGAATAGCGTCTAGTTTCTCTGGATCAGGAAGAATACCTTCTGTAGAAATAATGTGACCGAGAAATTTCACCTGAGAACGACCAAATTCAGATTTTTCCAAGTTCACTGTAATGCCAACTCTTGCAAAGATACGTAATAATGAATCCAAAATTTTGTTGTGCTCACTCCAAGAACGTTTAGCAATAAGAATATCGGCAACATATCAAGTAATATTGTTACGAAGATAAACAGGTAAAATTTCCTTTAAACTACGAATGAATGCTGCTGAAGGTCAAGTCCAAACGGTAATTTCCGAAATCACTTTTGGGTAAAATAGTCATATCCGGTTATTCTTTAAAGACTCTATATATAGATTGATAGTCGAAGAGTTGTTTTGACAGATGCAAAGAATAGTAAAAGAGTAGGCAGCGGTGCAGAAAACTAAAAGGGAAATAGCACCACTACAGCTCGGGGCCCTATGCACGCTACGGCACATATTCACTTAGTGTAGTGAATCCCCTGAGGACATTAATAGCCGCACATAATTTCTAGTTTGTGACTTAGTGGCCAATTTGGTGGAAGTGCGTACGTAAATTGATATAACCATGAACATGGATGTATGTCATTCTTAGAATTGCGAAAGATCTTAAATTTCCGAACAGTCAAAAAGTGTTTATAGTCAAAGTTTTCGCCTCGTGGCGACAAAGACCTACCGCGACTGTTCCAGTCCGAATGTCGATTATTGTCAAGTTCACGCGCCTGGCGCTCTCTTGTTGCATCCCGTAAATGAAACAAATTATTTTCTTCAAAGCCCTCTGCTATCTGTGATTCTAAATTTCTTCTGCTGTCTTTTCCTACGATTTTGCCTTCAATTTGTTTGACTTGCTTTCGTAATGCCTCAAATTCCCTTTTGACGCGTTCATTAAATTTTCCCTGATTTTCAACATGCTTATTTATATTCTGGTACTCTTCGGTTTTTGCAGATGGCAGTGGTGCTGTATCATCTGAATCTCTGTCCCCATTTAAACTGAGACTTGTCAATTTATCTGAAATCTCCTCAACTCTTTCCGATAAGTCACCTAATTGTTCTTTCTGTTTATTTACGTCTTCCGTAAGTGTCGCGACTCGGGTTTCAGTATTGACACATTTGGTAGTTAACTGTTCATATTGTTGTGTTAGGTTATTTAATCTGTCATTTGGTACGGATTCCTCGATTCTCTCAAATATTTCTTCCTTATCGTGTACACGTTGTAAATTTAACTCTGAAAATTTTTGTACTATCACGCGATCTCTTTCTTCCTGTTCTCTATCCTGTTCCTTTTGTCTAATTTCTATCGAAATTAATCTATTATTGTAAGAATCCAAACCGGTTGTACTTCTTCTCTGATTTCTTTCTTTAATTCATCTTTCATATTTTTGAAACACGTCCCTATTCGTGAATCTAACCGTGTTTCCATTGTTTCCATCTCTGTTTTAATTGTTCCTATTTGTGAGTCTAACCGTGTTTCCATTGTTCCCATATCAGTTTTTAAACGTGTTGCCAAAGTTCCCATCTCTGTTTTAATTGTTCCTATTTGTGAGTCTAACCGTGTTTCCATTCGTGCTCCCAAATTTAATATAGCACTCATCAACTGCTCCATATCTTCTGTCGTTAATCTCGTATTCTGTGAATTTTCTGATTGAGAAAAATTTTGAAATGGTTCCGGACTATCTTCCCGACTTATTAAATTGTTTTCAACTTCATCATTCATCATACTGTTCTCCTGTGTTGGCGAGTTCGCCATGTTAACAATTTCGTCATTCTCATTATTCATCATTTTTGCCTTTTTCATCAATCACGTAATCATTTACAAAATATACAAAACTCGTCACAATACGAAAATTACAGAGAATATAACATGTTATCACCAACAATACCATTCACACGAAATGCTTCCCTCAAACACGATTAACGAACAATTGAAATAATTGCACTAAATTATCAAACCCGTAGACAAGACAACAAAAAATAAATTTTGAAAAATACCATTAGAGGAATTACCAAATCTACACACGCAATATAGACTACAATTACTAAACTACAAATTACTACAACAATACTACTGTCTACTATTTTTACAATCAGAAGAATCCAAGGGACGATCCGAAGCAGCGGTCGCCACGTGCATGGGGGATTATTTATTTAGATATGAATGCAAATTCTTTTTAAATTTTTAGTCGCTGTATGTTCGATTACGAAGTGTCGTAAACGGTTGGCCCTGACTAGTATTTGTACGCAATCTGACTGCATTGAACAACAACAAAGAATGAAATGAAATTTCCGTTAACACAATTAATTAATTAAGTCCCCAGCAACTATAAAACCTACGAAACCAAAGCACAAGTATAACTGTTCTGTGTGTGGAAGTATGACTCAACGTACACATCTGGCACGGTTCTTCTTCAATAAGACAAGAAATTTCAAATACCATTTATACTGAAGTGATAAAAAAAATTAGAAATACTATAATTGCGCAAGAAAACCAGAATTACACTCTAATACAAGAACACAAGCCAGATGCTTTGTTGACTGAACCTAGAATGACGCATTATTCAGGACATTGAAATAATGAGAAAAAAAAGAAAAGGAGTTTTGTTACCTTCATTTATATTGATGAAAAGCACTCTAATCATTACAATATCTCCACACCGACTCGCTACTACCACATCTCAACAAGAACTGACTACTGCCACATCTCGACAAGCACTGCACTCCGCTACTTCTCAACAAAACTGCCTACTACGAGTTCTCAACAAGCACTGCCAGTGGAGGCGGCTGAATAATACTCTTTGGCGCAATCTCTGGCGCTGTGGTTCAGTGTAGCCACCTTTCAATATTCCTACATTAGTTATTTCTCTTTTATGCTGAGCCATTGCATTAATGTGTGTTCCTTTTTTATGTAAGTCACGGCTCATGTTCATTTTATTACATTACCCTGATAACAAAAAAAAAATAATCTTTTAGCTCATCTACGAGACGTGCCGTCGGTTAGGACAATTAACCTTATTTCAGATCCCACGAGACTGGAGGCAGCTACTAATAATTTAACAATTTTACGTACAGATTTTCTTTATGTAACGAGATAACATCCCAGGCAGAAAAGTTCTGGTCACAGGATTCCAGTTCCATTATAGGATTTCATTTGTAGATGCTACTCATTTTATCTTACACTCCTGGAAATTGAAATAAGAACACCGTGAATTCATTGTCCCAGGAAGGGGAAACTTTATTGACACATTCCTGGGGTCAGATACATCACATGATCACACTGACAGAACCACAGGCACATAGACACAGGCAACAGAGCATGCACAATGTCGGCACTAGTACAGTGTATATCCACCTTTCGCAGCAATGCAGGCTGCTATTCTCCCATGGAGACGATCGTAGAGATGCTGGATGTAGTCCTGTGGAACGGCTTGCCATGCCATTTCCACCTGGCGCCTCAGTTGGACCAGCGTTCGTGCTGGACGTGCAGACCGCGTGAGACGACGCTTCATCCAGTCCCAAACATGCCCAATGGGGGACAGATCCGGAGATCTTGCTGGCCAGGGTAGTTGACTTACACCTTCTAGAGCACGTTGGGTGGCACGGGATACATGCGGACGTGCATTGTCCTGTTGAAACAGCAAGTTCCCTTGCCGGTCTAGGAATGGTAGAACGATGGGTTCGATGACGGTTTGGATGTACCGTGCACTATTCAGTGTCCCCTCGACGATCACCAGTGGTGTACGGCCAGAGTAGGAGATCGCCCCCCACACCATGATGCCGGGTGTTGGCCCTGTGTGCCTCGGTCGTATGCAGTCCTGATTGTGGCGCTCACCTGCACGGCGCCAAACACGCATACTACCATCATTGGCACCAAGGCAGAAGCGACTCTCATCGCTGAAGACGACACGTCTCCATTCGTCCCTCCATTCACGCCTGTCGCGACACCACTGGAGGCGGGCTGCACGATGTTGGGGCGTGAGCGGAAGACGGCCTAACGGTGTGCGGGACCGTAGCCCAGCTTCATGGAGACGGTTGCGAATGGTGCTCGCCGATACCCCAGGAGCAACAGTGTCCCTAATTTGCTGGGAAGTGGCGGTGCGGTCCCCTACGGCACTGCGTAGGATCCTACGGTCTTGGCGTGCATCCGTGCGTCGCTGCGGTCCGGTCCCAGGTCGACGGGCACGTGCACCTTCCGCCGACCACTGGCGACAACATCGATGTACTGTGGAGACCTCACGCCCCACGTGTTGAGCAATTCGGCGGTACGTCCACCCGGCCTCCCGCATGCCCACTATACGCCCTCGCTCAAAGTCCGTCAACTGCACATACGGTTCACGTCCACGCTGTCGCGGCATGCTACCAGTGTTAAAGACTGCGATGGAGCTCCGTATGCCACGGCAAACTGGCTGACACTGACGGCGGCGGTGCACAAATGCTGCGCAGCTAGCGCCATTCGACGGCCAACACCGCGGTTCCTGGTGTGTCCGCTGTGCCGTGCGTGTGATCATTGCTTGTACAGCCCTCTCGCAGTGTCCGGAGCAAGTATGGTGGGTCTGACACACCGGTGTCAATGTGTTCTTTTTTCCATTTCCAGGAGTGTATATTGGGGAATCGAGACGAAAGCATGATAAGTTACGTATTACAGTAGTGTTCATCGAACAGACTTGGTAAATATTCTCTGGTGCAATAAGTACACGACTTTTCACGAGCCTAGTGTTGGATAAATAAGAAAAGGACATTTAATTATCGACGATTACTTAACTACCATGAGGACTGAGCTAGTTTACTGCGTGCTTATACACGTCGGGCTAGATTAAACAACATATTACACTGTTAATAATATTCCTACATTAGTTATTTCTCTTTTATGCTGAGCCATTGCATTAATGTGTGTTCCTTTTTTATATAAGTCACGGCTCATGTTCATTTTATTACATTACCCTGATAACAAAGAGAAAGAATCACAAATAAACATTACACCACCACAAGTCACAGACAACAAGTCTCACCCACTAAGGGAAGACCTGATGTACTCCACCAGGGGAGCATCAAAAGACAAAGAAGGCAAAGAATCACAGCCACTTTCCACCAAGCCTCGGTACGGGAGGCGAATTAGCAAAGACGAGAACGCCTCCACACTGTACAAACCAATCGAACTACGTTATACTCATTGAATCTCCCTTCTTGAGTATTTTGTTGGGCTGCAGTCAAATCAGACACAGCACTAGGTTTTCCACGCTGAGGGAGCAAACCTCTGCTTTGTGTATACTGAGAGGAGCCAATCAGCGACTCAGAATTTCTCTTGTCTGAAGAAAGAAGATTTTAGGCTAGGGAGTCGTCGTTCTCACAATAAACATGGCCATGTTTCGGCAAAAAACGTCTAACTAGATCGGAACACAGTCTCTCATTTCCAGGCCAACCATTTCCAATTTCTGATAGAAGACAAGCTTCCCAGACAGTTGCGCTAGTGAAGTTCATGTTTTTGCCGCTCATTAAAAGAACATGGTGTCGGGGGAGTTACAGTCTTGCCTACCAGCTGCTCTGTTCATATCATCCCAGCCTCTAACATGAGAATGCTCAGAGTTTTATGACATGCCCTCCATTTGCACAAAAGTTGAGATTAGAGCAGTCTCTACTAAATGGCTTCCTCCACCCACTTTCCGTCAACTGGCCGTCTTCGCGACGGACTGTCGCCTGGCCCAGGTAAAATGTTTTGCGAAACGGTGCCCTCCAGCTCTTACCCTAAGTGGAAAGCGGGGAGTGTCATGGCCTGGAATCCTTCTCAATGTACAAATCACGTAGCGCTGCCGCCCCCCCCCCCCCCCCCCAGACCCCCAGAATCACCTGCACAGCCATGTCGCTGGACTCAGCATTTATGGCCTGCAGTCCATCACTGTCCCTGTTCACCATGGTGTCCACTATGGCCCCTCGGGTACAAGTTCTCTACAGGCTACACATGCAGTTGTATAAACATTCTGCCCACAATTTCCTCAAGTAAAAAAGTCATAAACTACGCATACCAAATGTAGTGCTGGGGAACATCGATATCATGACCGAAAATATGAATGTTAATCTGACTGGCAGTGTTGTTTAAGTGAGAGAGTGGCTCACCAGCTCTCAAGATTGCAGTAGTTATGCAGAGATGAAGGGGGCTTGCACAGGATACACTAGCTTGGGTACCTGTATCAAATGGAGACGTGCATCAAACTTGTCATCGGACTGGAGAACCATAACATCGACAACGCCATATGAACAGCTAACAATACTGGATCGTAAGGATTTATTTAGAAGAGAATCAGCCACAGGAAGGCAACTGTACGGTATGATTTTTTTTTTGTGAACTTTGACAAATGTACTTTGAACATCGTTCTGCATTGCAGCACCGCCTGGTAGCGGCAAACAACTCGTAGTGCATTACATCTTATCCCCTATCAGGAATAAACTGCGTTAATTGTTGTACTTAATATCTAAAATAATTTCAATTTTTAAGCTCTATAACTAAAATTATAAAAATAAATTAATTATTGTATAAGGGGCAGTCAAGTGAAAACGATACAGATGGAAAAAGTAAGTAAACTCTTAATTATTTCAAAAGTAATCATCATAACTATTAAAACATTTATCTCGCTGTGGGTCAAGACGGTCAATGGCTTCATGGAAATATGCTTGCGGTTGCCTACAGAACAATTATTGTGCCCAGGCGGGCAGTTTAGAGTACACTGCCATTTACAGTCCCGACCCCTTCCCATGCGATTTCCATATTCCTGGAGTCCTGAAGAAACCGTGGCCGTCGATTTGCTTCGGAGGAAGAACTTCTGAGACATCCGTATACATTTTTCCATGAAGGCACTGACCGTCTTGTCTCAAACTGGGACAATGTGCGAAGATGTTATGTCGATAGCTTTTGTAATAATAGTCAGTTTACTTACTGTCTTCCTATCTGTCTCATTGTCATTTGACTGCGCCTTATAAAACAGTGCACAAATCTCGCTACGAAGGAGATGTATTCAGTAGTCACTGAACTTTCTTGCTTAGCCATGTAGCGTTCCCTACGGACTCTTAACCGATTTACTGTTTCAGTTTGATCGAAGCTGTACCATGACCACTGTGCCCCTTGGGTGTTCATTGGAAACCATCGGAAGACGTCTAGGTCCACGTGTAAGAGATTAGCAAAAGCACTTACCACTTACCGCAGTTAAATTTTATCAAGTTCTTGACAAAAAGGAGTGCTGCGGAATTCCCTTACACGTAACTTCAGTTGAAAGAAAACAACTTTACTAATCTTACTATGGCTTGTTGTAACACTCCCTTTGTGTGTCTAAATGTTCCTCGATTACTTCCCTGCCTCTTTATGCTCCGTCGCTTATCGTAAACCTCCTCGCTCATTTAAATTCTCAGGTCGTGTAGGAGCCACCTCACCGTCTGCAGCGTCTTGAAACGCAACAACGCGTGCACTGCGCTGCACAAGTGGTACAGAAATTGCTTTAAGACAGAAAAATCGCATGAATTACATTTTGGAATTCGTCGTCGAAGAAAGGATAGTTAGAATTTCATGCTGTTTCGATATCGAGATTGGATTGACCAATGCTTTTTCAGCCTTAAGCCTCAAACTCACTTTGCAGTGTTCTTACTCTACTCTGGTTATTTATCAAGCTACATCTGCAAGACGCCACAAGAGCGGGGTCAGCTCATTACTGATTTTGTACTGATGATGACCAAAGTGGTCGTCCTCCGAAAAGATATGACACCCCAGACCATCACTTCTCGTTGTCGGGCGACAGATAGGTTGGTACCCCACCGCTTTGCGGGACATCTCCAGAATCTGGATACGTCTTTGATGATCATCTGTGCTCTTCGAAGAGGTACTCATGACAGAAGAAGTTTCTACTCCAGTTAACGTGATTCCAGGCCGAATGTTACTATCCAATAGAGCTAGGAGACTATTTCATATTTTACGCATGTGATACCATTCTTGATTCGTTGTCCAAAGATTTCTTCCTGAATTGTCAATAGGTTTATTCAACTGTGAGACGAAACGTTTAATTCCTTTAGGTAAAAATGTTTGCGGCTGTCTGCGGAACCATAATTGTACCGCATTCGGGAGGACGACGGTTCAGTCCCGTCTCCAACCATCCTGATTTAGGTTTTCCGTGATTTCCCTAAATCGTTTCAGGCAAATGCCGGGATGGTTCCTTTGAAAGGGCACGGCCGATTTCCTTCCCAATCCTTCCCTAACCCGAGCTTGCGCTCCGTCTCTAATGACCTCGTTGTCGACGAGACGTTAAATACTAACTACCTACCTACCTACCATAATTGTACTTAGGTGTGTCCCTTCCGTCCGGAGCAAATCATTGTCTACAAATGTTTTTCTTCATGGCTCCAAAAATACGGAAAGCGCGTGGGAACGGATCGGAACTGTATGGAAGAGGTGTAAGGGATTCACAGGAAAACTTATGCAGAGTAGTCGAAACAACCTTGGGAACAGGTGCGTAGGGCATTATCCTGCAACAGAATGATGCTGTCTGCCAGTTTTCTTGGGCATTTGGACTGTTGTTGATATTTCGCTGGGAAGCCCTTGCACAGCCTCCATTTAGTAACGAACTCTGCCCAGGCGATTTCCATATTTTTGGAGCCCTGAAGGTTGACATTCATGGCCGTCGGTTTGCTTTGGACGAAGAGATGCGCCCCTTGGCACAATCATGATCCCGCAGACAACCGCAAACATTTTTCTATGAAAGCGTAGTCGTCTTGTCTCACTGTGGGATAAATGTACTAACAATTATGGCGATTACTTTTTAAGTAATAAACAGTTTACTTACTTTTCTTCTATCTGTCTCCTTTTTATTTGACTACCGATTATGTAAATACTGTCAAATCCTCGGTAGTAATAACTGATATAAAATATAAGTCTGTCCAGTTTTCGAAAAGTTTTTGCGACTTGGTTCTCAAAGTGGTTGGGTTGACGAGCTAGTAATTACTTTGCTGCGAAGTATTAATACGTATCAATCTCAGTGTGAGAGTTTCAGTGCGTCTAAGACATTCAGAACGATCTAGAATAAACACTAGACAATCTATCGGCAATGAATTATTCATTGCCGGTGATAACTGGGAGTCAGAAGACTGGAGATTTGTCCAAAAACAGAAGTTCCTTCCTGTGCCTTAATATTTTCTCGGCCGAAAGAGGAACATCACAGCTTATCATGAGGTCAAAGCATACGAGCACACAAGAATATGAACATAATTAAAAATTATGCGACATTAAGCTACCGCCACAGTCGGAGGATAGTAGTCGCATGTATACGGTGTAATGACATAAATAATAATCAGGGCGATGTCAGCCTCAACAGCCATTTACTGTGGCAAATATCAAATTTGAAAATACGATTAACACGATAGAATACAAGCAATAGCGTTATTACAGGAGAACAGGGCCTGTAATCATGAAGGTCCGTCATGGGCCCCAAAAGAAAATTACCCCTTAGCAGTTTTCTTTGTTCTTTTTTGTGCTTGGAGAGGATCAAATAATAGTCCAGTATATGTTTTACCGCTTTCCAAGTAGCCTTAGATAAAGTATATTACTTGTGGAAGTCGGTAGTTGACGTAATGCCACAGTCTGCAACCCAGCATCGATTTACGCCCGCGCCAACCGCACCCATCAGCAGCCACACTATACCACCCACCTAATTGTATGTTGCCCACCTCCGGTACGCGGACAGCAGCAATCTCTTCTGGCATTCGTCCATAAGTCTTTGTTACGCAGGCGGTAAGGCGGCTCGTAGTGTCCACGCAAGCGACGTACATTTCCTGTGGATTACCAGGACATTGTCTATAGACTCTCGGATTGACCCTCTCATCCCTGAGAGGTGTAGTACAATTTATTTCCGGCGAATTTAGATGCAGATGGAATAACTCTATTTAATTATAATGTTCCTCAAGCCGCTTTTAATGTTTCTCAAGCCGCTTTTACGCTGTTGGAATAGTTAGCTGTTCAGTCGAACAATGTCGTATCCAGAGAGCTGGTGATGATGAGTTTCAAATAATATGTTATGCGCTATTTTCACAATATCGTCTACAGCTACAACACATCTTGGTGAGATCCAGTAGAATGTTCCCTGCAGTATTCTCACCACCTGTGTACCTCCTGCTACAATGGATACATCGAACAGGCGCTTTATATAGTGCTGTAACGAGAAATGTCATGCACTTGTAAACTCTTTTCCACTTTTCCGTCTATCAAACTGCTTGATTCCTAGCTCAGCTGCGATCATAAATGGCTGTATCGCTGAGGCAACAAGTCGTTCTTAAAGGATTTTTTTCCATATAGTGATGTTTATCATTCCAGCCACCACAGAGTATAATACTAAATGACTGAAAAACATCATACAACATTTTCAGTATAATGTAACTTCCCATCTCCTGACTACAACACAGTTAACAGAATTTAACTCGGTGTAATAGCTCACCATAGTGCATCATTTTGTTTGTACCGTGATTTAAGGGTCAGAAGAAAATATTGGAAAAAATATTCAGTCTATGGGATTCGGTTTGTTCATAGTTGTAGATTAATCGTCTGATCATTTGTGAACGACAAAACATGACTGCTAAGAGAACTCATTAAATCAAATTTCCAAAATTGTTATTATTCCAATGACTAGTGGGTCACTTAGGGAACACGTGATTTCACAAACCGAAATCCTCTTTTGATGAACTGTTTTCCCAATAACGCTTGTGGTTTGTTATGTAAACATTCCAATATCGGTTCTGGAAATTCGATTCCAGCTGCCGGATTTGCTGTTCCACAACCAATTTTCGCCCAACCGTTTTCAAAACATACTTTGGCTGTTAGATTCCGTCTGGTCTTTAAAAACATTAGCTGCTCTGGACGGAGTAACTTTTTCGGCAGCGAAGAAGAAGGAATATTGAACTGAGCAAAACGTTATCCATATTCTGTATTTAATTGCAGAGACACCGTCATCGCGTTGATAGCATCGGAAACTGAACAAGTGATTTCCAGCGGCAGTTCCTGTAAAAAAAGTGATGAGAAAAACCGATAATGAACCGTGTTAGCGAAATCGATCACACCTTAACATACAAACATCTCGGCGGAAATGAAGTTCTGGGATTCGATTTTCGTCTAATGGTAGTCGTGATGCATATAAACGAAGCATTTGTGAAGCTACCGAGGTAAAGCATAAATGTGTGAGGAATGTTGTGGAACAATAATGCTAATCGACATTTAATTGTTTTTGAAGTCTTTTTCCGTGAGAAAACGTTCTAGTTTTAACGGAGCGACAATGTTACCATTTCTCTCTCTCTTCCTCTCTCTCTCTCTCTTTCTTTCTATCTCTTGCGTAAACACGATCGCGACGCCACTCTCGCTGGGACTTTATTTCGTTCGTTTCAAGTAATAAATGAACAGTACATTACCGTAGCCAAAATTCATCTTTTCTGAAGTACGCTCGTTCTACGCTGCAGTGACGTCCTACAAACGATACTGCATTACGGACGAGAAGCGTGTCTAGCGTAGCCTGAAGCCTACCCCTGCGCAATTACAGCAGTCGTTAATAACGCGAACCTTCATAATGCATGGCCCCCTGTACGCCCGTGAAGTCAGAAAGCTAAAACCAGGCACGCTGAAATCCAAGCGCTGTCCGTGGATGCCAGGTCCCTGTTGCCGGTTTTTGTGAGTGTGGCGTGGAATGTCCGCTGCTCCAGCACGAGCAGAATGTGGGCCGACCGCTCCGGCATGCTTCCAGGGCGAGTAAGAAATTTCTCTCACCATTCCAAGACCGTGGCTGTCCGCGAACGTCCTCTCTATTATACTGCTCAGGTGCAGTGTGGTCCAGTTAAGTGGGAATACATAACGGAGTGTCATTATGCTGTAAAGATGCCTCCCAAAAATAAATGTTCCATTAGTCACCTGACGTCTTTTGTTTTGTAGCCCAAAGGGCTGAATTATCGTTCAGATTTTAGAATCCTACTGCTACTTACCTGATCACGTATTTACTCCATTATTGTGTTAGATAGGAATAGGAATCAAAAGTAAACTTACCGAACAAAATGATAGTCTCTGGTCACTTTGGAAGTGCCAATCGGTTATATGACCCTCCACGAGTGATTGAAGTCATGGCAGCAGTGTGTTGTGTATGTGTCAATCAGCTATATTGAATCACCGAAATGAGATGGCCTGACGTGGAGACGTGATAGAATGGTATAAATGAGCCATCGTATGTGTATGTGCCCATTTCTACACCGTGGATGAATTCCGATTTTTTGGTGTATCAGCGCGGACTGTCCAACGACCTAATGATGCTTCATACGCAGAAATAAGTTCCTAAGCGAAAAGGATGGCGCAAGAGGTTAGTTGCTTGTAAATGGCAGTAGGTTTCAAGCCAGGCAACAATTTCTGCTGTCGGCGAATGCACGCGGGTCCCTCTCAACAGTTTTATGAAGGAACATTGTGAGTGGAACTGCATGCAATAACCATGTGGAGTCGCGTACCTAGCGAAAGTTAACTGGCCACAGCCCGTCTTCAACGGGCCAAACTACACACAAATACTGGACAGCAGCACACTGAAGACCTGTAGCCTGTGATTCATCTTTACAGTCTTCAGTAATTAAAGTTGAATATGAGGTATCGGAGGAAGATATATCGCCATTTCCGTCGTATATTGACGTCGCGGAGGAGGAAGATAGGTCATGTATGGAGGTTTCGTCGGATGGTTGTCGCGCGGAAGTTGCGGAAGAGGCGGACACAACGTTATTATGCGACGAAGAGTCATCGTCGTCAACGTCGTCGGATTTGTTCAGTATCAACGTGGTCGGAAGCCTGTGTGCTATGTCTTGACATCTATTGACATTCAAAATGGTTCAAATGGTTCTGAGCACTATGGGACTTAACTTCTGAGATCATCAGTCCCGTAGAACTACTTAAACCTAACTAAGGACATCAAACACATCCATGCCCGAGGCAGGATTCGAACCTGCGACCGTAGCGGTCGCGCAGTTCCAGACAGTAGCGCCTAGAACCGCTCGGTCACCCCAGCTGGCTATTGATATTCAATTTAATATTGAGTTTAAATGTGATGGTGGAGTATTTACAAATTCAGCAGCTCGATTTGAATGTGATACTAAGGGTATTCTTAATCAGTTACATGTTGAGAACGCATTGAAATATCGTAATGTTATTTTGAGGAAATACGTGTTTGAGTTCCACAGCGTTATTGGTTTGATGGAAGAGTGGCGTACTGTTGCAAGTAAAAATTTAAATTTGTGGTGAGGTCTTATGGGACCAAACTGCTGAGGGCATCGGTCTCTAAGCTTACCCATTGCTTAATC
This sequence comes from Schistocerca serialis cubense, assembly GCF_023864345.2. Classification (NCBI taxonomy): domain Eukaryota; kingdom Metazoa; phylum Arthropoda; class Insecta; order Orthoptera; family Acrididae; genus Schistocerca; species Schistocerca serialis. Next base: position 504,128,277 of record NC_064644.1, on the reverse strand, counting down.
TAACTTACGCTAAGGACAACACACACACCCATGCCTGAGGGAGCACTCCAACCTCCAACAAGGGGAGCCGCGCGGACCGTGACAAGGCGTCCTTGACCAGTGGGTGCAAGTAAAAATCGCTCTTTGTTGATTGATGCTAAGATGCAATTTGAGAAAAGTGGACTGTGAGAAACATGAGGTATTTTCTTTAGATATTGCTATTAGGGCGTATATTAGAAGGCGAAATGTTAAGCGTAATATGCGTTTAAAATATGTTCATTATTTGACGGCGAAGAGTAGTGTGACATTAAAAACGATTAAATGGTGAATGGTTTGAGTAATTGGGAGCATAATTGTATTTTAATACTGCACATTAACCTATTGTTGGTATTGCTTCGTCTAAGTTTGAACCTTCATTTACTTCAACAAACACATTTGTTATTAAAGCCCTAACTGGTCATATGAAATTGAAAGTGTATATTGTGTTTCGTGAAAGTTTGGATGTAGTTGCTGATATCAGTAGTCATATGAAGAATCTATTGCAATTTTATGTAACAAAATGCAGGGTGTATTTCAGACCGGAGGAGGTTTATTATGTTTCGGGCGTTTTTTTCGCACTATGACCTCAGCGCATTCATTCAAGTTGCAGTGAACGCAAGGACGTATGTTTATCTCAACATTCGCGGTGAGTAAGTGCTTCCCTTTTTTTCACATCTTCATGAGGAGTATACTTTGGACACTACCGTCTTCCGGGATGAAAAACGTCGCATTCACAGGCATACCTGTCTGATGAACACCCAAGTACCTTATTGGAACTCGACTGGCGTGCTAAATCATGCAAAGTTAATCTCATAAATGATGTCAGGGCCTATTTGAAACAGTATATGAAGCACTTGATATGGTAGCTGTATGGAAATGTTCATAAGTGACTCGCTTCTGAATACCTGCAGAAACTTGTGGACACCCTGCTTGTCACGGGATTTATGTCCTTATACAGGCTGGAACCATGTTGCATGGCGTTATTTTATTTACATATTTTCTAAAATTGTAAGTTTAAAATATACATTTTAAGATTTCCGTCACTTAATTTCTTCAACATACACTGATCTGCCAAAGAACTGGTGTAGGCATACATATTCAAATACAGACATGTGCAAACAGGCAGAATACGGCGCTGCGCTCGGCAACGCCTATATAAGACAAAAAGTGTCTGGCGCAGTTATGAGATCGGTTACTGCTGTTACAATGGCAGGTTATCAAGATTTAAGTGCGTTTGAACGTGGTGCTAGGGTCTGCGCACGAGCGATGGGACACAGCATTTCCGAGGTAGCGATGAAGCGGAGATTTTACCTACGATCATTTCACGAGTGTACAATGAATATCAGGAATCCGATAAAACATCAAATCTCCTACATCGCTACGCCCGGAAAAAATCCTGCAAGAACGGAACCGACGACGACTGAAGAGAATCGTTCAACGTGACAGCAGTGCAACCGTTCCACAAATTGCTGTAGATTTCAACTACAGTGACAGGTGGCACGTACGTAAGCATCTTGTCTGATCACCTCCATCCATTCATGTCCAGGGGCATTCCGTCGGACTTGGCAATTCCAGCAGGGCAATGCGACACCTCACACGACCATAATTGCTACAGAGTGGCTCCAGGAACACTCTTCCGAGTTTAAACACTTCCACTGGCCACCAAACTTCCCAGACATGAACATTGTTGAGCATATCTGGGCTGCATTGCAACGTGCTGTTCAGAAGAGATCTCCACGCCATCGTACTCTTGCGCACTTATGGACAGCACTGTAGGATTCGTGGTGTCAATTCCCTTCAGCAGTGCTTCAGACGTCGTATCGGCACTTCTGCGTTCTCGCGGGGGCCCTACAAGATATTAGGCAGGTGTGCCAGCTTCTCTGGATCTTCATTGTACAAATCTAAACACTTATGCATGTTTGCATAAGATATGCTCAGAATATAAGGCATAGCAAAATGAAGTTTTGGTGCTTACTTTCATCCACAAATTTCTACCAATTCTATTCTATTTAATTATTATATTTACCCAGACTTCGATTTTGATTTGATCCTCACTGTCAGCAACCAGCATAGCGACCCCGAAAACGGTGAAACGGTGGATTCGAAACTAATACCAGTCGTTTTTGCTTAGCTTTGCGCGTCCCCTCTATTAACGTCCACCCCAAGGGTTGCTAGAGCTTCCTCAAAAACTCTATACTTTTCTTTGTAATTAGTAGATAATATGGGCATCACGTTTGGCTGAAATTGTTCCAGATGTTCAGGAACATTTATTTTTGCATTTCACCTACTTCCCAAACCCACTTACAACCGCCAATGGTGCTGGAGTACCGTATGATCACAGTATACTTTTTATAGACAGCAAGCCATATGTGTGCTAACTTTCATTGAAATTGATCCAAGTGTTGATAGAACACATCAAGACTAAGTACTTTAGGTAAGAAACTGTCGACTAATACTATTTACATTTCTCTGTTTAAAAGCGTGTAAGTCCAAGTAAAATAATAATGATAATAATATCGCTGATCGTTGTGTTTTGTATGGCCTACCATTTTAAAATTAATATATTAGTAGAACAACAGTGGATAAAAATTTCAACCTACCTCATTCAAATAACTGACAGTTAAACTATTGAGGAGGAAAAGTCGGAACTGAGTATGATTCTTAGACTTCGGATTACCAGTTTGGAAGTCGGCGAAATGTCAGTCACGAGATCGTCTGCAAACTCCATAGGATCCACTGAATGGTACCCTAATGGAGAGAGTCAGGTGATCATTATGGACAGCAGGTAGGTATTCCTTCTCCGATCCACTTCTCACCAACCACATACCCTCTGAAAGTGTTACTGGCGTAGAATCCCCTGTGCGAATTAGTTAGCATCCAGCTGGCCTTTCTACAAACGTGCTGAATGACTTTTCAACCCGCACTTTCTTATCTAAAGCAGATCGTTTTGTGGTGCTCTATCATATCTGAAGGTTGAAGAAGGAACTTCAATACGTAATATTTCTTGCAAGAGATGCTTGTCTTTCGTGTTTCAGAGACACAAAGGTAACTACCGCCAGGGATATTAGAGCAAGTAATCTCGTTATCAAGAGTGTGGAGAAACGTTGCCTCAAGAAAAAATTAAAAATAAAATTGTGACACACTGGCGATAGCTGTATTCCAACAGTTTTGCAAATGTTTTCTTCCACGAAAATGACGGGTGACATTTTTCTTTCTTTCGTTCTTTTCTCGTCAGTGTAATTGCATGAGCTGTCAAGCTCACAATTCCGCCCAGCAACCGAGCTTTTTTTGAACGAAAATTTATTGCAATTCCTTGGAAAATTATAACATATAAACACTTTATAGAAAAGTTATTAGCTTCGATCGTGTTTCAGGGTGAAAAAACCTTTATGGTTATTTTACTTTCACTGCAATGAACGATCTTGGTAACAGTGATAACTGATGCGTTAGACTGAGCAGAAGAAGTTGCATCTGAAGAAGGTAAGTTCGGAGAAGATTGTTTGCTTGACTGTGTGAAGGTCTTAGCAGTAGTGAGGTAGGTTTTCAATAGGGGTGTTCCTGTTATTCAAAGGATTTATCGATTGTAAAAGTTATAATAATTGGGCGCTCGCGTGTTACAGTGAAAGGTGAGCATGAGAGAGTCTGCGAGGGTTCAAGAATTGGCAGGTGCGAGAACTTAGCATTGTTACTAATAATGAGATTTTAGTGTTAAATTAATGAAAGCAGTAGTTTTCACGCCATATTTCTCCATCCATGTAGTTCCGTGAACCCACCTAACCAATTCATGGTCGCATTTCCGTATTTTCAGGGATGAAATTGTAGACTTCTCGCAGATTATCGACTGCGAAGGACCGGTGGGTATCTTATTGTTGTAGGTAATTGCGCATGAAAGTCGAGAGAGCTATAATGAGCTGTTGGGCTTGTGTGAACTAACAGAACTTAGGAGAGATGCAAATTCATGTGCCGTTCACAAACAACAGTACTAATTCACATAAAATAATGAAGGACTGTTGCACCAATTTCATGTTAGCTGACTTTTTTTACAGTTAACAAATTTCTGTTTGACATTAAGTAGACGGGACTTTCAAATAGAAAAACTGAATCGAGATATTTTAGTGTTCTACTGTATTAGATGCAATGGCCTTATCTGGCAAAATAAAATTAGGTGACAGAAGGAACTACACACTGCAAAAATTCTACCATCAAGGAAGAATGGCGCCAGTTCTCACTCAGAGAATGAATAAAACAAAGTGCCGCTGAATAACTAATATCTGGACGAAGAAATATACGACCATTTACCACGATATAAAACAAAAATCACCGGGGTTCTCTGTTCAAAATATTGAGATCTGTCGTCACTACTTGTGTGTTTAAATTACAGCGGTGTGACACGCATTCAACCCGATTCTCACAAAATTCTGTATCCGCTTAAAATTATCTATAATAATGTCTAAAATAGAGTGGTAGTGGTCTGAGCTATTAATAATTGTTACGCGTGCCTAACAAACACCAAGCCATGGTAATAACACAAAATAGCCTTTTTTAATCATCCAACTGCGTGAAACAAATGAATTTACTGTATCACTTTTATAAAGAACAGAACACAAAAAAAATTATTCGCTGAGAAGGAACATTAGTAACGTCAATTTACAACGCCGCATTTCAACATATGAGATTATATGAAATGTATAACAAACACATTGTCATAGCCATGACAAATACAAAGCCAACTCCCTTCGCAATGACAGAAGTTTATATGTCAACTAGCTCTGCAGATGATGATGACATAGAAAAAACGAAAATGTAAGATGGAATAAAAGAAATTATTCAGATAGTTAAGAGGTATGAAAATTAAATTGTGGTTGAGGACTGAAATTCGATAGTAGGAAAAGAAAGAAAACGAAAAGTCGTAGGAGAATATGGATTGCAGGAACTGAATGAAAGGAGGGGTCACCTGGAAGCGTATTGCACAGAGCACAAGTTTAGTTATTGCTGATACTTGGACAGACAGAGATGTTAAAACGTATAAATTATATGATGGTGAAACAGAGATTTCTAAACCAAATTTTAAAATGAAAAAAAAAATTCTGGCTGTACCTGTGGGTCCTGGCCGTAACTTATTGCTTAAAAACTGCAGACTAAATCTGACAAATTTGCAGAAAGATAGGAAATTAAGAAGATGGGATCGGCATAAAATGAAAGAATCTGGTTGATGAGAGTTTTAAATGAGCTTTGGGAAACCCTTGAGTGAAATAAGGGAAAATAATACAATACAAAATGAATGGGTAGCTTTGAGAGAGCAGGCAGCAGATGATCAATTACACAAAAAAGACAAGTCCCAGTAGAAATCATGTAATAGCACACGAAATCTAGAAATTCATTGACGAAATAAGGCAATGTAAAAATGCAGAAAATGATGCAGATGAAATAAAATACGGACGTTTACAAAATTAGATTGTGAGGAAGTGGTAAATGGCAAATCAGAACTGTCTAGAGTGTAAATGCAACGCTGCAGGAGTATGAATGACTATGGGAAAGACAGATGCAAGCTATAGGGAAATTAATGAAAAGCTCAGATGAAAAGCTAATTCTCTAGAAAAGAAAAGAAGACTGAAAACCGCTAGAAACAGATAGATGGTCAATACAAAGGAAACGAAATTGAAGACAATATTATGCAAAGGAAAGCGAAATAAATGAAGATGAGATGACAGATACGATACAAGAAGAAGAATTTGACAGAGCTCTGAAACATCTAAGTTGGAAATAGGCACATCCTTGGGAGAACAAACCATGACCAAACTATTCCACCTGGTATGCATGATATATGAGACAGGCAAAATAATACTTCAGGAAGAATATAATAATTCCATTTCTAAAGACGGCATGTGATAACAGGAGTGATTATTACAGGGTCATTAGTTTAGTAAGTAAAATACTGACATGATTATTTGTAGAATAATTGAAAAACCGTTAAAGGTGGACGTTGGGGATGACAGAAATCAGACTGTACATATAAAAGGCGAACAGTATGTATAGAAAGCTGTATTTGAGAAGAGAGCGAGGTAGGATTTTAGCCTGTACGTGATGTAATTCAGTCTGGACATTGACAATGTTTGCACTGATTCCTTATGCTTCTGTGTTGAGATACTAAATTTTTATGTTTTTCGCAGAAAACCTTGCTCTATTTTGCTTCTGATAACGTTGCTGAAAACCGTCAGCTGACTGCTAGAATATTTCTGTCTTACTGAGACCTTCATAGTACAACACGTGTGTCTTTGCTTAGCCTGTAAACTCAATCCTGACAGCACTTGTCACTGCTCTGTCAAAGTGACAACAGTCTCATCCATAGTAGCAGAAAGTGTGTCTGTTATTTTGTATAACTTACCACAGCCATTTGCAACAACAACCAATAAAAGTAATGAAATTGCACCCAAAAGATAAGCAACAATTATACACAAATCCTTTTGATGTCTCATCGCACACCAGGCCTCAAAACTTTCCTGTACTAAATGCCCAAATCATCTACTACACACTAATAACACGGCCTTGGTACATGGCTGCTCGTGCCGTGACTGGTTACAAAACATAAACCAAGCTAGTATTAAATAAGTTTTCCTAACATTCTCTCTAAATAATGACAATTCCTCAGGCTCCTGTGTTTTGATAGACGACATCTTAATGTTGCTGCCAGTGTCTCTGCAATTTGACATGGTCCAAAACAGATATACAGACACACTCAAATAGCCTTCAACATCTACATTTGCATCTACTGGAACTCTTGGGTCCAGATCCACTGTCTGTCCTTCTTTAATAGACTTAATAATGAAGGGCTATTGAGTAATTGGTTCGGTATGAACCGTCGGAAAATGCTGTCGTTTTGAGCAAGGTGTTGGAAAATTCTATATCGCCAACAGTTTTTCAGGGTCAGGTTTTATCCCTGCTGGCGAAATTGTGTAACCGAGAAATTTAATGTTTTTTCTTACTAATTTAGATTTATTGAGGTCCCTTGTGACACAAGCTGCTAAAAACCTCTGTAGCATCCTATCTAAAAGACCTAGATGTTCATTCCAAGAAGGTGTTGTTATTGAGATGCCGTCTATACATACTGTGAGTTTGTCTAGGAGGTCAGGCCCTAATACAGAATCGAGTGCAGTAATGAAATCCCCAGCACTCACGTTTAACCCGAAAGGCAAAACGCTATGCTGCAAATATGAATGCTGTGTATTTCCTACTTTCAGGTGATAAAGCAATCTGCCAGTATGAACTATGAGGTCGACACTAGTTAAATTTGTACTCTATGAAATCGCTGTAATTGTTCTTCTAGGTTTTCAGATTGTATGGTTACTGGGACAATAATTTTATTGATCTCTCTGGCATCGAGAAAAAGTCACACCGAATTATCTACTTTCTTTACTGCAAGTAGCGGACAGCAATATGGCGATAATGAGGTCTCTGTAATATTCCATGTGAGCATCCTTTTTATCTCCTGGACCACTGCATCTCTTTGCGACCATGATATGGAATAAAAGTGTTTTTACAGAATGTGTCGTGTGGCCGGACATCCATGTGATATTGATATTTTCTAATAACTCCAGGTAACGTGACAATACTCTTCTAAGTTCGTTCTTTTGTTGCTGAGAGATTTCTATGCATTCCGATATTTTATTTTCAAATTCATGCTCTACGTGTTGACACCACAGTTCGTTCGATTAATGGCATCGAAATGTATTGATTTTTAAGATTTGGATGTGTATAGCTTGACAAGGCTTGCCGTTCCTACTTTAGACGTATGAAATGTACAGTACAGTACTTCCCAATAATAAAAGGACGACACTTCCCAGTTTCTAGGTCAATTTTTGTACATACACAGTTCCGCCGGCCCTTTTACTACTAGAAAAACTGACTGAAAAACAATATCTTCAATTGGTATTACAAACGGTTCAAATTGATCTAAGCACTATGCGACTTAACATCTGAGGTCATCAGTCCACTAGACTTAGAACTACTTATACCTAACTAAGCTAAGGACATTACACATATCCATGCCCGAGGCAGGATTCGAACCTGCGACTGTAGCAGCGGCGCGGTTCCGGACTTAAGCGCCTAGAACCGCCCGACCATAGCGGCATGCAATTTGTATTTCGACCATGGTTTACACCTTAATTAGTTTAGATTTTCCACCTATGGCTCCTAATATCCTGCAATTCTGCACTGGATATGTCGTCAAAACTGTGTGGCTGTCAATCACATTAAACAATACTTTCGGCATCACACTAATTTTTGCACCAGTATCCACAAGGGTATGAGTGGGTATTTTTCCTACTATAGCCTCTAAACCAGCTTGCACTATACATACCTCCACAAATGTGTTTCTTCCTCATTGGTCAGCAAATCAAGCATGTCCACTTCATCCTCACTTGTTTGTAAGAACAGCATTCCTTTTTTCTAATGCCGCTATAGTATTCATCAAAGTAACTTTATCTGTGTGTGAAAAAAAAACTGTCATCTGTACATGTGCTCTTATTATGATGTTTCTTATTTGGTGACAGCTTTTCCAGAGTTTCCATAGATCTCTTATGTAGTTCTCGTTTCTTATACCGTTTGGTTCTGTCTTGTGTTGCGGGTGACGCATTGACAGTCGCACTACTGCACGACAAATTGCACGAAGGAACTGCATCTGGCTTGAGCATTCTTTTTCGGGGCAAATTAAGCAATTCAAACTGTAAATCCCTAAAGTAATCTATTTCTGCGAAATGGCGAGAGCGTATTCGTGCATGCGCAACATTTACACTGACTTTCCTACATTTCGACAACCATAGTTTTTGTAATGTTTCATTACGCGGTAAACTGTGATACATTACGTCAGTTCCCTCTGTGCTCCGGTTGTAGGAAGAACAGCCCGTAACAGCACAGCCTGGCATTGTAAAAATTAATTTTCTAACTCACTTGCAGATTCTCCAATAAGAATTTCACAGGTCGAACCATTAACTACAGAGCTGGAGAACACAATGTTGATCCCACTGTCCACTATCGCTAACTATTTCAGTTCCGAATCAAATATCAATTATAGCAAAAACCGTAACACTCCCGAATTCCGAATGTTTCCACTGTTGACTGAGTACCTTAGAAGAAAGGACTCAATCAAAATACTCCTTCAAACACAACAGAACACAACAACAACAATCACACACAATTCGAACTGTGTACTGTTTGGCACAGCTGCTTCCACCGTGACGTCATGCGCACAACTGAGAAAACACGTTGCTTTCTGCGCCCCCCTGCGCTGCTGTGTTGTGATCGACAAAAGCCGGTCGTGACTCAGCCACTCACGCTACATTGTTGACACCGTACTGCGGCCGGCGCTGCGCAGGTTGGTTGCCACCACTGCTACGGAAATTATTTTGGTTGATGTGACTCTGTCTTACATCTTCATTAATTAAGTCAATAGAGTCCAAGACAGATAGAAAATACTCCAAATTGCTTTGGGGTACTTATACTAGCTTTCCCGAATATTAAGCGGTAGTTTTGCTTTCAGAATATATGGCTTTCTAGCCAGTGTACGTCACTGGCTCGTCCCGGAACTTCGACTTATTTAAATATTTTAAAAATACTTTCGCAATGATCCAAATTTTGAATTACATTGTTCAGTGTTGAATAGGGCTTTTCTTAATCTCTCTTGAACGCCATGCGATCTTTACTGCGTTTTCAAACTGTTCGAATGTCTGACAAGTTTCTGACATTTCCATCGCCCATAACGCTCCATCGCTTTGAACGTAACACGTAACATATTTTATCTTTTGCTGTTCTGACCACGTTTTAGGCAATACATTTTTGAATGACTTTATAAAAATTACCGGATGCACAGACCTCTTTTCAGGAATAAACACTTGAAATTGCGGGTGTTTTATAAGACACTCTTCTAAAAAACTGATGCCGAAGTAGGTTCTCCTACCTCCTGTTTCTTTCTTTCATCACGGTGTCGTTGGTTACCATACATCTCATAATTTGGTGAACAGACTTGTACGTGCGGGGTAGAATAGTCTCTTATTGCACTATCGCTCTTACCTGTGGGTATGTTGTCAAGCTCTTCTGTGTTTTAGTGTCGTTCTTTCATTGTACTAAGTTTCCTGTTAAGTTGCTCGACTATTTGATTGTACCTCCTGATAAATATTGCGTCAAAGTTTTCTGTATCTGGCCTTTGTCAGTTTGCAGTTTAACTACCGATGTGTTTTGTGTAGTGTATACTTGGTTCAAAATGGTTCAAATGGCTCTGAGCACTATGCGACTTAACTTCTGAGGTCATCAGTCGCCTAGAAGTTAGAACTAATTAAACTTAACTAACCTAAGGACATCACACACATCCATGCCCGAGGCAGGATTCGGCTCCAGACTGTAGCGCCTAGAACCGCTAGGCAGTGTATACTTGTTCCATTGTGTTACTTATCGCTTTTTGTAAGTCTGTTTCTAGAGTACGGTTTATGTGTGTGTCTTTTCCATGCTGTTTTGTCATGTACTCAACTTGATTTACAGCTTCCTGCATTTTTTGTATTGAGATCGGTTTGCTGCACACATATCATTGAAATTTTAAGTTTACTATCGTATCTGATCCGGCACATCCTTAAGTGTGGTTTTCAAATTACGTATCAATATCCTGATTAATGGAATTTAAATCTTCACGTGCCGTTTCTATTACCTGATCCGCCACTTCACTTTTTTGTGTCAGTTGTGTTGTCATGTTATTGTGCATATCAGTGAGGTTTTTTTCATCAGCGTCTAGCTTGTTCATTTGAGTGGCTACACTCCCTATCTGTGTTGTGACTTTGTCTACTTGTGTAGTGACATTGCTTATCTGAGTTGTTACATTCCTTATCTGTGTTGTGACATTTCTTATCAATGTATTAATTTGGCCTGTTACCTGAGTTACAAACTGTGACGTCAAATCTGTCTGCATTACTCTGAACATCTGCATAATGTCTGGCTCTACTGCAACTTGTACTTTTGCGGAATCTGGAACAGCTTCCAAAGTTGACATATTATCGTCTGTCGCTTGCTACTGAGTACTACTAGTCGCTGTGACTGCGTTATCAGTATCTGCAATGTTTTCTGCATCTGTGTTAGGCATAGGTTGAGCAACTGATTCCTCAATGGATGAATTATCCATCGTCTTGGTTTGTGATCTTAATTTCACCATAGCTGTATATAGCCGTGAATCAGCGTGCAGCCGAACTTCATTACTATTGCTGCTCGAACTGCATAAACAAATCACAGATGGCGTCGCGCTCGTTCGTGAAATTTAATGTAGTAAAATATGTTTCTGGTGAAACAGAAGACGAATAAGTGACTTCTACGTGCGCAATCATTGAAAATGATCCGCCATCTTGTGAAACATTCATGTATAAAATTTACAAAATTTTACAAAACTATCTGAAAAAGAAATTTTGAAAAAATGGGTGCTACGTTGTGGGTGTCGCAAAAATGCAGTTATATCCCACATTTACGATCAGCCAAAAGCGTAGTAAAGCTGTTGCTCTTACCTTACGTATTTTCTTTTGCCGATCGGTATTCCTAGTAGTAGGTTTATCGTTTAATGTTGCAAAATTTCCTTCTTGTCCAGATTTTTAGGATAAATATTTGTAAATTTTATGGACTGAGTTCGGTAGTAATTTTCTTATCTGGCACGCAGTAGGCGTAACATGCAACAGAAACCACAGAAACAATTGGTTATAGTGACAATAATGGATGGAAAAAACTATTTATATGTTTCAAGTTTTTTTTTTAACAAAGGTTATAGCACTCGGTCTCCATTGTAACCGCCCGGTTAAACTATAGAAACTCAGTCAGCCGGTGTCGTAATTTTGAAATGAGAGTTATTATGAATGACGCGTAATAAATACTTCGCATGAAGCGCCTGTGGAAACTAAGCCACTGAATATTAAAAGTAGCGCTTAAGGAATATACCTGACTGACTACATAAAATAAGAGCGCACGTACATTCGCCAATGAGTGATCCAAAACAAGAATTAATACTGTAAGGGAAATGGGTCATAAATGTAGTTACGTCGGTACACAGTTGTATGCGAACGTGCGATTATGATAGAGGCCCGTATTTTCCCCGTGGCATGGGTAAAAAGAGTTGTGATTAAAATGCATTTATTCGCCTGAGAAGGAAAATAAACGGACTTCGTAATTAAATGAAAAGAAAGATTACGGGTTCTGAATACCGCGGCAAATATGACCTAAATACTGAAATTGTCATTGGCGGCCACGAATGGAAAGAAACGAGCACATTCACGTACCTCTATTGTCGTGCAGCGCCGTCGCGACGACCGTCGCCTCCGTCTAAATTCTCCACACAAAATTAAAATAATGATAATAATCTTCCAGACTTACAGGAGGTGGGATCCATGGTATCGTAAATGAGAAAATCGTATTGTTTCAGAAGTTGATTTCATTATTTAGCACAATTTCATTTGAAATTGTCGTTCATTTCGTTTATATGTCTTATCATCAGGACATGAGAACAACAAAAGTGTAACTATTGCTAAAACTAATAAACGATGAGCTTAAAGCTTCTTTTGTCAGTCAATGTTTAATACTTTTCAAATGAATCTTTGGTATGAAAGTCGAATAATTATTTATCAACAGGAAAAATTATTAAGTTTCTTTACACTGTGGACGCCATCCCAAAGGGGCAATATAATTCCCACATGAGATGGAATGCCGTCCTTGTGGGGAGGTCAAAGCAGACCAAAAAGAAAAGCGAGAGGTCAAAGTGGGCGTGAGGACGCAATATCGTTTCTTGTAGGCAGAAAACGATCAGGCGCTGCGATTCCAAAAGAAACTGTAATTCCTCCTTGTTAGATCTGATTCCATGAACGTTCCACTGGAGAAGAGTCATAACGAATTGCGGAGAGGAGGGAACAAATGAAGAGCAATCACCTCAGCGGTTGCAGAGTGGAATCCGTCAAAGACACACTACTACAGACGCAGAGGTCGAAAGATCCTGTTCAATGAAATCTAAGGAGGCATCGGCATTCTCCCTGAGTTGGCCTGCGGATTCCAGGGCAGAAAAACGGTAGACAGAGCGCACAAGCAAAATTGAGGTCGGCCGGGTGGGTGTATCACGCGGCGGCACCATTGAAGTCGATCTCCGAGTCAGGGAAGAAGAAAACTATTTTCCTTAGCTCGATTTCTTAGAACCTTTACGGTTGGCAGACGAATGCTCAGATTTTTGTTGGCTGGAGAGACGTAAGAGGTGTTGGTGGGAGTGTTCCTTTTGTCCTTTCCGGCGTGAGAGTTTTGTAACAGGTTATTTTGCAGCCAAGGGCGAAGATTTGGTGATTTGTTGCGCATCTATAGAAGGTGGAGACAGGGATGCTACTTTTACACTGGGCGATTTCACAACTTCAGTACTGAATTGGACGTCACCAAACTGTGTGGCCATTTTCTTCGAGGAGCGTGCGTAGCAACCACGTAGTACAAATGCTGGATGGTAAAATGCGGGTCTTTCGACTAGCCAACAATTTGCGAGCGAAAGGGTGTGGTTCTTTTTTCTTCATCCGGATCTCATGGACGATCCTCACATCGAAATACATGGAACACTCACGGGATGAGATGGTATAGTCGCCACTACAATTGATACAATGGAGACAAGAAAGAGGACAATCATCCTCATGAGTATCTCTACCGCCAGTAACAGATTTGCCCATGTTTCGACAGGACACGTAAGTGTGATTATAACATTGGCACACGTAGGAATACAAGTTTGATATACACAGTCAGACCATGATGACTTCATAGCCTGCCTCAGTCTTTTCATTACCCTATGGACTGCAGTGATGTCATGATAAGAGAGATAATTTTGGTTTGGCTCGTGGCCATACCATCAAGCAGCCGAGTGTAAATAACACCACATGAGTAATTCAGCACATGATGGGCTCGATAAGGACAGGATAGCCGAGGAGGAGCGAAGCTGTAAGCAACTTTTGGGCCTGTAAATCAATCACAACTGGTCTCCAGAAGCAAAGTCCCATTACGTGAGCGAAAGCATGACGTCACAGAGCCTGCAATTGCATCAACATCTTTCTGAATAATAAAAGGATTAACTAGATTTACATATACACTCCGCTAGCCACCAAGCGGTGTATGGCGGAGGGCACAATTCGCGCCAAAGTCATATTCCCCCCCCCCCCCCCCCCCCCCGCCCACCTCTGTTCCACTCGCGGATCGTGCGAGGGGAAAACGACTGTCTGAACGCCTCAGTACGAGCTCTAATTTCCCTTATCTTTGAATGGTGATCATTGCGCGATTTGGAAGTTGGTGGTAATAATATATGCTCTACATCCTCGGTGAAGATCGGATTTCGGAATTTAGTGAGCAGCCCCTTCCGTTTAACGCGCCGTCTATCTGCAAGTGTGTCCCACTTCAAACTTTCTATGAGATTTGTAACGCTCTCGCGATGGCTTAATGTACCAGTCACGAATCTTACCGCTCTTCTTTGGACCTTCTCAAACTTCTGAGTCAGGCAGGGTCCCATACAGACGAATAATACTCTAAGACTGGACGAACCAAAGTATTGTAAGCTATTTCCTTTGCTGAAGGACTGCATCGCTTCAGGATTCTACCAATAAACCGCAATCTAGAGTTCGCCTTACCCTTTACTTGTGTAATCTGATCGTTCCATTTGAGATCATTTCGAATAGTCACACCCAGATACTTGACGGATGTTACCGCTTCCAAAGATTAGGCATTTATTTTGTACTCGTACATTAACTGGGATTTTCGTCTTGTTATATGCAGTAGGTTACACTTACTAATATTGAGAGATAACTGCTAGTCATTACACCACGCATTTATTTTCTGCAAATCCTCATTGATCTATTAACACCTTTCGTGTGATACTACTTTCCTGTAGACTACAGCATCATCGGCAAACAGTCTAATGCCGCTGTCAATAGCATCAACCAGATCGATAATGTAAATCGTAAAAAGCAGCGGACCTATTAAACTGCCCTGGGCCACGCCTGAAGTTACGCTTGTTTCTGTTGAAGTCACCCCGTTCAGGACGACATACTGCTCCCTGTCTGTTAGAAAACTTTCTATTCAACCGCATATGTAATCGGATAGACCGTAAGCGTGCGCTTTTTGAAGCAAGTGACAGTGCGGAACTGAGTCGAACGCCTTTCGAAAGTCGAGAAATATGGCATCAACCTGGGAGCCGGTATCTAGAGCCTGTTGTATATCATGCATGACCGCTGTTTCCTAAAGCCGTGTTGGTTTCTGCAGATGAGCTTCTCAGAGTCTAGAAAGGTCATTATGTCTGAACACAAAATATATTCCATGATTCTACAACAAATCTATGTCAGTGACTTTGGTGGTAATTATGTGCATCCGATTTCTACCCTTTTATAGATTGCCATGACCTGCGCCGTCTTCCAGTCCCATGGAACTTTCCGCTGTTCCAATGATCTCTGATAGATGATGGATAAGAATGGTGCTCTATTTGTAGCATAGTCGGCATATAATCTTACGGGTATACCGTCTGGGCCAGATGCCTTCCTGGCATCAAACTGTTTTACAATCCCGGATACACTAAACACTATGTCAGCCATCCTTGCGTTTGTTCGATAATTGAAAGGAGGAATGGTGCTGCAGTCCTCTACCGTAAACGAGTTTTTGAAAGCTAGGTTCAGGATTTCGGTCTTCTGTAGCAAAAGATTGACTCTCTATGGTACATGACATGACAAGGAACTGAGGCGCAACAGGAAGAATCGTCAAACGTTTAACCTCATTCCGTTCACGTTTAGTAGACGTAGAATGAGATGAAGACGATTGGCTCATTGTGAAAAAATCCCCCATGATTACCAGAATCTCTGAAGCCGCGCCCCTTCCAACTGGGGGCCTTCCGGTTGGGCGCTGACCCGCCTTAGGTGATTGTTCACACCTCAGGTCACACCTCCCGAGTTCAGATAGAGGCACCAGTTGGTACTTTAACAGCTCAGGCAATCACCCCTCCCTGGGCCTGGCCTGTAACAAAGGGTACATACGAACTCTAACTGTCGACCTGATGCTGGGAATTACGCGTTAACCAGTCATCTGTTACGCGTAAAACTCGTGGGCCGGCCTTCAGGAGTGCTCAGGGAGGAAGAAGAAACAATGGGAAACCTCAAACGCCAAAGCGGAGAAAGGAGAAGAGATGAAGAACGAAGAAAGAAGGGAAAAACAGACGAGTGTCTGTTCTGATGCCAGGCTAAAGAAACTTCAGAATGCATTCCCGAAATATCCAGAACATGTTCCCCAAGGGAGGGGAGAGAGAATGCGAGGGGAACAGACACGCAACACGGAAAGAGAATAGGTAGTGCAAAGACTGGGGCCTCAAGGTAGCCAAGCTTGAACCCACCAAAGAGTGGTGTGCATCTTGGAAGTGACATTTAATTGTAACAACTATAACAAATCGTACGTGTTTGTGATAAATCTTGAATGCACCATTAACTTGAAATGGGATTCTGTCAAAACACACAAGTCGTAATCCCGTAATAACGAAATGGGGTGAATTCAATATGTCGTCTCATAAACAGCGTGTGGCGTCGACATGCGGCTGATTTCCGATTTCAGGCGAACGCCAGCCGCTTGTTGTGACACGTCCTCAATTTAGCGACTCATCTTCCAGTGAAGCAAAATGCAGTCATGACATATTCTTGCTATTTACGTATTATTGCAAATTCAGTGTTAGCTGAGCCATGTCAGTCAAACATGTAGGTCAAACACGTAAAAGATAGTTTAATCAATATTAATTCGAACATCAATCAAAAGCTACCATTTAGTACACATAATAACATTCTATTCAGCTTTTTATTTTGGAAATTGTTTAGCAAATTTTCGTTTTATACGACTTAAGATCTATCTGCATGTCAACCCAGTGAATCAATATATTATGATTTGTATGCAAACAGAATTGGCACTGGATGAGGAACTCTCATTTCTGAATCCTGTCGAAGGTAAACCATCAGTTTAGTTTCAGATTATGTAAAATATAAATTGAACTAAAAGATATCACAAAGCACCAGTCGAGAGAGGCTGTCTAGTTGATGGAGTGAAGGGGAAATTAGCACACAATATGTGTTACTTGAGTTGGAACAGAATTTTCTTTTGAAAAAATTTAATGGCTTGTACCAGATGTTTGCAATTAAAGTGCAGCTACTCACGGAGATCCAGTGTGAGCAGTGATTCTCGAATGGCAGTGAAACTCGGTAGATAACTCGGTAGATATGCTAATGGGTTAATGCGGGACCGATTCACATTGGAAAAAAATTAATTCCAACTTTGGCCACCAAATGCAAATCTGGCGCTGCGCAGCACCCTGTCGACGTCTCCGGTGCTCGTATTGAATAAAATCTCTCAGAGGCGGATAACAATAAAATCAACATTAAGACTTTCTGACTTGTTTGAGCTTCTCTGACCACATCCCAGTCCTTATCTGTTACATATGGAAATATTACTATAAGTCTTTCTTGCATTATCAACGTCAAATTTGCATGTGGTTGTCAAAATTGTTGTTGTTGTTGTTGTTGTTGTGGTCTTCAGTCCTGAGACTGGTTTGATGCAGCTCTCTATGCTACTCTATCCTGTGCAAGCTTCTTCATCTCCCAGTACGTACTACAGCCTACATACTTCTGAATCTGCTTAGTGTATTCATCTCTTGGCCTCCCTCTACGATTTTTACCCTCCACGCTGTCCTCCAATGCTAAATTGGTGATCCCTTGATGCCTCAGAACATGACCTACCAACCGATCCCTTCTTCTTGTCAAGTTGTGACACAAACTTCCTCTTCTCCCCAATTCTGTTCAATACCTCCGCATTAGTTATGTGATCTACCCATCTAATCTTCAGCATTCGCATGTAGCACCACATGTCGAAAGCTTCTATTCTCTTCTTGTCCAAACTATTTATCGTCCATGTTTCACTTCCATACATGGCCACACTCCATACGAATACTTTCAGAAAGACTTCTTGATAATTAAATCTATAATCGATGTTAACAAACTTCTTTTCTTCAGAAACGCTTTCCTTGCCATTGCCAGTCTACATTTTATATCGCCTCTACTTCGACCATCATCAGTTATTTTGCTCCCCAAATAGCTAAACTCCTTTACTACTTTAAGTATCTCATTTCCTAATCTAATTCCCTGAGCATCACCCGACTTAATTCGACTACATTCCATTATCCTCGTTTTGCTTTTGTTGATGTTCATCTTATATCCTCCTTTCAAGACACTGTCCATTCCGTCTCTTGCTGTCTCTGACAGGATTAGAATGTCATCGGCGAACCTCAAAGTTTTTATTTCTTCTCCATGGATTTTAATTCCTACTCCGAATTTTTCTTTTGTTTCCTTTACTGCTTGCTCAATACACAGACTGCATAACATCGGGGATAGGCTACAACCCTGTCTCAATCTCTTCCCAACCACTGCTTCCCTTTCATGCCCCTCGACTCTTATAACTGCCATCTGGTTTCTGTACAAATTGTAAATAGCCTTTCGCTCCCTGTATTTTACCCCTACTACCTTTAGAATTAGAAAGAGAGTATTCCAGTCAACATTGTCAAAAGCTTTCTCTAAGTCTACAAACGCTAGAAATGTAGATTTGCCTTTCCTTAATCTTTCTTCTAAGATAAGTCGTAGAGTCAGTATTGCCTCACGTGTTCCAACATTTCTACGGAATCCAAACTGATCTTCCCCGATGTCGGCTTCTGTCAGTTTTTCCATTCGTCTGTAAAGAATTCGCGTTAGTATTTTGCAGCTGTGACTTATTAAACTGATAGTTCGGTAAATTTCACATCTGTCAACACCTGCTTTCTTTGGGATTGGAACGATTTTTTTCCTGTGTAAATCACTTACTTATTAACACATTAGATTATCTACCAAGTTTCTCTTCTACACGATAATTAGGGGAAATTAGCAACGATCAATGGCATGATGATGCAAAAGGCAATGGAAACCACTGCATTAAAGACAAATAACGTGTATCCACAGGACATATGGCACGTAATTGAAAAAACTGTCAGGATGATCTCCCCATTGGCGACAGATTCCGGAATAGTCCCCTATTCGGATCCCTCGGATGGAACTGCCAAAGGGGAGGTTACCATGAGAAAAAGACTGAATAATAGACGAAAGGATAACATTCTACGAGTTAGAAGCTTGAACGTGGTAGGGAAGGCAGAAAACCTGAAAAGGGAAATGCAAAGCTCAGTGTACATATAGTAGGGGTCAGTGAAGTGAAATGAAAAGAAGACAAGGATTTCTGCTCAGATGAGTATCGGGCAAATCAAAAGCAGCAGAAAATGGTATAATTGGAGTAGGATTCGTTATGAATAGGAAAGTAGGGTAGAGAGTGTGTTACTGTGAACAGTTCAGTGATAGGGTAGTTCTTATCAGAATCGTCAGCAAACTAAAACTGACAACGATAGTTCAGGTATACACGCCGAAGTGGCAAGTTGAAGATTAAAAAATACAGAAAGTATATGAGGATATTAAAAACATAATACAGTATATAAACGGAGAAGAAAATCTAATATTCATGAGGGACTAGAATGCAGTTGCCTGGGAAGGAGTAGAAGGAAAGGTTACAGGAGAATATGGGCTTGGGGCAAGGAGTGGCACAGGAGGAAGACTAATGGAGATCTGTAATAAATTTCAGCTAGTAATAGCGAATACTGTTCTCAAAAATCGCAAGAGGAGGAGATATACTTGGAAAGGCCGCGTGTTACGGAAAGATTTCAGTTTGATTACATCATGGTCAGACAGAGATTCCGAAATGAGATACTGGATTGTAAGGCACGCAGAAGCACATATAGACTCAGATCAGAATGTAGCAGTGATGAGAAGGCTGAAGTTTTAAGAGACCAGACAGGAGAATCAATGCTCAAAGAAGTGGGATACGGAAGTACTAAGGAATGACGAGATACGCTTGAAGTTCTCTAAGGCTATAGATACAGCAATAAGGAATAACTCAGTAGGCAGTACAGTTGAAGAAGAATGGACATCTCCAAAAATGGCAGTCACAGAATTTAGAAAGAAAAGCATAGGTACAAACAAGGTAATTGCGAAGAAATCATGGGTACTAGAAGAAATACATCAGTTGATCGATGAAAGAAATACAGAAATAAATGTCGCTGAGGATTGAAGTAAATAGGAAGTGCAGGGAAGCTAAGACAAAGTGGCTGCATGAAAGATGTGAAGAAATCGAAAAAGAAATGATTGTTGGAAGGGCTGACTCATTGTATAGGAAAGTCAAAACAACCTTCGGTGAAATTAAAAGCAAAGGTGATAATAATGAGATTTTCACTCTGCAGCGAAGTGTGCGCTGATATGAAACTTCCTGGCAGATTAAAGCTGTCTGCCGGATCTAGACTAGGCAAAGATCCCGAATCCGAGTCTCGGTCTACCACACAGATTTAACTTGCCAGGAAGTTTCAAGGGTGGTCACGTTGAGGGTGCAACGGTCATTCCACTGTTAAATGCACAGGAGAGAGCGGATAGGTGGAAAGAGTACATTTAAGGCCTCTATGAGGGGATTGATGTGATAGAACAAGCAACAGGGGTTAATTTAGAAGAGATAGGGGATCCAGTGTAACAATCAGAATTTAAAAGAGCTTTGGAGGACTTAAGATCAAATAAGGCAAAAGGGATAGATACAATTCTATCAGAATTTCTAAAATAATTGGACGAAATGGCAACAAAACAACATTCACGTTGGTGTGTAGAATGTATGACATGGCAACATACCATCTGACTTTCGGAAAAATAGTACCTACACAATTTCGAAGTCTGCAAGAGTTGACAAGTAAGAGATTATCGCACAATCAGCTTAACAGCTGATACATCCAAGCTGCTGACAAGAAAAACATACAGAACAATCAAAAAGAAAATTGATGATTTGCTAGATGACCATCAGTTTGACTTTAGGAAAAGTAAAGGCAACAGAGAGACAATTGTGACGTTGCGGTTGATAATGGAAGCAAGACTAAAGAAAAATCAAAACACGTTCATAGGATTTGTCGACCTGGAAAAAGCGTTGAACAATGTAAAATGATGTAAGACGTTCTAAATTCTGAGAAAAATAGGGGTAAGCTGTTGGGAGAGCCGGGTGATTCACAATATGTACAATAGCCAAGAGGGAATAATAAGAGTGGACACCTAAGAACGAAGTGCTGGGATTAATAAGGGTGTAAGACAGGGATGTAGTCCTTCGCCTCTACTGCTCAATCTGCAGATCAAAGAAGCAATGTTGGAAATAACAGAAAGGTTCAGGAGTGGACTTAAAATTCAAGGTGAAAGAATATCAATAACATTGCTATCCTGAGTGAAAGTGAAGAAGAATTATTGGATGTGCTGAGTGGGATGGTCTAATGAGTACAGAATACAGATTGAGAGTAAATCGAAGAAAGAAGAAAGTAATGAGAAGTAGCAGAAATGAGAACAGAGATAAACTTAACATCAGCCCTGATGGTGACGAAGTAGATTAAGCTAAGGAATTCTGCTACCTTTGCAGCAAAATAACCAATGACGGATGGAGCATGGAGGACATCAAAAGCTGACTAGTACTTGCAAAATGGCGTTCCTGGCCAAGAGAAGTCTACTAGTATCAAACATAGGCCTTGATTTGAGGAAGACATTTCTGAAAACGTACATTTGGAGCACAGCATTGTACACTACTGGCCATTAAAATTGTTACACCACAAGATGACGTCCTACAGACGCGAAATTTAACCGACAGGAAGAAGATGCTTTGATATGCAAATGATTAGCTTTTCAGAGCAATCACACAAGGCTGGCGCCGGTGGCGATACCTACAACTTGCTGACATGAGGAAAGTTTCCAACCGATTTCTCATAAACGAACAGCAGTTGACCGGCGTTGCCTGGTGAAACGTTGTTGTGATGCCTCGTGTAAGGAGGAGGAATGCGTACCATCACGTTTTCTGACTTTGTTAAAGGTCGGATTGTAGCCTGTCGCGAATGCGGTTTATCGTATCGCGACATTGCTGCTCGCGTTGGTCGAGATCCAATGACTGTTACCAGAAAATGGAATCGGAGCGTTCAGGAGGGTAATACGGAACGCCGTGCTGGATCCCAACGGCCTCGTATCACTACTAGTCGAGATGAGAGTCATCTTATCCACATGGATGTAACGGATCGTGCCGCCACGTCGCGATCCCTGAGTCAACAGATGGGGACGTTCGCAAGACAACAACCATCTGCACGAACAGTTCGACGACGTTTGCAGCAGCATGGACTATCAGCTCTGAGACCATGGCTGCGGTTACCCTTGACGCTGCATCACAGACAGGAGCGCCTGCGATGGTGTACTCAACGACGAACCTGGGTGCATGAATGGCAAAACGTCATTTTTTCGGATGAATCCAGGTTCTGTTTACAGCATCATGATGGTCGCATCCGTGTTTGGCGACATCGCGATGAACGCACATTGGAAGCGTGTATTCGTCATCGCCATACTGGCGTATCACCCGGCGTGATGGTATGAGGTGCCATTGGTTACACGTCGCGGTCATCTCTTGTTCGCATTGACGGCACATTGAACAATGGACGATACATTTCAGATGTGTTACGACCCGTGGCTCTACTCTTCATTCGATCCGTGTGAAATCCAACATTTCAGCAGGATAATACACGACCGCATGTTGCAGATCCTGTACGGGCCTTTCTGGATACAGAAAATGTTCGACTGTTGCCTTGGCTAGCACATTCTCCAGATCTCTCACCAATTGAAAACGCCTGGTCAATGGTGGCCGAGCAACTGGCTCGTCAGAATACGCCAGTAACTACTCTTGATGAACTGTGGTATCGTGTTGAAGCTGCATGGGCAGCTGTACATGTACACGTCATCCAAGCTCAGTTTGACTCAATGCCCAGGCGTATCAAGGCCGTTGTTACGGCCAGAGGTGGTTGTTGTGGGTACTGATTTCTCAGGATCTATGCATCCAAACTGCGTGAAAATGTAATCACATGTCAGTTATAGTGTAATATATTTGTCCAATGAATACCCGTTTATCATCTGCATTTCTTCTTGGTGTAGCAATTTTAATGGCTAGTAATTTCTACTCTGCTCGGCGTTGGTAGAACACAGTTTGTGGTCATTCACCCTGGCAGTTATTCAGAGAGTGGTGGAACTTGTCGATGGTGCTAGAGCTCACTTAGTGTGAAGCTAACCAGAAACAAAGTCCAAAGTGTAGCGAAAGCCATCGTAAGCGCGTGCAAACAGTCCAGGGAGCGGTCCAAATCGAAAAACATAAACACACAGGGATGGACAACCATTTAACTATCAATGACGTGTATTGAAAGCTTCAGGGAATGGCAATTAGTGCGGGACAAGTACAGGGCAGTGGTATTTACGGCCGTTCTCGCGTCGGTGGAAGATCCCACGCGACATGCCGCGGTGGCGGCGCCCTCTACGGTAACAAGCTGCGGCCGTGGCATGCAGACCCAGTAACTCACAAAGAACCCTTGAGAGCGAGTTGGCAAAAAAACCAATGATGATTACGGTATTCGACGCCGCACATTTTGTCTACCATGCAACCGCAGAAGTGGCCGATAGTGGTAACAGGCGGCGGGATGGAGGTATCCAACGGTGAGCACGTCGTGAGGCTACGGGGCGCAGTCGAGCTGCTTATTCGACGAGTAACTCACAACAGTGCTATAGTGCTGGTGGTGGTGGTAAAAAACAGAGCAGTGGCAACCATAAACAAAGCGGACATTGCCTTATATATACAACAGCCTGGAAGGAACCCAAGGAATTTCACAGAGGGGAAAGAAGTGACAGATGACATATTAGCCTTTCTTCAAGATGAGTCAGTCGAACGTGTGGTGCCGTATACGCTGCGCGGCCAATGCACACTAGGAGTACAATTACGAAGATACGTGCTTAATTGAAAGTGTCGAGCCATATACACTCATGCCCATAAATTAAGGATAATGCTGATACATGGTGAAACAACGCTATGGTGGGCGGTTTGCGGGTTTAAACCACCTCGGGGTATGACAGTGCGGTGCATTTGACCTGCGGTCGTCGCATAGTGGCGCTGGCAGCAGTCCACATAAGAAGAGGTGCGTCAGTGCATGTCGGAGTGTGGTGCAGCGAGTAAGCGTACAGACGTTTCCAGACGTGCTAATGGCGACTGTGTTGAAAATGGCTCAAAGAACACATATTGATGAAGTTATGAGGGATAGAATACTAGGACGACTGGAGGCTGGTCAAACACAGCAGGTCGTAGCACGGGCCCTCCGTGTGCCAGAAAGTGTGATCTCACGATTATGGCAACGATTCCAGCAGACAGGAAACGTGTCCAGGCGCTACAGTACAGGACGTACACAGTAAACAACACCACAAGAAGACCGATATCTCACCATCAGTGCCCGCAGACGGCCACGGAGTACTGCAGGTAGCCTTGCTCGGAACCTTACCGCAGCCACTGGAACAGTTGTCTCCAGACACACAGTCTAGAGGCGACTGAACTGACACGGTTTATTCGCCCGGAGACCTGCAAGGAGCATTCCACTGACCCCTGGTCACAGGAGAGCCTGTAAAGCCTGGTGTCAAGAACACAGTACATGGTCATTGGAACAGCGGTCCCAGGTTAAGTTCACGGACGAGTCCAGGTATAGTCTGAACAGTGATTCTCGCCGGGTTTTCATCTGGCGTGCACCAGAAACCATATATCAACCCCTTAAATGTCCTTGAAAGGGACCTGTATGGATGTGGTGGTTTGATCGTGTGGGGTGGGATCATGATTGGTACACGTACACCCCTGAATGTCTTTGACAGAGGAACTGTAACAGGTCAGGTGTATCGGGACGTCATTTTGCACCAGTATGTCCGCCTTTTCAGGGGTGCAGTGGGTTCCTACCTTCCTCCTGATGGGTGATAATGCACGGCCCCACCGAGCTGCCATAGTGGAGGAGTACCTTGAAACAGAAGATATCAGGCGAATGGAGTGGCTTGCCTGTTCTCCAGACCTACACCCCATCGAGCACGTCTTGGATGCTCTGCCGGCCGCGGTGGTCTAGCGGTTCAGGCGCTCAGTCCGGAACTGCACGACTGCTACGGTCGCAGGTTCGAATCCTGCCTCGGGCATGGATGTGTGTGATGTCCTTAGGTTAGTTAGGTTTCAGTAGTTCTAAGTTCTAGGGGACTGATGACCACAGCAGTTAAGTCCCATAGTGCTCAGAGCCATTTGAACCATTTTTTGGATGCTCTCGGTCGACATATCACTGCACATCTTCAAATCCGTACTACACTTCAGCAGCTCCGACCGGCACTGGTGCAAGAATGGGAGGCTATACCCCAGCAGCTGCTCGACCACCTGATCCAGAGTATGCCAACCCGTTGTACGGCCTGAATACGTGTGCATGGTGATCATATCCCATATTGGTGTCAGTGTTCATGCGCAGGAAACAGTGGCGTTTTCTAGCACATGTGTTTCGGGATGGTTTTCTCAACTTTTCACCAATACCGTGGACTTACAGATCTGTGTCGGGTGTGTCCCCTATGTGCCTATGCTATTAGCGCCAGTTTTGTATAGTGCCACGTTGTGTGGCACCATTTTCTGCAGTTATCCTTAATTTATGAGCATGAGTGTGGATAATCACCCTTGTCGGACAGGGAGCCACTAATCCCGTCTCCAGTGAAATTTAGTAAAGGACAATCGTTGTCTAAAGAGAGGGTATTAAATACACTCCTGGAAATGGAAAAAAGAACACATTGACACCGGTGTGTCAGACCCACCATACTTGCTCCGGACACTGCGAGAGGGCTGTACAAGCAATGATCACACGCACGGCACAGCGGACACACCAGGAACCGCGGTGTTGCCGTTGAATGGCGCTAACTGCGCAGCATTTGTGCACCGCCGCCGTCAGTGTCAGCCAGTTTGCCATGGCATACGGAACTCCATCGCAGTCTTTAACACTGGTAGCATGCTGCGACAGCGCGGACGTGAACCGTATGTGCAGTTGACGGACTCTGAGCGAGGGCGTATAGTGGGCATGCGGGAGGCCGGGTGGACGTACCGCCGAATGGCTCAACACGTGGGGCGTGAGGTCTCCACAGTACATCGATGTTGTCGCCAGTGGTCGGCGGAAGGTGCACGTGCCCGTCGACCTGGGACCGGACCCCAGCGACGCACGGATGCACGCCAAGACCGTAGGATCCTACGCAGTGCCGTAGGGGACCGCACCGCCACTTCCCAGCAAATTAGGGACATTGTTGCTCCTGGGGTATCGGCGAGGACCATTCGCAACCGTCTCCATGAAGCTGGGCTACGGTCCCGCACACCGTTAGGCCGTCTTCCGCTCACGCCCCAACATCGTGCAGCCCGCCTCCAGTGGTGTCGCGAAAGGCGTAAATGGAGGGACGAATGGAGACGTGTCGTCTTCAGTGATGAGAGTCGCTTCTGCCTTGGTGCCAATGATGGTCGTATGCGTGTTTGGCGCCGTGCAGGTGAGCGCCACAATCAGGACTGCATACGACCGAGGCACACAGGGCCAACACCCGGCATCATGGTGTGGGGAGCGATCTCCTACACTGGCCGTACACCACTGGTGATCGTCGAGGGGACACTGAATGGTGCACGGTACATCCAAACCGTCATCGAACCCATCGTTCTACCATTCCTAGACCGGCAAGGGAACTTGCTGTTCCAACAGGACAATGCACGTCCGCATGTATCCCGTGCCACCCAACGTGCTCTAGAAGGTGTAAGTCAACTACCCTGGCCAGCAAGAACTCCGGATCTGTCCCCCATTGAGCATGTTTGGGACTGGATGAAGCGTCGTCTCACGTGGTCTGCACGTCCAGCACGAATGCTGGTCCAACTGAGGCGCCAGGTGGAAATGGCATGGCAAGCCGTTCCACAGGACTACATCCAGCATCTCTACGATCGTCTCCATGGGAGAATAGCAGCCTGCATTGCTGCGAAAGGTGGATATACACTGTACTAGTGCCGACATTGTGCATGCTCTGTTGCCTGTGTCTATGTGCCTGTGGTTCTGTCAGTGTGATCATGTGATGTATCTGACCCCAGGAATGTGTCAATAAAGTTTCCCCTTCCTGGGACAATGAATTCACGGTGTTCTTATTTCAATTTCCAGGAGTGTATAATTACATACATGGAAGATCATCCGCGGAGTAGTAAAAAAAAATTATGAAAAGATTTCGAATAAGTCCGCTGCAATATGAGCGTGAAGTGCATAATATAAAACTACGGATACTCAAGGGAGGACAGGGAGCACTTGTTACAAAAACTGGTGTTGGTGCGTTTCAAGGATAATCGATGCAGTTCACAGGATATGCACAAGTGACATATTGCGTTATACAGATCATCATATTACGCGTGACACAGATTACAAAGGCAAGCTGTGCATGTCTGCATAAGTTCAGTGCTACAGAATTGGAAAACGTAATATAACGAAATTTCAAACAAAGCGTCTACCTGACGATACACAGCGAACTGCGGAATCGGCCCGAAAACTTGTAAATGAGATAAACAAAATTATCCCATCGTTCAGGAAGGAATTTAATATCAACTCTGGCCGATCGGAATTAGAAGAGGAAATGAATATGAAAGGAACCCTTCAAATTAGAGGTACCAAGAGAGTTGGATCTAAATCAGGTAACATCAGTGCCTTAAAGCATTCGTGTATAATTATGCCGAACGTTAATCTGGATGGTAAACTGACTGGAAAGTTATTTATTGTGTTGCGAGAAGTTGGAGGTGCTCTGCCCCCTACGATTCTTCCTCGTGTGCGTGATCTTGCACTGGGGAATATTTGCGTCACAGCAAGCAAGAGTGGGAAAACAGGCATAGGAGAACTAAAATTAAGATATGAGCACTGTTTTTGGCTAATAGCTGGTCAAAATACCTTACTTTTGCTTGATTTCTGGTTTGCGTGTAAAGGTTGTACTCTTTTAGAGCAAACGATCCCTCCAGAAAAGTGTGTGGCATTGCAGTTCATGCCATAGAACCACTAGACGAATTCAGCATTTGGATATTTGTTTTTTTCGTGCCTGTAAAACATATTATCACACTATCTGCTGTTACGCCTTAAAGGATGGCTAGTTTCACGATAATCTCAACAACAGAGTGTTTCACATTCGGTTGCATGCCATCACATTTCATCAGTTCTCCTCACCCCATTACACCAACATGATACCACATGCATTCTTTAAGAGTGGATATCTAGCTGAAAGTCTTGTACTGTTTGTAACTCCGGTTATTAACTGTTTTGTCACTGTTAGAGGGTTCGTCTACTTGTCAAAATGAATATCAGGTTGGTCTCAGAGGTAAATGAATAGCGAGTGAACGCTGCAGGATTCTATTATACCCAGTCGCTCAAGAAATATGTAACAAGAAACAAGATGTCCAAATTTCTTTTTAATCTTCAGGCTGGTGCAACTGTCTGCAAAGACATTTTGGTAACTGAGAAACGGAGCGCTTTTCAGTACGATTATTGTCACTTCCGGCGTATTCAGCAGAAATGACAGCGTCTACCTTCCACATACAATTCAAGACATTTGTGACTATGAAACATTTTTTGACTCCAATGATAAAACTATTGGCATCCGTTGTTTGGTGTTTTATAGAACTTCCAGTCGTATTTCTGCTATGGTGGCTACTGACTGGAAAAACGTTGGACAGTTGCACAACCGAAAAAGAGACTACACTGACAAATACGTACACTGTTACATCACAAATTTGTCACTGTCGGGCGCAGAAACGTTCAAAATATATTCCTACTATAACGTTCTTTACCTGCTTACTTGTTTTCTATTGTATTTTATTCAAGAACTCAGCTGGAAACTCGAGTGAAGAACCACGATGAACATAAAGACTTGGTCGCCATTTGGGGCCGAAGAAAATGAGGAAATAATCCGTAAAACGGTTGTGCCAGTTCTGCACATTTCACTGTGACTGGCAGCTTGAGATAGTGAGTTATGCTACTCACGGATCGATATTTAATTTTTTCTATGGAAACATATTTTTTTCGTTCGTTAACAGCCAAAAGCTATAATCGCTAAATGTAGTGTGAGGAGACAAAGTGTAGTTGCTACGGAAAAGATTTCACTTTTCGGCGATTTGATTTGGGCCACTGAAAGCATGTTTAACATCGAATGGTTTCTGAAATAGATACGATCAGCCGTACCACGGTCAGGTGGATTTTAACTTTGCAGTTCATAAAGTTACAAAAATACTCTGTATAACACTATGATATGGCATGAAAGTAATGTAAGTTTCGTTGTCTTTAGTGCTCCGAATATCGTAAATGCAAGGAAGGTAGCTGAGTGCAGATAACATTTTCGAGAGAACTTTTTCGTATTTAAATTGGACACACATACAGAATAAACTCGGTCGGCCTCATTTTTGCTCCATCCCAATAAAACCCTAACACATAAGACAGAGTACTTTTGTGGTACTGACTTTGAAGCAATCGAATTTTATACGGTTCTACTAACGCCATGGCTGCCAGAAGTGGAACAAAAGTGCACAGAACTGTATCCTATTATGCTCAGGTAAAACGATGCAAAATGTGAATGTGGGTGCTGAAGGAAATTTTCTGATATTCATCTTCTTAGTTAAGTGAAAGTGTACAGAATGTCTCAGGTAGAGTTCGGGAACGTACTCTAGATTGTGGACAGTTGTGTGAAGACTGCGCCCACAACTGACAGTAAGTTATACATTACGAACGTGAAGCGACTGCCCTGGAAACAGGATTGTTAACAAGAATGTATCACGTGTAGCCAGAGAAAGTCTACTGATGCCACAGACCGCAAGACGTAAGAAGACCGCGAAGTAGAGCGAAAATGGTAGAGGACTACCAAAAAGTCATTCCGCCCCAGTTAGTGTTGACCACATGATTTTAGGCAGGCACTGTTGCTGCGGTTAAGGCAAAAGAAAGACACAAAATTATTATCGCTACTGTGGTTTGGCAATGATATTGATCCAGGAGATTCTGAAGCTCTAGAGACAGAAGTGAAACTGGAAATGGTGTCGGTTAAAACGTGGCAGAGACCACAAGCTACAATGCTATTTACTTATAAGTCAGTAACAATAGATGAAGACATCAAATGGAACGATCACATGAGCTAAGTTAAATATTGATGGGGTATTGTAAAACTACGGCCCTTCTGCATGACACAAAATGAGAAATACAAAATCTCGTGTGCAATTGTCGATTGGTAGAAGAAGAGAAGTTGTTCAGTCACCTTATCGGCTCCTAGATGTTCATTGATGTATTTGGTCCGTAATATCAAGTGTTGCGTCTAAAATATGTCTAACGTAGATGGGGGTGCTGAATATGTGTAGATAAGAAATGCTATAAATAATAAAAGGGGAAAATTAAAATGCGGTGCCAGAACATTCAGGATCTTGAGCAGGAACTGTGCGTTGCTATCTTCATTATAACAATAATTTCCATTTTCACACATATTGAAACATGAAGGCTAGTTTACTTTACTTGCTTGCACTCTATTATCGTACTGTATTATCACTTTTTGGGGCAACACTGTGCATTGACAAGGCAAGAAAAGAGCGGTCAAAGGAAAACGATATCTGTTCTTGAATTATCTGCAAATCCTTGATCAGCCCTTTCGCCATCTTCATTTATGGGATTTGCGATTAGTAATGTGGACTCATTAAAAAGTAACTGTATCATTCAAAATGGCTCAAATGGCTCTGAGTACTATGGGACTTAACAGCTGAGGTCATCAGTCCCCTAGAACTTAGAACTACTTAACCTTAACTAACCTAAGGACATCACACACATCCATGCCCGAGGCAGAATTCGAACCTGCGACCGTAGCGGTCCTGCGGCTCCAGACTGAAGCGCCTAGAACTGCTCGGCCACACCGGCCGGCTGTATCATTCATTTGATGCACACTGAAAACAAGCGATTTGTACGGCAGTCCGCGAACTTGCTCGTAAGATCTATACAAAAATATGTGCTCTGTTCAGCAAGTTCCATTTTCAGCGACATTCTAGCAGCACTGAAAAAAATTCAGTATTACACTTGAGGTTTTTAAATCTTGACAGGTTTCATTGTGCCATTCTTCTTTTATTCTGCATAGAAAATAATCATAGCATTTGCAAACCTTTCGCAGAAAGATAAAGAAACGAAGACTGACGTGCTGACAAACGCTTCACGTAAAACGTTATCCGCCCAACACGCACTTTGCGGAAATTGTTTAGAACGTCGTGATGCTGGACTTCAAGCATCTTTACACAGCATGATAAGAAACAGCATGCAGGACGCAGTAAGAAACGTGCGATCACACTCGAGTCTGTCTAGCACTCACAACCTAGCAGACGTGTCAGAATTGAATTCCATTGCTGGATTCTATTCGTGGGAGTCATGTGTTTATGACATTCAAGACAGGTCTGACACTGCACGGTCGAGATCTACTCGCCTCGTGTTCGCACATCTACATTAACTAAGGCGAATCAACATCATTATTGTCATCGACGTCAGCCATGCTGGATAAAGAACTCCTCTGGACGTTGCCATGGAATGCGGTTTTTAGCTGTACGTATTCACGTTTTTTCTGTGTGTACTTTAATATCATCTACTAAATGTCTGTTGGGTTGCATTTTCAAAGTATTCTTATCCCTTGGAAAGCGGCCTGGTTTCATGTTCCACCCACATCCTTCTTATTTTCACTGCGTATGTAATTACCGGTTCAATTCACTGGCCTTTCATTTGTTTCCCTGTCTCTCACAGTAATTCCCAACAGGTGCCTCTATTACTCTCTGAGAAGACACAATTTAAAAATAAAAAAAATTCCCATTGCAATTCTCGCTCCCATAATTCAGACGAGATTATACACGTTAATTGTAAATTTTTTGTTCTAGGTACATCACAAGTTCAGTTTTGAAAACATTTGTAACGGCCTGGTTACATACACATGTCTTGTTTTGCTCTTAAAGTAATAACATAAATTGAAAAGCGAGGAGGAGGAGGAGGAGGAGATTAGTGTTTAACGTCCCGTCGACAGCGAGGTCATTAGAGACGGAGCGCAAGCTCGGGTGAGGGAAGGATGGGGAAGGAAATCGGCCGTGCCCTTTCAACGGAACCATCCCGGCATTTGCCTGAAGCGATTTAGGGAAATCACGGAAAACCTAAATCAAGATGGCCGGAGACGGTATTGAACCGTCGTCCTCCCGAATGCGATTCCAGTGTGCTAACCACTGCGCCACCTCGCTCGGTGAAAAGCCAGGATTTTGAGTGTTTGCTGAGTGATGGGATGAAGGTACCAAAACGGAGAAAAATTCTGTTTTTAATTACTTTTGGAAAAGCTGTCACACATTGAGTCTATCAGCCGCCGCGCAGCACCACAACCCTTGGCACTGAGTGGGTTCTTGGACGGAGTATGAGTGAGCGATGCAGGCGGGAAAACAATGAGCTGGCCAGTACGGAATCTTACAAGTGCTGTTGCTGTGGAGAAAGAAGATCTGCTTCAAACTTTCACGCCAGTCGATGTTTTGTTTTCGTTACTGACCGACTTAAGACGAGGATAATAATGAATGTTGATACGGAATGAATACAAGGCGCATTTACTGTAGATAGTTTTACAGATTGCACTTAGAATATCTGCGTTCAGCAATTCACTGTTTTTTTTTAGGGAAGGCAGCAATCTGCGGTTGTTTATTGATGATGCTGTGGTGTACGGTAAGGTGTCGAAGTTGAGTGACTGCAGAATGATACAAGTCAAAATTGCTAGTTGGTGTAATCAATGTCAGCTACCTCTAAATGTGCGGAAATGTAAGTTAATGCGGATGAGTAGGAAGAACAAACCCGTAATGTTCGGATACAGTAGTTCTAGTGTCCTGGTTGGCACAGTCAAGTCGTTTAAGTATCTGGGCATAACGTTGCACAGCAATATGAAATGTAACGAACATGTAAGAACTGTGGTAGGGAAGGCGAATGCTTAACTTCGGTTTATTGCAAAAATTTTAGGAAAGGATGATTCACCAGTAATGGAGACTGCATGTAGGACGGTGGTGAGATCTGTTCTTAACTACTGCTGGAGTGTTTGGGATCTGTACCAGGTCGGATTGAAGGAAGACATCGAAGTAACTCAGAGAAT
The DNA here is from genome assembly GCF_023864345.2 of Schistocerca serialis cubense. NCBI lineage: Eukaryota > Metazoa > Arthropoda > Insecta > Orthoptera > Acrididae > Schistocerca > Schistocerca serialis. Next base: position 504,095,104 of record NC_064644.1, on the reverse strand, counting down.
GGTTGGAATTCTTTCAGTTAAACCCAGTCATTCGCCATAAATACAGTAAAAGAACCGCCGCAACCCTAATCAATGGAGGTCATTCTGATTCTTCTGTTTATCCTTGCGGTTGCCATTTAGTCACTATCTTAACGGAACATACATATGGAAGATCGTCCACTGGTCCTAAAACTTTATCGTTAACACGTACAATTTTCTCTTAGATACATTGGTTAAAAATTATTTTACTCATGTTGCATTGTCAAACTGCTGTATTCAGCTCTTCCATTCTTTGTTGTTTATTTGCACTGTGGTTAAAGAATACAATGCCATCAGCAAAATGAAGGGGGTTCTAGCATATTACATCAACTCGTATTCGATTTTCCAATTTATGAGTCTGTAAACTTCTTATGAAACTACAGCCAATAACGTTGATGGCACTGACGTATCTATACATCTATACGCATTATTTAATTAAAGTTCTCTGCCGCATTTCTGGTGTGAAGAACAGTCTCAGGAAATACTGTAGAGATTTTGATACGGTTGTTACTAACAGATAGTCTCATTCGTGAGGGATGTTTGTAGATATAACTACAGCTGTGCCAGACAGGTCGTCTGGCTGTACATACTTCTGGCTGTACATACTTACAAGTAAATCTACCCTTAAATTTTAATCGGCTTTGAATATGTTGCAGTGTAGAGCAAAATAAGAGGCACGCACTTTTGTATACGTGGCCATACGGCCGTTAACGGGGTGAAACGCTCCCTTGAAAAAAATCTGAGTTTAATATTTCTGAATGAGTACCGTTTAAACCCTAACAGATCTTTGAAAAGCCTTCAAAAGTTCGGTGTTTTTTTTTTAATGTACCTCTCAACGGCGCACTAAAATTTGTCGAAAAAGTCATTTTTCGAAATCCCCACCCCACAATATTTTATTTTTCATTTTGAAATTTGACTGATAACAAAACGAATAACATCGTTAATACCAAATTGAATCATACGTATATAATGAAATGTTATTCCAAGGACGAATTTGTCAGAAATGAGTGATGGTTGGTTGTGTTTGGGGGGAGGAGACCAGACAGCGAGGTCATCGGTCTCGTCGGATTAGGGAATGGACGGGGAAGGAAGTCGGCCGTGCCCTTTCAAAGGAACCATCCCGGCATTTGCCTGGAGTGTTTTAGGAAAATCACGGAAAACCTAAATCAGAATGGCCGGACACGAGATTGAACCGCCGTCCTCCCGAATGCGAGTCCAGTGTGCCAGCCACTGCGCTGCCTCGCTCGGTCAGAAATGAGTGAGAAATATCTCCATGTTGCAGTACAAGCGCCCGCTATATGTCTGTTTCAGTGCTAATTTTCATGTTGGAGTTTTTAATAAGTCTTCCCACATAAGTAGATTCTAAATGTATATTCTACACATATTGTTCTATATACAAATTTCTTTCTTTTAATTTTATAAAATATAAAACATCTGGTGTTATATTTTCTTTTTACATTAAGCGTATTTTTTCCAGGTTGTAGCTTTTCATATTTAATTACGTTATATTTGAAATTGATTGTACATTATTGTTGTAACATTACTGTTGTAACGTTATTGTAATCTGTACAGTAATGAGGAAGATCTGACTGGTTTGGATCAAAAAAGATGCTGAATAGGAGGAGATTTCTAAAAACTGACTTTGTCCTCACTATCATTATTGTCCTCCCTTCTGGTCTGTTTCCCAGTCCATTTATTTGCCCTCCTGTCACTTCCAGTAACTTGCAACATGCATCTCTCGGTTAGTCGATGCGACACCCTCAAATTTTTATTAGTGTTTGTGTTAAGAGATCAGGTCTCGGTGTTATGAGTCAAGAAGCGGTAAAACGAACTGTTTGTTAACGTTCAATTTCACAGACTTTTACACCTCCAGTATGAAAATTTAATTAGTTTACCAACAGCACTCAAGTTTACTATACAGATTTACTCTCATATTTATTGCTTTTACTTCCCATCTAGTGTTAACAATCAGTTGCCACCAGAAATAAATTCCATTAGTAACTGTTCTAAAGCCAGTAGCAGTGGATGGTGTAATATTTTTAGATAGTGGAATTGAGCCAAAGTACAATTTCTGGGACCTTGCAAAGCCAATACACTATAAAAATATTGAGGGTTGAATAACACTTAGGCGGTTTTTTGTTCTACTGATTTTTATTTGAATGAACTAGTTTTCGGCTTATTAGGCCATCTTCAGAAAACTGCTGACTATTGTTTACAAGGAGCTTATGTTCTTACGAACAAAACGTTCCGGACTAAGATACAACGCACTTACATACGATCTTTAGTTGTGGTATTGTCTTTGGAATTGTCAACGGATCTTTTGACTTCTTGTTCTATAAAACTGTTCTTTAACATAATAAATCACATTTTATGGTTTGTCAGTACCATGAATGACAACAGTTAGAATTATTTAGAGTACACATTATAACAAAATTACGATTTTTTGGTATTTGTTGTTTTGGTTGGCAGGAGAACCAACACCGTGTTACTAGAGGAGGCCGAAAGGCACGCGTTTTAGCTCACGCAGGCTGGCGTGAGGTCTGGAACAGGACAAGGAAATTAGAATTTAGAAAAACGGACGTAGCTGGTGGAATACTTAATTTTAATCCGTTAATGAAGAACGTCGGTCTTGACGGTACGTGAATCAATATCAGTAGTAACTGATAATGGCGCCTTGCTAGGTCGTAGCAAATGACGTAGCTGAAGGCTGTGCTAAACTATCGTCTCGGCAAATGAGAGCGTATTTTGTCAGTGAACCATCGCTAGCAAAGTCGGTTGTACAACTGGGCGAGTGCTAGGAAGTCTCTAGACCTGCCGTGTGGCGGCGCTCGGTCTGCAATCACTTATAGTGGGGACACGCGGGTTCGACGTATACTAACGGTCCGCGGCCGATTTAAAGGCTACCACCTAGCAAGTGTGGTGTCTGGCGGTGACACCACATTTGTTGTGAACAATTGCACTAATTGTTGGTTGTACAACAGCGATTTTTTCTTTGGGGGTTACATTTTGTTATTAGAAAAATTGTGCATTAATAAATACCAAATATTACATTGTTACAGTTGAGTTACATTTATAGTGGTGTTCGATGGAGGCTACCTTGTACTGCTACTAGCCATTTGCTTTCCTATTCTAAATAAAGCGAAGGGAAAACGACTCCCTGTATGCCTACGTACCAACCCTAATTTCTCTATCTTCGTAGTTCGATGACGGCAGTAGAATCGTGCTCCAGCCAGCTTCAAATGCCGGTTCTCTAAATTTTCGCAACAGTGTTACGCGAAAAGAACGTCGTCTTACCCCCAAAGATTCTCAGTTGAGTTCGAGAAACATTTCCGTAATACTTGCAGCAACAATTCGGATGAATTGGTTCGGAATTGTTCTAATTCGACCTGGTCGAGAACCCAAACACTCGAATTGTACTTAAGAACGGTCCCCTTTATAGGTGAACCACACTTTCCTAAAATTCTCCCCTAAACCAAAGTCCACAAGTCGCCTTCCCTACTATCCTCCTTACGTGCTCGTTCCCCTGCACATCGCTTTGCAACGTTACGCCTCCATCTTTAATCGACGTGACTGCGTCAAGCAGTACATTACTGATGCTGTATTAGAACGTTACAGGATTAACTTACATTTTCTACATTTAGAGTAGGCTGCCGCTCCTCACTCCAATAAGAATTTTTGTGAGTCATCTCGTATCCTCCTCCAATCACTCAACGGCGATGCCTTCCCGCACACCACATCGCCGTCAGCAAACAACCCACATGCTCACCTTCTCCGTCAGATCATTTATGTATAAAGAGAACAAGAGCGTCCTGTCACATTTCCCTTGGTCTCTGTTACTTAAGAAGTCATCGAGTCACGCAAATATCTGGGAACATAGTTCGTATGCTCGTACTGTTGTCAACAGTCTGCAGTCGGACACCGAGTCAAACGCTTTCCGGAAATCTAGGAATACAGAATCTGCCTGTTGCCCTTTCATCCATTCTTATCAGGTTATCAGATGAGAAAAGGGCAAGTTGAATTTCGCGCGAACGATACTTTCTAAACCTGTACTGATCTGTGGACAGAAGCTTTCCTGCCTCAAGGATATTTATTATAACATCATATTGATTTCTTGACCCACCAGGTTAGCCGAGAGCGCTAATGCGCTGCTTCCTGGACTCGGGTTGGCGCGCCGGCCCCGGATGGAATCCGTCCAGCGGTTTAACGACGGGGGCCGGTGTGCCAGCCGGCCTAGATGTGGTTTTTAGGCGGTCCGCCTCAGTTACACGACTCGCAGAAATCTGAAACACTTTCGCACTATTTCATGGTTTACACTAGACGCAGACAGCTGCGGTACACTGCTTCTGTCACAGGGGGTGTGGGGTGGTGTCAGGAAGGGCATCCGGCCACCCCTTTAAATTAACCATGCCAAATCCGTTGTAACCATGTCGACCCTGCGAAACTGCGGGACAAAGGCAAAAGCGAAAGAAGAGAAGATTATTGTATTGATTTCTTAAACGCTAAATTTAAAACTTGGGATTTCCTTTTGCTGCCTTCTGTTGCCGCAACAGACTGGTGTACGAGTGAATGGATAGAAGCTTTCGATACCCTCAGAGATTTTACGTAGAACCAGAATTTTCTCGGATTCTCGGCAAGATCTTTTTCTGAAGCGTGGTTTTCTATTCTTCGTTCATTGATTTTTTTTTAATTTTTTTTTTTCAAACGCACGAATTTAACTTTTGCCTTTCATCATTTGTGCGTTCTTTTTTGAACCAAGAGTCTCTGCTTCCTCAGAAATAACCGACTTTTGTTTCTAAACCACAGTGGGTCTTTTCCGTTCTTAATTCACTCACTCGGCACATACGAGTACTTCTCCACGGCGCGATTTACAATCCTTTTAAACACTGCCAGTAGTTCTTCTACTTCCATCATACGAGATTTAAATGATGTTCATTCATTTATAAGTGGGATGCTAGCAACTGTTTATCGGATTTTTATAGCAAAAATACTCCTCAAGCCTTGTTAGTAGGTTTATTAACTTTAGTAATCATCGTCGCCATGATGACATGATCACTATTCCCTCTCTCTGTACTGACACCGTCGATAAGAGCAGGCCTATTTGCAGCTATAAAATTTAAAGTATTTCCGCTGAGTGTAGGCCATCTCGCTAGATGTTGCAGACATTTTTCTGAAAACGTGTTTGAAAGTGCTTCATAAGAATTCCTGTCCGTACCTCCTGTGTTGCACCTCTACATTAGTTTAAAGTCGCCCCTAACCACTACTGCATGATCTGGATATTTCCGCGTTACTGACCGTCGACTTTCTTTGAATGATTCTAAAACTGTCACTGTGGAATCGGGTGGTCGGTACAAAAATATCCGATAGTTAACCTGAGTTCATGTAGGCCTGGTCTTTGCGTTCAGATCACTTCACAGTTAGACTCAATTTCGACCTAGATAGACATAATATTTTTGTCGACTGAACACTCCCTCATGTCTGATCTGTCTTTTCGATATTCGGTTCACGCCTCTCGCTAAATATACAGACCTTTCTACCTCGGGTTTCAGAGCGACAGCTTTCCCGGAGGGCAGTAAATACAGGATTTCCATTGCCTTTTGCATCCTGATACAGTTAATCAATGACGTTTCCGTTTTTAAGGACAGTTTCCCACCTGAAGGGCAATTGGGTGCCCTGAATCTCCGTCCGCTCCTCTGCCGTCTAGGGAAGACTGATGGTGACGCCCTATGCCGATTACTTCCGGCTATTGCTGATTATTTTTATTCAGAATCTAAGCAGTAGTGGAGATCGAACCCGCGATGCAGGGCCTTTTGACTAGTCGTCACTAACACTTCTGCTAGAGCTTTCCAGATGGAACAGTAACTTACACTCTCTACTTTACTGTATAGATTCCTTGCACGATCCAGTTCTATACCTGCTCATGTGTTACTATAATATTTACTTCCATATTGGTTTGTCCTACTGAAGACCTCGTGAGATAACTTATGTGTTCTTTCTTCCGTCCTGTTTTCTGTGGTTTTCATTCATTGCCAATGTTGTTTTTTTCTTGACATCTTGTGGTGTCTGCGTTCTCCTTTCTTCCGTTCTCACTCTGCCTGTTTTTTCTACGTTTTTTGCTTGCAGACCGTGAAACTTTTTACTGTGAAACATTTTACTTTTGTTTTGAACCTTTCTCTTTTTCCTGTTTCTTTCTCCATTATTTCGATATTCCTCAGATCTTCTTTAACCTCTATGATCCAGGTCTCTGATATTTTGAGGTTGCTGCCCAAAAACTTAAAAACGCTTTTTCTTACTATCTTCTCATCCAACCCTTTAGATGTTCATAGAAAGCAATTCTTAGGCTTGCTCGTACCTAATATTCGTTCTATTATTTCATAAACTGCTTTATTACTCCTTAATTTCCATTTCTCATTTTCATAATTTAGATTCAAAATTTTTTGACTGTTTTCCTTTCCTTCTTTTCTGTTTCACCTAATTGTTTGGCTATTTTGAAAGAAAGGCATTCTGGAGAATGACGGCACAGAGTTCTAATGACAGCTTTTGTTGTGCTGAAAGTTCGCATTTATTTTTGGAATAAATTATAACAGCCTAGATCTCAAGCCACGATTATTGAAAGGTGACAGTTTTCGATCATCACGTGATCAGATCTACAGCCAGATTGGTGGACAATGGCTGTGTGTGGGGCAGTTTATGGATAAAGATTCCCTGTTATACAATTTTTTTATGGACTGGAAAACCACTTCCATTTTCCTTGCCATTGCTAACTTTCTACATCTCCATCTACATGATTACTCTGCAATTCACATTTAAGTGCTTGGCAGAGGGTTCATCGAACCAAAATCATACTATCTCTCTATCATTCCACTCCCGAACAGCGCGCGGGAAAAACGAACACCTAAACCTTTCTGTTAGAGCTCTGATTTTTCTTACTTTATTTTGATGATCATTCCTACCTATGTAGGTTGGGCTCAACAAAAGATTTTTGCATTCGGAAGAGAAAGTTGGTGACAGAAATTTAGTAAATAGATCTCGCCGCGACGAAAAACGTCTTTGCTTTAATGATTTCCATCCCAACTCGCGTATCATACCTGCCACACTCTCTCCCCTATTACGTGATAATACAAAACGAGCTGCCCTTTTTTGCACCCTTTCGATGTCCTCCGTCAATCCCACCTGGTAAGGATCCCACACCGCGCAGGAATATTCTAACAGAGGACGAACGAGTGTAGTGTAAGCTGTCTCTTTAGTGGACTTGTTGCATCTTCTAAGTGTCCTGCCAATGAAACACAACCTTTGGCTCGCCTTCCCCACAATATTATCTGTGTGGTCTTTCCAACTGAAGCTGTTCGTAATTTTAACACCCAGGCACTTAGTTGAATTGGCAGCCTTGAGAATTGTACTATTTATCGAGTAATCGAATTCCAACGGATTTCTTTTGGAACTCATGTGGATCACATCACACTTTTCGTTATTTAGCGTCAACTGACACATGCCACACCATACAGCAATCTTTTCTTGTCGACACGATCCGGTAATATTGTCTCATTTAGTTATTTAATTTTCGTAACCATCGTTATCAGGAGAAAGAAAACTGGCATTCTACGGATCGGAGCGTGGAATGTCAGCTCCCTTAATCGGGCTGGTAGGTTAGAAAATTTAAAAAGGGAAATGGATAGGTTAAAGTTAGATATAGTGGGAATTAGTGAAGTTCGGTGGCAGGAGGAACAAGACTTTTGGTCAGGTGATTACAGGGTTATAAATACAAAATCAAATAGGGGTAATGCAGGAGTAGGTTTAATAATGAATAAAAAAATAGGAGTGCGGATTAGCTACTACAAACAGCATAGTGAACGCATTATTGTGGCCAAGATAGACACAAAGCCCATGCCTACTACAATAGTACAAGTTTATATGCCAACTAGCTCTGCAGATGATGAAGAAATTGATGAAATGTGTGACGAGATAAAAGAAATTATTCAGGTAGTGAAGGGAGACGAAAATTTAATAGTCATGGGTGACTGGAATTCGTCAGTAGGAAAAGGGAGAGAAGGAAACATAGTAGGTGAATATGGATTGGGGGGAAGAAATGAAAGAGGAAGCCGCCTTGTAGAATTTTGCACAGAGCATAACTTAATCATAGCTAACACTTGGTTCAAGAATCATGAAAGAAGGTTGTATACCTGGAAGAATCCTGGAGATACTAAAAGATATCAGATAGATTACATAATGGTAAGACAGAGATTTAGGAACCAGGTTTTAAATTGTAAGACATTTCCAGGGGCAGATGTGGATTCTGACCACAATCTATTGGTTATGAGCTGCAGATTGAAACTGAAGAAACTGCAAAAAGGCGGGAATTTAAGGAGATGGGACCTGGATAAACTGAAAGAACCAGAGGTTGTACAGAGTTTCAGGGAGAGCATAAGGGAACAATTGACAGGAATGGGGGAAAGAAATACAGTAGAAGAAGAATGGGTAGCTCTGAGGGATGAAGTAGTGAAGGCAGCAGAGGATCAAGTAGGTAAAAAGACGAGGGCTAATAGAAATCCTTGGGTAACAGAAGAAATATTGAATTTAATTGATGAAAGGAGAAAACATAAAAATGCAGTAAATGAAGCAGGCAAAAAGGAATACAAACGTCTCGAAAATGAGATCGACAGGAAGTGCAAAATGGCTAAGCAGGGATGGTTAGAGGACAAATGTAAGGATGTAGAGGCTTGTCTCACTAGGGGTAAGATAGATACTGCCTACAGGAAAATTAAAGAGACCTTTGGAGAGAAGAGAACACTTGTATGAATATCAAGAGCTCAGATGGCAACCCAGTTCTAAGCAAAGAAGGGAAGGCAGAAAGGTGGAAGGAGTATATAGAGGGTTTATACAAGGGCGATGTACTTGAGGACAATATTATGGAAATGGAAGAGGATGTAGATGAAGATGAAATGGGAGATAAGATCTGCGTGAAGAGTTTGACAGAGCACTGAAAGACCTGGGTCGAAACAAGGCCCCGGGAGTAGACAACATTCCATTAGAACAACTGATGGCCTTGGGAGAGCCAGTCATGACAAAACTCTAGCATCTGGTGAGCAAGATGTATGAGACAGGCGAAATACCCACAGACTTCAAGAAGAATATAATAATTCCAATCCCAAAGAAAGCAGGTGTTGACAGATGTGAAAATTACCGAACTATCAGTTTAATAAGTCACAGCTGCAAAATACTAACGCGAATTCTTTACAGACGAATGGAAAAACTAGTAGAAGTGGACCTCGGGGAAGATCAGTTTGGATTCCGTAGAAATGTTGGAACACGTGAGGCAATACTAGCCTTACGACTTATCTTAGAAGAAAGATTAAGAAAAGGCAAACCTACGTTTCCTGCATTTGTAGACTTAGAGAAAGCTTTTGACAACGTTAACTGGAATACTCTCTTTCAAATTCTGAAGGTGGCAGGGGTAAAATACAGGGAGCGAAAGGCTATTTACAATTTGTACAGAAACCAGATGGCAGTTATAAGAGTCGAGGGGCATGAAAGGGAAGCAGTGGTTGGGAAAGGAGTAAGACAGGGTTGTAGCCTCTGCCCGATGTTATTCAATCTGTATATTGAGCAAGCAGTAAAGGAAACAAAAGAAAAATTCGGAGTAGGTATTAAAATTCATGGAGAAGAAGTAAAAACTTTGAGGTTCGCCGATAACATTGTAATTCTGTTAGAGACAGCAAAGGACTTGGAAGAGCAGTTGAACGGAATGGACAGTGTCTTGAAAGGAGGATATAAGATGAACATCAACAAAAGCAAAACGAGGATAATGGAATGTAGTCGAATTAAGTCGGGTGATGCTCAGGGAATTAGATTAGGAAATGAGACACTTAAAGTAGTAAAGGAGTTTTGCTATTTGGGGAGCAAAATAACTGATGATGGTCGAAGTAGAGAGGATATAAAATGTAGGCTGGCAATGGCAAGGAAAGCGTTTCTGAAGAAGAGAAATTTGTTAACATCCAGTATTGATTTAAGTGTCAGGAAGTCATTTCTGAAATTATTTGTATGGAGTGTAGCCATGTATGGAAGTGAAACATGGACGATAAATAGTTTGGAGAAGAAGAGGATAGAAGCATTCGAAATGTGGTGCTACAGAAGAATGCTGAAGATTAGATGGGTAGATCACATAATTAATGAGGAAGTATTGAATAGGATTGGGGAGAAGAGAAGTTTGTGGCACAACTTGACCAGAAGAAGGGATCGGTTGGTAGGACATGTTTTGAGGCATCAAGGGATCACAAATTTAGCATTGGAGGGCAGCGTGGAGGGTAAAAATCGTAGAGGGAGACCAAGAGATGAATACACTAAGCAGATTCAGAAGGATGTAGGTTGCAGTAGGTACTGGGAGATGAAGAAGCTTGCACAGGATAGAGTAGCATGGAGAGCTGCATCAAACCAGTCTCAGGACTGAAGACCACAACAACAACAACAACCATTTTTATTCTTGTATGATTAGTTTCCGTTTATTTCGTTGATTCCTTTGTGTCTATGATACTCTCAGCTTATTTTTCAAAAGATATACATAGGCCTAATTTCGAAGCTGTCTGTTGTAGGGGATTTATCTGCGTTGTTCAGCTAGGGTGGCATGATCACCTGCAAAAATGAACAATCAGGTCTCAAATCATCCTCTCTTCTCTGAATTATGAATTTTAAAGTGCCTTCTTCTTCAGTTCTTTTCCTCCGTTCCTTGATTACCTTTCTTAGCACACAACTGAACAGCAGTGGGAACAATCCAACGCCTTGTCTTAACCCGGATTTGGAGGCTACATCTAAAAATTAATTTTACGTTTTGTATTTGTTTGTTTGTCTTTTATGACCGCAATTGATTTGTTGGTAATCTTTATTGGATACTGTTTCACTTGATGCTGTTTTAGCAAATAGTTACTGCTCAAGGAGAAAGCAATCGCTGTTCGCTTCCTAATTGAAGAGGAACATTTCAGAGCCACAATATTCAACTTGCGCCATGGTGACACCAGCAGAAGAAACAGCAGCACAGTGGAGTGCCTGGAGTGAGCAAGGCGGTGAGCCTCGTGCACAGGTAAAAAGTGCGTCCCCTGTTTGCGGAGGTCAGTGTCTCTCGACACACGCAAGAACTGTTGCGTGAGAAAGGTGTGGCAACAAATGGACGCTGATGTTTGTCAGAGTTCTGTGACCTTAGGCTGGCAAGTGGAATGCGGGTGACGACCTCGGACAGGTGTAAGCCCCCCCAGGAGAGAAAGGCCGTTGCGGTGGCACGGGATACGCGGCGCGGCGACACTGCCCTTCACCTTGACTGTGCGACGCGCGCGCTTTCGCCAGCTCGACTAGCAGCGAATGGCCGGCCCGCTGCCCACACACACTCCGCGCCGCTCTGTTGGACGCCGCTGCGCCCTCCACACCCACGAGCCGCCGTACCGCATCTTGTGAGCGAAGGGCCGCAGCGGAGTAGGATTCAAACACTGTCCAGTCATCCTTGTTTAACACATTAACTGCAACGTGAACCAATGTTGGCTCACAGTTACACGAGTTGTGACGCCACGTGAGCCATATTTGGTTCACGTATACAGTCACGGAAATAAGTATTCATACAGTAGGTGGTTACAAACTACGATGGTGTTTTGGGATAGTAAATCACCGACAGCGACGATACGAATAAGTACGATGATTTAGCGTCAGATAACAATGTTCTTGGTAATGAAACTTCCCGTATGCCATGAATCTATTCTGGGAAAATAAAATATGTTACACTCTGCACGGTCTACGACAGGGCAAAATGTATTCGTACAGCGGACTACTTTCAACCAAACAAACGGCTGACGCAGCCCCGGAGTGCATGCCACACTTGTGTAGTCGTGTGGCGGCCGTGAAGCAACAGCACGTCGGACGTGGGTACCGTGGAACAGCAAGGGGAAGGAAACGACAATTGAGGAACGAAACATCGTTGTCGCCCAATATCTTCAACACAGGTCGTATGCCGAAATTGCGAACATCATAGGACGAAGCCGAGCGACTGTGCTATCTATCATTAAGCGATATAAGGACAGACATGTAGTAATAAACAGTGAACGACACGGTCGACCACAGAAGCCTACAACAAGAGAGACCAGAGTGCGACTAAGAATCATCAAGAAAAACCCGTAAACGACAGCGTCGGCACCATCCGCATATGTACATAACCACTTCCGAAAGGTCATCACTCCAAGGGTAGTTCGTACCATTCTCAATCGTTCGGGCTACAGAGCCAGGGTCCCGAGACATCAGCAAAAAGAACAGGAAGTGGCGGACGGAATTCGCGAAACAGCATGTATCCAAGACAGCAGACTTCTGGGATACTGTATTGTTTAGTGATGAAAGCAAATTAAAATATCGTGCAAAATGATGATAGGATCTTGGTCTGGAGAAGACCGAAAACAGACCTCGACCGAAACAACATTCAACCCACGGTGAAGCACGGAGGTGGTGGAGTGATGATATGGGGCTGTACCTCAGCCTGCGGTGTCGGAAAATTAGTGTTTGTGGAAGGTACCATGGAGAGATTTGTGTATATGAACATTCTCAAACAGAACTTACAACAGAGTGTTGACGCCTTGGGTCTTCCTAGAAATTATTACTTCCAACAGGACAATGATCCCAAACATACGGCGCAAATTGTCCGGCTGTGGTTGCTCTACAACACTCCACACACTCTTAAAACACCAGCTCAGATTCCGGACCTGAATCCCATCGAACACTTGTGGAATGAGCTGCAAACACGAATGAGAAAACACATCCGTAGTAACGCCTCTTTGAAAGAGGCTCTCCTTCGAGAATGGCAAGGTATCACGTCGAAAACTACAAGAAAATTGGTCCATTCCATGCCACGGAGGTTGCGAGAAGTAATACATAGGAAGGGTTTGCATACGAAGTATTAAACATGTTCTGGCTTTGTTAGAAGTGTCATTTTCTGTTGGTGTATGAATGCTTTATTCCCAGCGCAGTAGAGAACTTGGCAAACGTTTTTGTATTATGTTTTGTAAAGGCTTGTTCATTCTCGTTCTATATATCAGCATAGCTGCATTGACGACTGGCCAATGTGTATAGTGCATACCCAATTAGTGTGTTTGGTTTCGTATAGTCAATAAAGGCAGTTTACTTCTCCACGCTCTAGTGTATGACTACTTATTTCCATTACTGTACATTATACTGTGGGCCGCGTGAGCCATAACTGGCTCACATGCAAAGTTCTGTTTAGAGACCTCATGAGAGCCGGCCGGAGTGGCCGTGCGGTTCTAGGCGCTACAGTCTGGAACCGAGCGACCGCTACGGTCGCAGGTTCGAATCCTGCTTCGGGCATGGATGTGTATGATGTCCTTAGGTTAGTTAGGTTTAATTAGTTCTAAGTTCTAGGCGACTGATGACCTCAGAAGTTAAGTCGCATAGTGCTCAGAGCCATTTGAACCATTTTTGAGCCTCATGAGCCTCATAGGGCTCATAGATAATGCGTTTCAACAATGGGTTTAAAAGTGATGGCTCTACTGAACACTCTCATGTCCGTAGCACTCAATATTTTTACGATTGGTAGCCATGGTGATTCCTAACTCTGGCGCACGGTTAAATGGTAAAGAAAGATCGCTTTTGAAATCCGTTTTGGAACATCTGTTATAAATGCTCAAGTGCTGTACAACTTGGCAAAATAAGCATCAAAGTCTCGCAGACTTCCTTTCAGGGAGCGCTTGACTCTGCTGCTATTGAATGCCAAAGAAACAGAACCACGAGCAAAACTACAGCCTTTCCACGTAGATAACAGCTATCGCCTTGTGACACTAGAGGGAAAAGTCGAAGAATATGTTTAAGCTGTTATAAGCCTGCGAAGAATAGAAGAAAGGATGCTGCTAAGAAAGTGAAGAGGGTGTGCATTAAATTCAATAAATGTGACAGTTTTATGAGCAAAGAGTGTTTTAGCGACATTGGCAATTCTGTATTGAAAAAGTAGAATATTCTAATATATTCATTCATGTACATTGTCAGACCAAGTAAACAAATTGTAAATAATATTATATGTAGCTAATATAATCAAATAAATTAAGAGTTTGAATCATTTCTTGAAGAACGAAGTTTTTATACCTATTCTGGTTTTAAATCATGTGGTTAATGTAGCCACGGATTATAATTGTGTTAAAATGTTGTTGTTGGCAACGTGAACCGTATATGGCTCACGCCTGTTATTAGTCCAGACCGGTTATAAATTGACATTTTTCAAGTAACTTAATTCTACATGTTCCAAAGAAGACATCTGATGCAAAAAATCAATTTGGCTTCAGAAGTAATATTCGTGATTTCTATGTGGCATAACAGTGCGTGGTCCAAATTTACCATGGCAGTCAATGTGTTAAGGGTCTTACACAAGCAATAACCGACTGGCCGACCTACCGACAAATTGGACGCGTGTGGACGCTTTGGCCAACCATTCGACCAATTTTTCTTGTCAAGCCATCGGTTGGGTACGACCAATTAGCGTAAGGTCCTTTAGGTGCCACCTCGTCTCACTTCTTGGCAACACTGGCCTAATGTCTTCAACAGTACCACCCTGCATTCCTTTCAGCATGCTTGATCAGCTCTGCTAACACTGCGTCCACAATTACCTCAACGTCAAAAAAAAAAAAAAAAAAAAAAAAAAAAAAAAGTAGCTCCTCAGATGGCATCACGAGGCAGAGTGCATTCTGCGTCAGTCCTCCCAAAAAGAAAAAATCCTTGCCAATACAGAACGTCAAACCCAAGTCCTCTGCATGGCAGCAATCTACACTGATCACTGAGCCACGGAGGAGGACTGACGATTTTTTTAGGTTAGACAGTCTTGGGAAAGATCAAAAAGGGCTCCAGTCTCAAAGGGTACAGGGCAAAGAAACGACGAGAATCGACCAAGCAACAGTCGGTATTGTAGTTGTAAATTGTCGTAGCTGTGTTGGAAAAGTACCAGAGCTTCAAGCGCTGATAGAAAGTACCGAAGCTGAAATAGTTATAGGAACAGAAAGCTAGCTAAAGCTGGAGATAAATTCTGCCAAAAGTTTTACAGAAGCGCAAACCGTGTTCAGAAAGGATAGATTAAATAAAGTAGGTGGTGGTGTGTTTGTGTCTGTTGGTTGTAGTTTATCTTGTAGTGAAGTTGAAATAGATAGTACCTGCGAATTACTATGGGTAGAGGTTATACTCAACAGCCGTACCAAAATAATAATTGGCTCCTTCTGCCGACCCCCCGATTCAGATGATATAATAGCTCAACGGTTCAAAGAAAGCTTGAATCTCATTACAAATAAGTACCCCACTCATACAGTTATAATTGGTGGAGACTTCAATCTACCCTCGATTTGTTGGCGAAAATACATGTTCAAAGCCGGTGGTGGAAAACATCATCCGAAATTGTACTAAATGCTTTCTCGCTTTGAACAATTAGTTCATGGGCCCACACGAATTGTAAATGGTTGCGAAAACACACTTGACCTCTTAGCCACAAATAATGCTGATCTAATAGAAAGCGTAAGGTAACGGCCTTGCCGCAGTTCCAGTCAGATCACCCAAGTTAAGTGCTGTCGGGCGTGGCCGGCACCTGGATGGGTGACCATCAGGGGCACCATGCGCTGTTGCCATTTTTCGGGGTGCACTCAGCCTAGTGATGCCAAATGAGTAGCTACTCGACCGAATAGTAGCGGCTCCGGTCAAAGAAAACCATAGTAACGACCGAGAGAGCGGTGTGCTGATCACATACCCCTCCTATCTGCATTCTTATCTGAGGTTGACACGGCGGTCGGATGGTCCCGATGGGCCACTTGTGGCCTGAAGACGGAAACTTATTCACACAATATTATCCTAACTGACTCGCCACGTACGAAAGCTCATAAACTATCATTTTTTCATTCCACCATACACCGTCTTGTACCAACCCCTTTGTCGCCTGCCAGTCAGGTAAATGAGTTAAATGTTATTAAATAGATCGCAGCCATTAACTGGTATGGCCAGGGCATGGTAGATCACATCTTCAGAAAGAAAACCTCTCAAAAATGTTCGATTTTGTGCAACGATCTTTCGTCCCACGATAAGAAATTCGTATTCATTCCCTTCTTAGGAAATGTTTCTCACAGGATTAAACGTCTTCTAGTGACTAAATATAACTGTAATGTCGTTTTAAGATTTTTGCATACTGTGGAAAATACTGGCCACTCCTTTTCCAATTCAGGTGTCTATAAATTAACTTTCAATAATTACCCATGCTATTACGTTGGTCAAACAGGCAGAGCTGCAAGGTCAAGATACAAAGAGCATCTTTTAGGAAAGAAAAGAGCTAACATATAAATCTTCGTTTGCTGGACATATACTCATTGCCAACCATACTGCGAAAAAATTGGAAGGCACAGCTATTCTTCACAGAGAAATCAACGGGCGAAGGACGGACCTTTGGGAAGAATTAGAGATCTGTAAATATCTTGAGCGCAAATATGGAAATTTATTAAACGACCAGCTGTAGCTCGCCTGTAGACAATTTTTCGATTGTTTCGAACCCATACTGTCATACTACTACCGGTAGCCTTTGCGAGTGGTTCATTTCCTCAGAATTTTATTATACAATTTTTGTGCATACAGTTTCGTTTGTCAGTTTATGTTGTACGAAGATACTGCAGCCACCGACTTTTCTTATGTTTGCCACTATTCAGAGACCTATGAGTTTTTGCTCTCTGCTGTCATTATGTTTAACAGCGTGCTTATGCACTGGCATTTTTTCTTCTCGTACGATGACGTACAGGAGGTGATATTAATTTCATTGCTGTCATTATGCTTCTAATAAAGTACTTATGCACTGGCATCACTATTTCCGTACGATAATTTACTGATAGTCCTATAAGGATCTTAACTTATGCTAGTATATTTTATGTATTAGTCCTTTTCAACATTTTATCCTGCATTCGTTCATTCGTATTTCTGTTTAGAGCGCGAAGCTTATATCTTTAGCGGCGCATGCGCTCCATGATTTGTTTCCATGGTATCCACGCTCTCCACTCTGCCTCAGTCGGCATGTAGCTACTAACATGGTGTGTTATTTTAAGAGATTGCTTTTACTGGTGTCACAAGCCCTTGATTCTAGTGGCCTTAATTTTTACACATAGACATACAGATGTTGCCAATACATGTCATGTGCAGATAGCTCTACTAACTGACTGCTAATGTCAAGTTTGTAAGTACTACTTTTCCTATGTTGGTATATATCATGTTGTTTGTGACATTCCCACTCTCGTGTAGAGAATAATTCCTGCTTGGCAGGTAATATTGGTCCATGGCTTTTTGATTGTATGTTATGCAGGTTTGTCCTTCTGAGGAAAACGGGCTTATATCCGTCGAATTCATGGTAGAAGTTATTTGAAAACCACCACTTATGGGAACTGTTTGGCTGTCTATTACACCTGCTGTTCTGTGACCGTTGCTGTAGTGCCGCCATGTTCAAAAAAACAAAGGTAAGTAAGTGGCTGTCAAATTTTTGTGAGCTCAAACATTTTACAGAGTAACTCCACTGGCCTCCAAAGATGAAAATTTTTATGTCTAGTTTTGGACTAAAAGGAGAAAAATTATTTCAGTGAAATGCAATGTAAAACTATTTAGCTTAGATAAGATATGTGACACATTAAATAATGAACTATATGACAAATTACAACGGTTGTTCTCAAAAGAAAAATAAATTGAACAATATTCTCTTTGAGGATGACTCAACAAAAAAATCTTCTCCTCAATATGTCCAGTACTACCGACAGGTACAGCTTGCACTTAACAGGTAAGTAAACATCTGCAGTTACACAAAGTAAAATTTTATAGGGCAACTAAAGCTATAGTGACGAAAACAAAGTAAAAATTGGCCAGTCGAGTAGGAGGATTTATTTATAAATTGGTCTGTATGGGATTTTTAGCAGTATCTGCAGTTAGAAAGTGTAGGAGGACTGCGTCTGAGCATTCAATGCCAAGATCGCTCAACTAGACATACGTTTGATAATTTCCATTACTTCGGGGTAGTTCATCTTCCGCCCTTTGTGGATGCTATGTAAGCCTTCAGACTGCACTTTGTAACTGTTGATTTCTTTAAGGAGGTGCTCTGAAAAGGCGGAGTCTCGTTTTCTAAGTCTGGTGTATCTTCAACCGGGTGGCTATTGTTCTGACAAACTGGCCTATATACACTGACGTAAAAAAATAGCAACTCCAAGTAGGAGTGAGGGGACATAAAAGTTCATAGTTGTCTTTCTACATATGAAAGATGATATCTGTGCAAATTTCGGGCCATTGCATACGACTGCCGCTAGTATCGCCACTACAGTGATGCAAATCAAGTTTGCTTTAAATTCATGCTGTAACGGTCTTGAGCGTTAGTTACCTTTCATACTGGACGCGATCTACATCTGCATCTACATTTATACTCCGCAAGCCACCCAACGGTGTGTGGCGGAGGGCACTTTACGTGTCACTGTCATTACCTCCCTTTCCTGTTTCAGTCGCGTATGGTTCGCGGGAAGAACGACTGCCGGAAAGCCTCCGTGTGCGCTCGAATCTCTCTAACTTTACATTCGTGATCTCCTCGGGAGGTATAAGTAGGGGGAAGCAATATACTCGATACCTCATCCAGAAACGCACCCTCTCGAAACCTGGACAGCAAGCTACACCGCGATGCAGAGCGCCTCTCTTGCAGAGTCTGCCACTTGAGTTTGTTAAACATCTCCGTAACGCTATCACGCTTACCAAATAACCTTGTGACGAAACGCGCTGCTCTTCTTTGGATCTTCTCTATCTCCTATGTCAACCCGACCTGGTACGGATCCCACACTGATAAGCAATACTCAAGTATAGGTCGAACGAGTGTTTTGTAAGCTGTTGTGGGTTGGCAGGAGAGCCAACACTGGGATATAAGAGGAAGCCGAAAGGCACGCGTTTTAGCTCACGGAGGCTGGCGTGAGGTCTGGAACAGGACAAGGAAATTAGAACTTAGAAAAAACGGACGTATCTGGTGGAATACTTAACTTTAATCCATACATGGTGAACGTCGGTCTGACGGTACATGCATCACAAAATCAATAGCAACTGATAATGGCGCTTTGCTAGGTCGTAGCAAATGACGTAGCTGAAGGCTATGCTAACTATCGTCTCGGCAAATGAGGACGTATTTTGTCGCTAGCAAAGTCGGTTGTACAACTGGGGCGAGTGCTAGGAAGTCTCTAGACCTGCCGTGTGGCGGCGCTCGGTCTGCAATCACTGATAGTGGCGACACGCGAGTCCGACGTATACTAACGGACCGCGGCCGATTTAAAAGCTACCACATAGCAAGTGTGGTGTCTGGCGGTGACACTACATAAGCCACCTCCTTTGTTGATGGACTACATTTTCCAATGACTCTCCCAATGAATCTCAACCTGGCACCCGCCTTACCAACAATTAATTTTATATGATGAGTTGATGTTAGTCAAGAAAGCCTTTAAGACGACAAAGACAGCCGGCTGGAGTGCGGTTCTAGGCGCTACAGTCTGGAACCGCGAGACCGCTACGTTCGCAGGTTCGAATCCTGCCTCGGGCATGGATGTGTGTGATGTCCTCAGGTTGGTTAGGTTTAAGTAGTTCTAAGTTCTAGGGGACTGATGACCTAAGAAGTTAAGTCCCATAGTGCTCAGAGCCATTTGAACCATTTGAACGACAAAGACACCATTGTCAACATCTCGCTAAGTTTTACGAGGTCGTGAAATAGGGGTACTAGAATCTGCATGTTCCTTCTGCCGTACTGCAGAAAGACTTAGCAGGAATGTGGTCAGTGTACATGATTGCTGACAGCAGTGGTCACGAGAATGTGCGATCGCAGGAAGATCAGGCTCTGGACGGCCACGGGTCACTAACGAGAGGGAAGACCATCACGTTCGGTGCATGGCTCTGGCGATCGTACTGCATCTGCAGCAGCAATCTGAGCAGCAGTCGGCACCACAGATACACAACGAACTGTTACAAATGGATTACTTCAAGGGCAGCTCTGAGCCAGATACCCTTTAGCATACATTCCACTGACCCCAAACCACCCCATTTGCGACTTCAGTGGTGTCAAGCAGGAACTCATTTCTGATGAAAGCTGGTTCTGCCTCAGTGCCAGTTACGGTATGTGGGTTAGTTAGGAGGGCCTACAACTAACCTGTCTGCGTGCTACACATACTGGAACTACGTCTAGGATGTGATTTCGTATGACAGCAGCCGCACTGTGGTGGTTATCCCACTCACCATGGCTGCAAATCTGTACTTCAGTCTTGTGACTCGATATGTTGTGCTGACATTCACGAACAGCATTTCAAGGGTGTTTTCCAACAGGATAATGCTCGCCCATACACCGCTGCTGCAACCCGACATGCTTTATAGGGTATCGCCATGGTCTACATCTACATCTACATCTACATTTATACTCCGCAAGCCACCCAACGGTGTGTGGCCGAGGGCACTTTACGTGCCACTGTCATTACCTCCCAGTCGCGTATGGTTCGCGGGAAGAACGACTGTCTGAAAGCCTCCGTGCGCGCTTTAATCTCTTTAATTTTACATTCGTGATCTCCTCGGGAGGTATAAGTAGGGGGAAGCAATATATTCAATACCTCATCCAGAAACGCACCCTCTCGAAACCTGGCGAGCAAGCTACACCGCGATGCAGAGCGCCTCTCTTGCAGAGTCTGCCACTTGAGTTTGTTAAACATCTCCGTAACGCTATCACGCTTACCAAATAACCCTGTGACGAAACGCGCCGCTCTTCTTTGGATCTTCTCTATCTCCTCTGTCAACCCGATGTGGTACGGATCCCACACTGATGAGCAATACTCAAGTATAGGTCGAACGAGTGTTTTGTAAGCCACCTCCTTTGTTGATGGACTACATTTTCTAAGGACTCTCCCAATGAATCTCAACCTGGTACCCGCCTTACCAACAATTAATTTTATATGATCATTCCACTTCAAATCGTTCCGCACGCATACTCCCAGATATTTTACAGAAGTAACTGCTAACAGTGTTTGTTCCGCTATCATATAATCATACAATAAAGGATCCTTCTTTCTATGTATTCGCAATACATTACATTTGTCTATGTTAAGGGTCAGTTGCCACTCCCTGCACCAAGTGCCTATCCGCTGCAGATCTTCCTGCATTTCGCTACAATTTTCTAATGCTGCAACTTCTCTGTATACTACAGCATCATCCGCGAAAAGCGGCATGGGACTTCCGACACTATCTACTAGGTCATTTATATATATTGTGAAAAGCAATGGTCCCATAACACTCCCCTGTGGCACGCCAGAGGTTACTTTAACGTCTGTAGACGTCTCTCCATTGAGAACAACATGCTGTGTTCTGTCTGCTAAAAACTCTTCAATCCAGCCACACAGCTGGTCTGATATTCCGTAGGCTCTTACTTTGTTTATCAGGCGACAGTGCGGAACATGGCCTGATCTCCAGTCGAGAAAATATGGGACGTCATCGGACGACAAGTCCAGTGTCATCCAAAACAACGGTAACCGTCACTGTATTCACCGACCAAGTGCAACAGGGATGGAACTCCTTCCCACATAATCTGTGGTCTTGCACTGTCGATCAGTAAATACGTTAACTGCATAAATGTATTTCAGAAATTACACTGCTCTACATTAATTATTTTTCGGTGTTGCGATGTTTTCCGTCTGTGTAGAATCTGCCACAATTACAAGCGATTATCTACAAGGGAAAGTCAAAAATTAAAGGGACTTTTGAGAAAAGGAATATTTGTTCGAAACATTATTTTTCTACATCACTTCTCTGTACTTCAACGTACTACGTCCAACGTTTCACAAGTTTTTTTGATTCCGTCGAAAAAAATTTTTTTGGGTTGCATCTGTAACCAATTTTACACCGCATCAATGACTTCTGCATCGGTTTGCAAATTTCCCTCTCCTGGGCGCTGCCTTGAAAGGTCCAAACATACGGAAATTCCTTGGATCCAAGTCTGGACTGCATGGTGGGTGTTCCAGCAATTCGAATTCCAACTCCTTTATTGTTTGGCAGAGTGCGGCCGACCGTTATCCTGCTGCAGGATGATACCTTTTCGCAGATTATCGCGACGTGTGGATCTGATTGCAGGTTTCAGTTTAGTCTGCAACGCATCACAATAGTTCTCACTGTTCACAGTTTCACCTCTTAGGTTGAAATGAACGGCTACCATACCTTCCGTGTCCCAGAATAGTGTCAGCATGATCTTATCAGGTGATGGCTGACGTTTAAATTTCTTAAGTTCTGATGATGATGGGTGTTTCTAAACCATGCTCACAGCCTTATTTTCTGGTTCGTAATGATACATCCACGTTTCGTCTACAGTAAAGATTTTCTGTAAAAATCCATGTCCCTCGCGATGGTAACGGGCCAAATGTTTACGAGAGATGTCCATCCTCTGCGTCTTATGGTGCGTTGATAAATCTTTTGGTACCCACCTTGCACACACTTTCCGAAAATTTTGCTCTTTGTGGAAGATGGAACACGCTGAACCGTGACTGACATGTAAAACATTGGCGCTTTCGTCCACTATGATTCGCCTGCTTTCCATCACCATGCCCTCAACGACTTCCAAATTCTGCTCAGTTGTTGACGTCGATGGCCTGCCCGATCTTTCCTCGTCGCCTAGAGATGTTCTTCCCTGTTTGAAGTGCTCGTGCTTTGCGATAAACAGCTGTCAACATACTGCGCTTGCATTCAACGTGAATAATTTCCGCAGGTTTAACACCTTCCGCAAACAGAAAGCGAATCAGTGTTCTCATTTCGTCGTTTGTGCAGATCGACAATGGAGCTGCCACGTTTCACGGTCTGCTACAATACGACGCGGGGATAAGAATAACACGTCGTACAGAATTGTTGCAGACGATAATATTTCAGTGTGGATACTAAGTGTCATAAAGCCTTACGCAGAGAAATTGCGAAATTCCTTTACTTTTTGAGTTCTCCTTGTCTATTTTATCCTTTGCAAAGCTGATAAGCTGTTTTTACTACTGGGCAAAGTGTGTCCATCAGTGTTGTGCGTATAAAATGATGTCGTAGAGTTCCTGAATTTAAAATTTCTGGCGGCATTCGGAGAGACTATTCCTAAAAATGGAACCGTGCACCATTTACTGACGTCATGAGGTGGTGGGTCTGTTGTTTTTGTTTTTCATGCATTATGGAGTCCACCAAGGCAGGAGTTTGACCACTGCTTGATGGTATTTGTTTCACTGTTTTTAATTCAGTTTGAAAGCTTTCATCATCCGTGGGAAAGTATATGAGGTGGTGTATCATTGAGACAGCGTGTTTGTAAGTCACTGAGCGTTGGTAATTGGCAGGTATTACAATATCTGCAGTGGTGGTCTTCTTTTTAAACTTGAAAGTCTGAAGGCGACCATCTATATCTACGGTTAGGTCTGAATAATTTATTAAGTTACCTCCACACTTCATTTCATAAGCTGCCCTTCTAAGCTTACCGGACAAAATGTTACCCGTTTCTAAGCGCAGTCTGGCCGACTTCGAGCGCTGTTGCCGGTGCTGAGTGATTCTGTGCCTCTAACGAAAAGTCATGGCAGTGCCGTGGTGTGCACGTGGCAGCGGTTGTTTGTATTCAGTACAGCAAGATGGTCGACATGTAGACGTGATAGAATTGTAGGAAGTAGACAGATATCGTGTTTGGAAGAACCCATGACCTCAGCGTGAACGGAGTGCCGTTTATTTGTTTATTCACGCAATCTAACGTGCCCACGAGGAATGGCACACTGCTCCCGACGATGTAACATTCCGTAACAGCAGCAGTCGTTAAAGTGTCATAACTGGCAATTACTAGAGACGACTGTCACCCCTAGTCAATGACAGTTTCAAACCCGACAGGACTTGCTGCTGTCAGTGAACGCAGGACCATCTCAACCAGTATCCGAGTAACGTTGCGAAACAAACTGGATGCAATGAACATTTGGAGTTCGGCACGTCGCAAAAGGCCGCAACACGCAGCGGCACGTAAAAAGCTGACCGCCTTCAATTGGTCTAACAGCGCACAAACCGCACTGTTGCTGGCTGCGTGGCCCGGCAAGCTGCGGTTTTGCCACCTTTCAAATGATGCGAAGCGTCGAATGCGCCGACGGTCGAATGTAGCATTTAATCCACAGTGTGTGAAGGGTGTAGTTCTGGTTCGAGGTGGTTCTATGGAGTTTTGTGGGTGTATTTCGTACCATGACTTCGACCCATTCATTCAGGTCACCGTGAACATGAACCGGGAAGTTTATTTCAAGATTCTCATTCATTTCGTAATGAGACACTTCCGTCTTCGAAGACGACATCAGCTGTGTCCGTAGGGTTTCACACCTACGTTCATCGAACCCTCCGGCATCCTAAATCCGCTAACCCGCTAAATCACGTGATCTTAACCCCATACAAAATATGAAGGGCTTATTTCAAAAGTGGTACAAGTCCATTACCTCCACTTTTCTGCCTATAATGCTTCTGAAATTAATGATTCAAACAAACAAAAATGGTTCAAATGGCTCTGAGCACTATGCGACTTAACTTCTGAGGTCATCAGTCGCCTAGAACTTAGAACTAATTAAACCTAACTAACCTAAGGACATCACACACATCCATGCCCGAGGCAGGATTCGAATCTGCGACCGTAGCGGTCACGCGGTTCCAGACTGAAGCGCCTTTAACCGCACGGCCACACCGGCCGGCTCAAACAAACAGAAAGAAAGGTTCATCTCTAGTAAGAAGCCATATGCTTGAATATTTCTGGTACCTCAACTGCAGATTTTTCAGCGCTCATTTAACTTTAGGACTCTGTATCTCAAGATGAACAAAAATGGACTTGTACCATTATTGAAATAAACCCTTCATATCTGGGACTACTTCGAACAGTGGATGGAAAGTAGCAATCTCAACATTCCCGCTGTCTGGTAGCTCTACGGAATCTATTTTAGCAGTCATTTGCTTCAGCTGGCTATGGCATACCTCTTCCACGACGACTGAGGTCGTTATCACACTATAGGTGGAAAACTGAGAAAACACAAAACGTTTTAATATTCCTTACTGATAAGTGAAGTTAATTCCTGGAATGATTGAGCGATTATATTGACATCTATGAATACTCGGTCGAGAGGGAAAGGCATTTTTCATTATAATTGTGCTCTTCCACTTTATACATTTCAATGGTTCAAATGGCTCTGAGCACTATGGGACTTAACATCAGAGGTCATCAGTCCCCTAGAACTTAGAACTACTTAAACCTAACAAACCTAAGGACATCACACACATCCATGCCTGAGGCAGGATTCGAACCTGCGACCGTAGCGGTCGCGCGTTCCAGACTGAAGCGCCTAGAACCTCTCGGCCACACCGGCCGGCTTATATGTTTCGTCCCCTGCCATCGCCAGAAGATCTTTTCCTAATACAGGATTAATTTTACGAGAGTTTTTTTACATTACTACATGAGGCATATGCTCCAACATGAAAATGGTCATTGAACAATACTGGTTACCTTGCAGGAAACTGTGATTCTTCCGCTGCCCCTCCATTTCTACTCTGCATATGCGTAACCTTCAAGATATAAAATCTTAAAAAGAAGATTTCGTCTACGGTCAGCGATGAAGAAACATTCGTTTTCCCGTTCAGAGGTTGTAAGAGGAATAAGAAGGAGAGTGCTCCTGGTATGGCTATCTCCACTGTGGACTGTACGAGGAGAGGAATGAACTGAGGTTTAGTTTATCCCATTGTCACGATGAACGTTGCCGCCATTTTTGGACTCTGAAACTGAATGAACTGAGATGGATCAATTGCAGGCGGCGTAGCATGCGATTGCATCTTAGTAGGCATGGTCTACTAAGGAATGCACAAATACAGACGAAAGTAAAAACAGCACAAAGAGAGTAAAAGGGAGGAGCAATCGCGGAACTTAGAACTTACATAGCATAAACAAGGCAAACACTGCGGACACTGAACAGAATAAAGTCAACTTGAAGACTGCCACACGTAGGTACTGCAGCTCGTCGCCGTGTATGTTGTGTACACCTCACACAATCCCATATGAGGAAATCCACCAGAGACACATGACAGGCCGGCCGAAGTGGCCGTGCGGTTAAAGGCGCTGCAGTCTGGAACCGCAAGACCGCTACGGTCGCAGGTTCGAATCCTGCCTCGGGCATGGATGTTTGTGATGTCCTTAGGTTAGTTAGGTTTAACTAGTTCTAAGTTCTAGGGGACTAATGACCTCAGCAGTTGTCCCATAGTGCTCAGAGCCATTTGAACCATTTTTTGACACATGACAGGCGTGGCACCACCAATATCAACACACAAACAGAAGCAGCTTACAAACATATTTCTCACACTTATCGCTCATTAAAGACCTCTTAGCACCTGAAAGATACATTTTCGACCATTATTTCGCCGTACTTTAGAATCCTCTATTTTCTGTATAAATCTGCCATTAAAGGGTTGTTACATCCTGTATATGTGATTAGGCAGCAACGTTTTCGTAATAAGGCTGCGAAACAAATAGTGCACGAAGCACACCAAGAATCGTGGACTCATTCATAAGCGTCTTAGAACACGACGTACATGGTAAACAGCGGTGTGCATACAAGGTCGTCAAAGCCCTCAACAAGGAAAAAAAAGACAGTGCCTATCTGAACATATACCCAATGAACAACGGATTAATTAGTATACAGATTTGTGATGTACACAGAAGGCCGAAAATGACAATGTACAATGAAGCAAACTTTGAAAGGCATGAAAACCGAAAAACTACAGGAATAGATGGAATAAATGCAGAGCAAATTAAATGTGGAGGCTTATCATCAGATAGAAGACCTTTACAATTAATAAAAGAATGTAGGTCAAACTGCAAGATCCCAGGCCCTTGGTATACCGCAGAAGTAATCTCTCTTTTCAAAAAAAGGGCAACGCTACTACTGTAAACACTGTCATGACACAGTCCGCTCCCTGTAGGTGAGTGGTACAGTTCGGCGCTAGCGGCCGTGCGAAGCGGAGGTCCGATACTTCCGCCTGTGCGGCGAGTGCGAGTGTTTGTTTACTTGTAGACTTAGTCTGCGCGCGGGCTAGTAACAACGATCATGGCGAACAAGTACAGGAAAACTACATTACGGTTCAATTTCTGCAAAGACTACGAAAGACCAAAGGCTTTAGCAGTGGAACGATTCATTCGAGAGGACGTCAAGATACCGCCAAACGATATTGTTGGAATTCACCTGTCCATCGTTAGTCCCACGGTGTATGTTAAGATGGTAAATGACGCGGCGTGTGAGAGAATTCTACAGGCGACAAAAGCAGGTCTCCGATTTTGCCATAGTGACGGGAATGCCGGCACGGTAACTGTAGAACATGCTGGTCTGGGTGTACGGACAATACGTGTGTTTGAGCTGCCATTTGAGCTCCCGGCTGACGAAGTTATCGAGGCTTTTAAGCCATACGGCACGGTACATGGTCACACAGCAGAACGCTGGACACAATTCGCCACGTACCCTGTTCTTAACGGAGTGCGACAGATCACTATTGATCTTCAGAAACATGTACCGTCCTATCTGACAATTGGTGGTTGTCGGGCGGTGGTGATTTACGATGGTCAACCACGTACATGTTCTGGCTGTGGCCAGGAGGGACACCTCAGGTCGAACTGTATGCAACGGCGGATTACGCAACTGCCTTCAGGTGTGCGGGAGCCGTCGCCAGCGATGACAGTACTACCGATCACCTATGCCAAGGCCCTCACTGCGTCCGCTGATGACCGAAAGGACACAGCCCCGGTGGAAGATCAAGATGGCACTCTCCGAAACCTTGTAGCAGACGTCGGGATGACAGAGGATGCTGCTCCATCGAGCTTACAATCTACGGCGACAACATCAGATGAGACCGAACTCCCACCAAGCACACTGTGTAAGTAGGCTGTTTATGTTTTCTTATTGGCAATGTTACGTAGCGCTCAATATGAAAATCACTGGCTGTGCTGTGTGCAGTCTGTGGCTGCTTTGCATTGTTGTAATACTCGCCATTGTAGTGTTAGGCAGCTGGCTGTGAACAGCGCGTAGCGTTGCGCAGTTGGAGGTGAGCCGCCAGCAGTGGTGGATGTGGGGAGAGAGATGGCGGAGTTTTGTAATTTGTCATGAACTGCTATATTTATATATGATGATATCAAGGTAAATACATTGTTTGTTCTCTATTAATATCTTTCATTTGCTAACTATCCCTATCAGTAGTTAGTGCCTTCCATAGTTTGAATCTTTTATTTAGCTGGCAGTAGTGGCGCTCGCTGTATTGCAGTAGCTTGAGCAGCGAAGATTTTTGTGAGGTAAGTGATTTGTGAAAGGTATAGTTTAATGTTAGTCAGGGCCATTCTTTGGTAGGGAATTTTGAAGGTCAGATTGCGTTGCGCTAACAAAATATTGTGTGTCAGTTTAAGCACAGTCATATATAAATTGTTCAAAGGGGATGTTTCATATGTCGACCCTTAGCCTAGGATACCTCACTGGAATCTTCTGATTTTTCTTGTAGTTTGTGTAATTAGTGTAGATGTTGTTTACTGCTAGCGCGTAATTGTAGAGAGAATCTCCTTTGTAGTTGTAGCCTTTCATTGTTGTACAGTAAAACAGTTGTGGCATGCATGTAGATTTGCACCAAGTATTTCGCAGCTGCGCTGGCAATTAAGTAGACATTATTTCCATTGCTATGTTATTTTATTTTGCTCTTCAAATTGTGCTTTTCTGTGTTATCGTGTGAAATATTGTGACAATTATGGCGTGTGAAAAACGTAATACTAGGCTCCAAAGTAAACTGAGAAATGACAGTGAAGACGAAGGCAGTGTGTTAGCGCCGCAGAGTAATGAATTAACTAATGTTCAAAGTAGTAATTTGGTAATTGCGCATAGGGAAATGGAGCGGGCGGCAAACAATGGTGTAGACAGTGAAACAGGTAGTGAACAGGGAAGCGTTATCGATCGATTGGTCGGCAACAGCTCGCCTCAGGAATCGGGAATGACAGAACACAATATTGCAAATACTACAGACTCAGGTTTTGGGTTCTCACCGTTTTCTCAAATGAGTCAAGACACATTTTCCGCTTGTCAAAATGTGAATGTTGCCGGTGCAAATTCACTGCCGAAAAGCACTGAGGAACATGTTTCAGACACCAGTGCATTGTTATTACAATTAATGCAACAAATGGGACAAAAGCTTGAAAAGTTAGACACAATGGAACAACACCAGAGACAAACACAGCAACAGTTAGACACAATGGAACAACACCAGAGACAAACACAGCAACAGTTAGACGCAATGGAACAAAATCTTCACACCACGCTTGAACAAACACGTGAAGATTTAACTACTGAGTTACATAACATTGAATCGAAATGTCAAAAAGTCTGTAATGACGTAAAAACACAAATTTGTGAGCATTTTCAACCTATTTTTTCGCGGCATGAAAATGTATTACAGAATCACAAAGCAGCCATAAAAGAACTGCAAACCATTGTTCATGAAAATCACGACACCTTGCAAGCTAAAATTGACTCAGTTGCATCTACCGATTCGGTTACGCAACTTGCAAAAACTCAGGAAAACTTAAAGGACACAGTAGATACTCTGAAACTTGGTTCAGAAAAACATACAGAGGAAATAATTTCACTATCGGATAAAGTAGCTGAACTTTCAGATCAGTTCACTAACTTATCTACAAAGGTAGATGATGATCTGAATGACACAAGACCTGTAGCCTTCACTGACACTGAAGAGTGCGAACAAATCAGGAAATTCAAACAAAATCAGAATCAGATTAATACGCAACACCAAAGAGAAATCCGGGAAGTACAAGATCAGCTGACACAGTTAATACAAGAATTACGTATTTCAGAGGATACTCGCGCCCCAATACGGGAAGAGGGACACAGAAATACGGAACAGCCACAAAATAATAACACAGGGCATTTCGGAAGTTATGAAAGAAATTGGCAATGTGCACCGAATTTTGAGATGGAACGGCCGACACGACCTAACAATGACCGATATGCGACTCGACGACATGATGATTTTGACTATAAGCTGTTCATTACTACACGTAAATTCAAAACATTTAAGAATTCTGGCAACGACATTCATCCACAAGCATGGCTCCATCAATTCTCTCATTGTTTTCCTCCCAACTGGTCGTTGGAACACAGATTAGAATTTATGTGTGGCTACTTAGAGAATGAACCAGCTGTAAGAATGCGATCGGTAATTCACGATTGCCACAGTGAAGGAGAGTTTTACCATGCCTTCCTCTCAGCATATTGGTCTCAAGCTACACAAGACCGTGTAAAACATAGCATCATAATGATGAAACGTTTCGAACAATCTGAATTTTCCAGTCTTATGAAATATTTTGACGACATGTTGCACAAGAATCAGTACCTGTCAAACCCATACAGCCTCTCAGAACTCATCCGCATTTGCTTAATCAAATTACCTGAACATTTACGACATATTATTTTGGCAGGACGTTGCAAAGACGACATTGAAGCTTTTCAGGGACTGTTACAAGAACTAGAAATTGACACTGACAATCGCGGAACGCGAAACCAGGAACACAACAATTACAGGTCACATCCGTCGCAGTTCCGCGATGAAAGAAGTAATAATTTGACACGACAAGGCTATTATCACAACACAAATCGTGACCAAAACAGACACCACCCGTATGACAACCGTTGGCAGAGTAGTAATAACTACAGGGAAAGATCACCTATCCGTGGTAATGACTATCACAGAGACAATAAGAGAAACAGACAATATGGGAACCAAAATAAATACTATCAAGGGAGACAGAATAACTTTAGACGCAATGGACCAGCGCGCAGTTACGATTCAGGGAGAAATTCTCCACCATGTGACCGACAAGAAAGAAACTATGGAATCTACCGACATGACGACAGACGATATGATCGTAACGACAGACCTGAATTGCATCAGAACTGGCGGGATTCAAACAGAGCAGGGCCCTCTCGTCACGGTGAATTTGTAGAAGTTAGGTCTCCAAATCCCAATAACGACGCGTGCCAACAAAGAGACAATAGGCAATGACTCACACCGCTGGCAGCAACAAAACGTACTTATGAAATTGATGACGCAGCTGCCGTAGCTAGTAATTACGTAAAAATGGAAGACATTAGGGACATCTTACTCCAGGAACACGACGTAAAACTTAACAACATTGCATATCCTGTGATTCACATTACTGTAAATGACGTAAAATTTACGGCAGTACTTGACTCTGGCAGTCCCATCTCAGTAATTAGTGAAACAGCCTTTAGCAAATGCAACAAATCGAACGATTGCCCCACACTTCCGTTACGTAAGATTAAATTACAAGGTGCAATCGTTGGAAAAAGTGTAGATGTACGCCAACAAACCAATTTAGAATTCTTTTGTCAAAGCCACAGCTTCTCTATGAACTTTCTCATTGTTCCATTATTGTCGACGGAAATTATATTGGGAGTAGACTTTTTGAATGAATACAAAGCAATCTTAAACTTTCACGATGCTGAAATAAGTTTAGAGAAAGAAGGTAAGTCAATAGCTTTGAAATTTGAAGATTGGCTCTCAAACCATGACGAGGAAATTAATCGGCTTTACCTTCTGTTAGACAACAGTTCGGACTTTTCTACGGAACTAGACACTAACAATCACTCTGCAAGTACTGACAGGGGTGATATCGACGGCGCATTTGACACTAATAAGTTAATTCAGAATAAAATTCAAACAATTGAGAATTGTAATGACAATGATAGGCAAGACCTTTTTGAGATTTTACAAGCACATTCCACAGTTTTTACTCACAAAACAGGAACAATCAAGGGATTTCAATACCAATTTCGTGTTCGTGAGCATACTAAATTTTGTGTTAGACCATACGTAATTCCGGCGCATTATAGGGACCGTGTTAGAACAGAAATACAATCTATGCTTAATGAGGGCATTATTGAGCCTGCAGTAAGCTCATACAACAATCCATTACATGTTGTTGAGAAGAAAAATGGATCGATCAGGCTTGTCTTAGATTCGAGACAAATCAATACGATCATTATTCCTGAAACAGACAGGCCGCAGACGATGGAAGAACTTCTTCAAAATTTTAATGGTGTAAAAGTGTTGTCTTCCATTGATCTCAGATCCAGCTTTTATCAGATCGAACTTCATCCAGAATGTAGAAAATACACAGCTTTCCTTTGTTTCGGCGTTTGTTATCAGTTTCGGAAACTTCCTTTTGGTTTGAACATTTCTTCGGCAGCATTCATTCGTGGGCTAGATTCCATATTACCTGAATTCTTAAAACGTTACATCACCTTATATGTAGACGATATTCTGATAGCAGAAGCCTCATGGGAACAACACAATCGCATCCTCAACAGTTTGTTACATATTTTTGCAGAATCTGGAATTACAGTTAACTTGGAAAAGTCTGAATTCGGTATGTCAAAGGTGAGGTTTTTGGGACATATTATTTCTTCTGAAGGCATTCAGCCAGATCCTGAAAAGTTAGAAGCAATCAGAGCCATTCCAGTTCCATCCACAAAAAGACAAGTCCGCAGTTTTCTAGGTCTCGTAAATTTTTACCGTCGTTTTCTGAATATGCAAATTCTTGTTACACCAAAACTTTGTTCTCTCACTGGAAAAAATACTATTTGGAACTGGGACGAACAAGCACAGTTGGAATTCAATTCTTTGAAAGAAGCGTTACTTCACGCGCCAATCTTAGCTCATCCAGATCTGTCACAAGATTTCTGCCTTAGCACGGATTCTTCCAAAGTCGGTCTTGGTGCCCATTTATTTCAAGAAGCCATAGAAAATGACACTACCGTTCAGAAAACCATTGCTTTTGCTAGCCGAGTGCTAACAAAATCTGAAAAAAATTATTCCGTTACTGAATTAGAAGCTTTAGCTATCGTTTGGGCATTTAACAAATTCCGTTTCTTTCTTTCTGGTAAGCACGTAAAAGTATACAGTGATCATCGTGCATTACAATTTCTTATGTCTTCAAAATTAAATCATGACAGGTTAAAACGTTGGGCATTGTTTCTGCAAGAATTCCGCTTCACAATAGTCTACATTCCCGGCAAGGAGAACATTGTTGCGGATGCACTGTCACGCGCACCGGCTGGGCTTGAGAAAAGTAACACAGAAGGCAACCTCGAGAAAAATTTCAGTATTCTTTACATTCAGAAAGTCGCCTTTGAAAACTTCATCACCACATCATTAAAGGACATTGCTCATGAACAAGATAAAGATCCGATTTGGAAGGACATCAAGAGCAAATGGCATGAAAAGACACACACACAGATTCGGCCTTATTACCTGGTTAGAAACAACATACTCTTCAAACGCTGCACTGTTGATGACAAGCTATGGGTACTTTGCATTCCAGACGATTTTGTTAATAAGCTCATTTGGTACATTCATTTCAGCTACGCACATTTTGGTCCACGAAAATGTTATCATATTCTTCGAACGACTTGTTATTTTAACAATATGGAAAAGAGAATTCGAAGAGTCTTGTCTATTTGTAAACTTTGTCAAAAGGCGAAACCATCTACTATCTCCCATAGTGCTCCGCTGTTTCCTATCATTCCTTCTAAATTAAAAGAATTTGCTGCTGTTGATCTCTTGGGACCGCTTGTCAGAACATCTAATGGATTTTCGTACGTTCTAGTCGCTGTTGAACTTACTTCAAAATTTGTTTCTTTCACACCGTTACGTAAAGCCACTGGACGGTCTGTATCATACGCCTTTGTTAAAAATTTCTTACGTGAAGTTGGACACGTTAGTAAAGTCATTTCAGATAACGGACCGCAATTCAGATCTGCTGTTTGGTCACGCATGCTTCGCAACCATAAAATCAAACCTGTTTTTATTTCATTGTACTCACCACATTGTAACCCTTCCGAACGGATTATGAAAGAAATCAATAAGCTTTGCAGACTTTATTGTCACAGAAAGCATCAGCATTGGGACAGATATTTACACTTATTTCAAAATGTGCTGAATGAAATGCCTCATGATTCCACTGCTTTACCACCTACTCTTGTACTAAAGAATGAAGAACCACCGAACAGAATCAGAGAGCTTGTACCTTTCCCAAATACACGTAAACTTCGACACAAAGACATAATTGATTTGGCTCTTAAAAATATAAAATCTGCAGCAGACAAAAGGAGAAAACTACACGGTAAAGCAAATGCAAAGAAATTGTATATTGGTCAGAAAGTTCTCATTAAAGCTCATTCATTGTCACATAAGAAGAAACACTTGAGTCACAAATTCTTTCTAGTTTACAATGGACCTTACAGAATCCGACGTATACCACATGATAATTGCGTTGAAGTTGAAACTCTGCGTACTAGGAAGAGTAAAGGTTTACACCACATTTCTCATGTAAAACCATTTATTGACAGATAATCTGCCTTTTAACTTTGTCTTTGCCATAAAACGTTTCACTTCACGTTACTAGTATGCTTTAGAAACTGTTACCATGCAACAATGTTTGAAGTTCAATATCCAGCCAAGAACCAAGAGAAATTATTTAAACAGAAATTACGAATGCATTGTTATTGCGAACAGACGACACAGTGTAATTGTGTGTGTACATTCTTGCTTGTTAGTTGTACGATTAGAACATTTACCAGTACTGCTAATGAGATTTTAATGCAATATTTTGGTTTACTTGAAAATACATTCCGGATTTAAAGTACTTTCTGTGAGATACCAGATGAGACAATAGTTAGTTTATGTGACAGCTATACGATTTTATCACGACGCTACTAATGAGTGACAATTTACAATGTTGCTTTTGCAGTGTTTCTGTTTTATATCCGCACAGTTTTTCTGAATTCTTCTGGAAAGCAAAACATGTTTTAGTAGTAAGCTACAATGTGAGGGCCTTTTTCTTAGCACAACAATACTTTACAGTATAGTATTTTCTTGATCACAGTAATGTACATAATAATTATGATATCTATACACAAAGCATTTCACTTTCGTTTCTGATGGGGTAAGTACATTGACTTCTGCAGAACTTAGCTTTCGGAGGACGATAACTACGACACTTCCACAGAGATTATGCTGCAACAAGACGCACATTTAGCGCTACAGGACACGTATTTGAGTGATTGATTATGTACTTAAAATATTTATTTTTAAAGATATTTGGAGGACAATGATACAAAGGTTTTCCGTAATACATTTCATTCCATTGTTGTAATCTGTAACACCTGAGGGTATAATTACAATAATCCTCAGGGGGGTACACGCTTACTTTGTGTACCATGTGTGTGGCAACCACAAGGAACCCTAGCTAATATGGTATTTGCTTATACAACTTTACACATCGGTACCATATTTCTCTAACACACAAATTACACAGCTATCTGATCATTTAACTGAGAGAGACGAACATTTATTTTACTATATCAGTGACAGATGTTTACGTAATTACACAGTTGGATAACTTCACACTTATGAAACTGTATTTTGTCTGTACTTTGTAAACTGTTCATATTTTTTCGGAATCATTGTGATACTATGAGAGCTTTGAATGGTGTATTTGGTATGAGATCATGATTTTTAAAGTACGTTTGAGGCAGATGACACTTTTGACATGAGCAGAGAATTTTTTTAATTATTGGAGAAAGCTACGACGTTTTTGAGATTTGACTGAGGTGTTATGATGTTATTTTTACGACGACGATGTGTATTATGCTGCTGAGGTATGTTTATGATTAATAAGCTGATGCTATATGAGGAATCTGATTATGCTATGTAGCTATTATGATGAAATATTGAAGACATGTTGATGAATATGAATATGTATATGTGTAATAAGGTAAGGAATAAGGAGTAGGGGTTAGGGACTCTGATTTATGAAAAGGTTGTTGGAAACCAAGAATCGTACTTTAAGAGTTATTAAATGTGTGTAAATGTGTGACTGTATCACAATGCTGACGAATTTTTTTGGTCACTGTTATATTCATAGGATTTTGTTTCTACACATTTGCAAAGTAAATTCTCGACCTGTGATATTTTGTATATATGACTGTCACTGTAGCGGAAACTGCTGTCGTAAATATTTCCGTACGAAAGTTAAGTGACCACCTGCACATAATGCGTCGTGGGCACCCAGGTGTGTCACACGCCTGGAGAACAAGCCATTAGTGTGAGTGCCTCGTCAGAAGCACAGGTAGAAAAAAAAGAAAGGGAAGGCCATTGTCCGCGCTACTGACATCTCCTTGTTGAAAGCATACTGTGGAGCTCGTAATTTATGATATTTACTGAAATGCCTAATGAAACGATGAGAAACATTTCACAGCTATTGCCTTGCTAGTTAAGAAAAATGCCATATGGCTTGCTTTATGTATTTATTTACACATTTTGTTTAATATCAAGTTTGTAGCTGCACTGCAGCATTGGTTAAAATAAAATTTTATAGATGTACTAATATAAATATTTTCTGTCTACAGATCGAGTATATAATAATTTTTTTCAAAAAAATGAGGGAGCACAAAGCGACATTTACCTTCACAGGAACTGCATTCATAATTTTCTTTTCAAGTACTTGGTAATTTCTTTTGTAGAATAAATTGTGATGCATCACTCTAATGTTAGGATGTGACATAGGTATTAGACATGGCCATTTTAGTGTAATATTTTTTCTGCTTGCGCTATGTCATGTTTAGGTATAAGTTGCTGCTGTTTGCCAGGCATAGTGTTATTGAATTTGACTTTTGATAATTTATACTGTAGCTTGCTTTGCAATTTTCCATTTTTTCATTGCTGTTTATAATAATTGTTTTACGTGCTGCTGCTTTGCCTCGTCCCTTAGTTTAGCATCTGAGCTCAGTAGATTTAAGTTAGCTTAAGAGGGGGTAGACTATATGAGAAACTGACTATGGAGAATAGGTAAAGAATGCATTGCGAAGTTATATAAAAAGGATTTGGGCCCAAATGAGTATTGTACAATCAGAAATAATTATTTTGAAAGAAATATGAACAGAATACAGAAAGCATGCTTGGATAAGATTTTTTTGGTGGAAGCAAAGGTTGAAATAAGATGAGAGATCTATAGAATGAAGTTTTGGGATGGACTGCAGTACCAAATGTTACACTGAAAACGACCCCTGTCCTTTCCTTTTGTGTTATCCCAGTACGTGTTTGTGTACCCTTGTGTATTTGTTTTCTTCCTGTCTCTGTGTAGTTTCATAGAATTTTTTTCTCTTTTAATATTAAGCTACATTCACTATGATGAGGAATACTGTTATCCTCAAATATAATTGGCATTAATAATATGTTATTTACTTCGTAAAGATGTTAGACATTATTCATTCTGTTTAAATGCTCATGTGTGAAGTTGATGTTTCAATAATTATTCTGATCTTCTATGTATGTACTCATGTCATAATTCCTGTAACACTGACGTATATGTCTATTTCTATTCTTTTGTAAAGCCTGTACTACAAATGTTATCTATATTGTTATGTTTTTAATGATGTATTTTGTACCTTTGTTATTGTATTCTTATGTTATAAAATTGTAATTGTCACCAGTTCATGATATTATTAACTTGTTAGTTACATTTCACTGCACACGTTTCTGTTGGTCATAGTATATGGATAATATGTGAGAAGTTGGGACTGTGAGTGTTTGCACGTGTGTTAATAACTCAGCAAGGGACTGGATAACAGCATTGCTGGATCTAAGGACAATTCCAGAAACTTTGTGAGTGCACAAGTGGTGGTTTATGGACTTGCTATATTGTCCGCAAGACTCTTCGATGGTGATTGTGCACCTGCACAGTCGCAACAGATGGCTGCTGGCATTTCTACAAGGACTACAGTGGGTCTACACCTTTGCTGACTCACCAGTACCATTATTTCTACAAGGCCTGCAGTGGGTCTGCACCTCTGGTGGCCCACCAATACCATTATCTCTACAAGGACTACAGTGGGTCTCCATCTTTGATGACCCACCATGCCATTATTTCTACAAGGACTGCAGCGAGTCTGCACCTCTGGTGGCCCACCAATATCGTAATCTCTACCAGGACTACGGTGGGTCTGCTCTGTGATGACCTACCTACCAATATTCATCAAAACTTCGACTGACTCTGCAGTGGGTTTGCTCTGTTGTGACCCAATACCTGTATGCATGTCAAGAGTCAGCACTGTCTTTCCGTTGGAAGGACAACACTACTTCTTCAAGACTGCATGGAAATCCACTACTTCTGTGTGCAATTTCTTTTACTAATGAGACTTTGTGAAAAAAACCCTGTAATTACTGTTATGACGAATGATGGGGACTGTCTTTATGGACTGTGAGCAATTTTTAGCTTTTGACCAACATTGTATCAATAAGTGTGTGCATTTGATTTCTTTGTTATTGTAATTATGAAAAATTTTATCAAATCATTATTGGCCACTGCCCAAAAAAATTTTGTAAAATTTTTTGTGGGGAGCATGGGGGCTATGTAAGTAGGCTGTTTATGTTTTCTTATTGGCAATGTTACGTAGCGCTCAATATGAAAATCACTGGCTGTGCTGTGTGCAGTCTGTGGCTGCTTTGCATTGTTGTAATACTCGCCATTGTAGTGTTAGGCAGCTGGCTGTGAACAGCGCGTAGCGTTGCGCAGTTGGAGGTGAGCCGCCAGCAGTGGTGGATGTGGGGAGAGAGATGGCGGAGTTTTGTAATTTGTCATGAACTGCTATATTTATATATGATGATATCAAGGTAAATACATTGTTTGTTCTCTATTAATATCTTTCATTTGCTAACTATCTCTATCAGTAGTTAGTGCCTTCCATAGTTTGAATCTTTTATTTAGCTGGCAGTAGTGGCGCTCGCTGTATTGCAGTAGCTTGAGCAGCGAAGATTTTTGTGAGGTAAGTGATTTGTGAAAGGTATAGTTTAATGTTAGTCAGGGCCATTCTTTGGTAGGGAATTTTGAAGGTCAGATTGCGTTGCGCTAACAAAATATTGTGTGTCAGTTTAAGCACAGTCATATATAAATTGTTCAAAGGGGATGTTTCAACTGATAGTAAACGAAGCAGTTCCAACCACTACGGATGCTGTTCTGTCTGGAACGCACTCTGAGACGACAGCATCAGTTTCGACCGAACTCCCGCCGAGTACAACGATGGGACTCGAAACACTTCCTGTTCCTACGGATGCTTTTCTGTCGGGCAGCCGTGATTCCTTACAATCTGAGGACACGGAAGGAAGATCACGCAAACAACGTTCCCCGAAAAGGAGGAAACGGCGTCGTCGCACGACATCTCCTAGGGATGACTCCCCTTGCCCCGACGACGATGTGCCTGTGGACCAAGACGACACAACAGCCTCTAAGAAACAGGATGAGGCAATGGAAACTGTTCGATCAGACCCGCAGCGGTCTGTCACATTGCCGGTACCGGGACGTGGTGATGCTGAAGAGGAAGCACAACCAGTTGGCGCTCCAGACGCAGATGATGTGGCAATGGACACGAATATATCACTGCCTGCAAAGATGTGATATGACGATATTGAGGAGGCGCCGGACGTCATACAGAGGCAGCCGGCACTCACGAAGACAGCCTAATAATTGCTGAAGGTGAAGGGAGAGGGGCGAGAGAATGTCTTCTAACTCAGCCCCCAGCGCCGTTGCAGGGAGATGTTTTTGCGCGTCGACAGAGTGGGATTCAACGCCATGCGAACCGTATTGCGACATTAAATATAAATGACGTGCGTTCACCGGCCAAAATACACCTACTGAAGGAAACGATTTGGGCATCTGATGTGGATATTGCTTTGCTGCAGGAAATCCACATAGCTGCACTCCCATACATCGCCGGTTACCAATCCTATTCGTCACATGGAGATCACAATGGGAGTGGGGTGGCAGTTTACGTGCGAGATGGCTTCCCAGTGGAAAACGTGTGTTACCTTCCGTCGGCCAGGGGAATGGCTTTCACGACGTTTGGAACACGCATCATCAATCTTTATGCACCGTCGGGAAACAATCGGCGGCGGGAAAGGGCACGATTTTTTGCAGAAGACATTGCCCCACTTTTCCATGGACGTTATGAATGTGTAATAATTGGTGGAGATTTCAACTGTGTTCTCAGCCAGAAAGACCAATGGCTGCAAGCAAACATCAGCCAGGAGTTGCGAATCGTTGTCAACGACCTTGTACTTAATGACACGTGGGAATTACGACATGGAGATGCACCGGGATACACCTATGTGACCAGTCATTCGGCGAGCAGGTTAGATCGCATTTATATCTCGCGGGCTCATGCAAATGATGTCCAGGACGCGGAACGCTGGCCATTGGCATTTTCAGATCACAGCGCTTCCATCTGTACGGTGCTTCTTCCCCGTAGAGAGGTGTGGAACAGTAAGGCCCCGTGGAAATTAAACATTCAACATCTACATGATCCTGAATGCCGTCACCGGATCCTTGAGACATGGACGATGTGCGAGCGAAGGGTTGGAAGGTATGCGACGAAGCTTGATTGGTGGCTGACTTGTGCTAAACCGGCGCTTCGCCGTACGTTCATCTCATATAGCAGGGAGATGGCAGAATGGCGCCGCCGTACGACCGACTTTTATTTTGCAGCACTGCGCGACCTGGACGATGGTCCACCGGGACATGACGTCTGGATCGAACGCAAAAGGATAAAAGCTAAACTAGTGGCTTTAACTCGGAAACATCTTCAGGGAACCATGGTGCGCGCCAGATGTCACGATACGATAATGCACGAGATTCCTTCCATGCACCACGTCGTGAATGAACGAAAACACCGACGACGCGTTTTGGTACAGGAATTAATTACCCGCGAAGACCGAAGAGTGACGCGTCAAGCGGACATTGTCTCTGCATTCGTCGACCATTACCAACACATCTATCGGGAAGAAGCAGCCCCTGTCGATGACCTCGAACGTATAGCCACGTACGTCTCCCGTACACTGACGGTGGAAGCCGCGGGAACCTTACTGGAAGCCATTAGCTGTGAGGAAGTACATGATGCGATCGCAAAGGGTGCGTTGAATCGGTCCCCAGGCATTGATGGACTTCCTGCTGAATTTTATCGAGAATTTCGCAACGAAATGGCACCGCGATGGACGGAAATGTACAACGAGATGTTAAATTCCGATGCGCCTACTCCACCGGCTTTTATGGAAGGCCTCTTGGTGCCAGTACATAAACCGAAGTCAGGAACTACGGTCACACATTATCGCCCCATCACCCTGCTTAATGCCGACTATAAGATCTTTGCACGGTTGCTAGCGTCCCGATGTCGTATGTTAATTCGTAGCGTTCTCTCTCCAGAACAGACGACACCGGGTGGATCGGTGAATGTGCAAACAGCTACTGCCGAATGCCGTGATGTGATAGCGCTAGCGGAGGAGTGCCGGCTTAAAGCGGCGATGGTGGCGGTTGATTTTGACAGTGCTTTTGATAAGGTGCGCCACAACTATCTGTACGCTGTACTGGAACAAATGGGATTTCCAGACCGTTTTACTGGTCTCATTAGAAGGATTTATGGGGGCGCACAATCCTTGGTACAGGTTAATGGGCGTATAGCAGGGCCCATTCAAATTCGACGATCCATTCGCCAGGGCTGCCCTCTTTCGATGCTGCTGTTCGCGATAGCGTTGGAACCATTAATTGGGAGGCTAACAAATTCTCTTTCTGGGATGGAACTGCGGGGCTACACCTTCAAATGTCGTGCCTATGCGGACGACCTCCTGCTGCTCGTTCGTTCTGAGGAAGAGGTGAAGACGGTCCTTGAACTGTTGTTGGACCACAGTGTGACGGCGGGTAGTGCAGTGAACATGAACAAATCGGCAGCAATGCCGGTTGGTAGGGGCCTTACGCCGGAAGAAATCAGTCCGTTTCCTTATGTGCAACGATTCCGCTATCTCGGCATAGACTTTACCTCATCTGTAAAACATACTGCGGCAGTTAACTACCGACGTATTTTACAGACAACACGTACCATGGTCCGACAACATCTCCTACGGCGCCTTGATCCTTTGCAGCGAGTCGAATATCTGAACACTTATGTGGTTTCTCGAATGGTGCATATTTCGCAGATCCTGCCCCTACCACTCACGCTCGGACGTCGACTTCAATCAGCACTAGGCTATTTTGTGATGATTGGATCGCCCCTCAAGGTGCGATACGCAACGCTCACGCTCCCTACGGACAAGTGGGGACTCGGACTTACAAATGTTCACTGCCGAGCGACGGCGCTCCTTCTAGCCACGATGTACAAGCAATGGCGTAGCGGGCGTGATTCCCTTACATCCCGCCTACTGGATCTCCTAGTTACAGCGTCCCTCACACCTCCGGTGGCGGTGGGCAACATTACGTCACATTTTGCGCATGTATCAACATTTATCGTGGAACTTAGTTATATCAGAGACGAGCTTCCGCGCACGAGACCACCATGCGCGAAGGATTTTTATGTTTGGCTGCTACGACGGATAAGTTGTAATGTCATTGAACTCAAACACCCCAAGTTGCATTGGCCGAAGATTTGGAGACATGTGCACCAAAAATTCCTTCCTACCTTCGTTCGGGCACTGTGGTTCTCTGTCACCTGTGGCAAGTTCAACACCAACCAACGACTCCATGCAATTGGACTAGTGGACACTCCACTATGCCCGAAATGTCGCCAAGTGGATGGCGACCATCACCGCTTAACTTGTATCGCGGTGGAGGAGGTATGGCTCCTAGGAAGACAGATGGTGGCTTGCTACCTCCGTGTGACCCCGCAACATATTACACCTGCTTCCTTCTTACATCCGGAGAGTGACTACTTTCCGGCGACTAAATCACACTCGATCATCTGGGTCAAAGGTTGGACGATCGCGTACCTCTATGGGGATGCTGCCAAGTCGCGACTCGACTTTTGGTATTTCTTGCAGCAAGCCCACAATGAGGTTCATAGATGGTCTCACTATCAATAACCGCATGAAGAATATTACAAAAAAATGTTCAAATGTGTGTGAAATCTTATGGGACTTAACAGCTAAGGTCATCAGTCCCTAAGCTTACACACTACTTAACCTAAATTATCCTAAGGACAAACACATACACACCCATGCCCGAGGCAGGACTCGAACCTCCGCTGGGACCATCCGCACAGTCCATGACTGTAGCGCCTAAGACCGCTCGGCTAACCGACAGTCTGCTTTCGGCTGCGGTGGGGCGAGGACGTCCGCTGCGCCTCGCCGTGCGCGACCGTGAGCGCTTGCTTGTGTTTACCTTCTCGCGGCGCGAGTTATATTTGTTCCAAGTTCAGTGCGACTATGGCACAGACATGGCGCCACGAAGCGATCAAAATTACTTTCCAACCAGATCATGCGCGTCCTCGAGCCTATGAAATAGAACAGTTCATATGCGATGATCTACGTTTAGATCTAGCGACTGTCGTCGGAATACATTTTTCTATAACTGCGAGCGTGGTTTATGTTAAAATGACCAGTGCAGAGGTCTGCGCGACTGTGGTGTCTAACTACTCGAACTCACTCAGATTCAAACATTCTGACGGGCATATCGGTGCCGTGACGGTGGATCATGCAGGCATGGGCCTAAGGACTGTAAGGGTTTTTGAGCTCCCCTTCGAGGTCCCAGAGGAAGTTGTCAAGGACGCCTTCCGACCATATGGCAACGTCATCAGTCACGTTGCAGAAAAGTGGCAAACTTCCTCGACGTATAAGGTCTACAATGGTGTGCGCCAAATTAAACTTGAGCTCAAGAAGCATGTGCCGTCCTATTTGGACATCGGTGGCAGTCGTGCAATCATAATGTACGACGGTCAACCGCGTACCTGTTCCGGATGTGGGCAGGAAGGCCATGTTCGACCGAGCTGCTTACAACGTAGAATTACGCAGACACCAGTGGGAGACTCCATTTCCCCGACGGCGACGACAATCCTGCCCCTCACGTACGCTCAGACGACGATGCGCACCATAGTTGAGGACGACACGGGCGATCGAGCACATCCATCGACGTCAGAAGAACCAAGGGAGGAAGTGGAAGG
Source organism: Schistocerca serialis cubense (assembly GCF_023864345.2). Taxonomy (NCBI): domain Eukaryota; kingdom Metazoa; phylum Arthropoda; class Insecta; order Orthoptera; family Acrididae; genus Schistocerca; species Schistocerca serialis. Next base: position 504,050,957 of record NC_064644.1, on the reverse strand, counting down.
ATCCCAGATGCCAACCCATATGTCACCTCCTTCGCAGCAACAACAGCAGCAACAGTCCCACGGACTCCAGACGCAACATAACAATCAGAACGAGAGGGACGTGGACGCGAACATTGTCCCGACCGCGGCTTTCCTAGCGGAAGGGGATACGACGCTGGATTGCCTCCCACATTCGGATACGGATGTCCACGTTCGAAAGCAACGTTCGCCTCGACGACGCAAGCGACGTCGGCGGACCCCTTCTGACGATTGCCTCCTACACACGGCCGGTCAAGAAGGTGACATCTCGACAGACGGCATGGATGCTGCGCCTGCTGAGGATCTAAGTGGTGTAGACTGTTCACTTGCCCATACTGCGAGTGTCCAGTTACTTCTTGCACCACAGATGCAGCAGGTCGCGTCGATGGATGGCGCTCCGTCTACCTCTAGCAAAGACGACGTGCGTGAGAGAGATTTAGGTGCCGATCAGCAACACAGCATCGTGTTGCACCCACTGTGGTCGGGCGATGGCACGGGTGACAGGGGATGGGGTAGCATTGGGGATGCCACTCCTAGCGTGAAAGACTCAGAATTTGTAACGGGTTCGGTGGGTCCGACATCTCTTGCGGTTATCTGCGATTGCCATGGCGTCTACCCTGGGTGAAGAGGCTAGGCAGCACACCTTTCGCCTTGCCACAATCAATATCAACGCGATAAGGGCACCGCACAAACTGACAATGCTACAACCCATGCTCGATGCGGCGGACATCGACGTGGCCCTCTTGCAGGAAGTATGTGTCGCTAGTTTCCCTGACTTCTACGGATATACCGCCCACATCTCCCACGCCTCTTCTACCTATTGTGGTGTGGCTGTCCTGCTACGGGACGGCTTGGCGGCTACGGACGTGCTGTACTTACCAAGTGCAAGAGCCATGGCAGTAACTGTCAATGGTGTACGACTCATCAATGTATATGCCCCTTCAGGGTCAGGGAGACGGAGAGATCGGGCCCGCTTTTTTTCGGAAGATATTACGCCTCTATTTATGGGCCGCATAGACGATATGGTGATCGGAGGAGATTTTAACTGTACATTATCTCCGTCTGATCAGCAGCCACATCACGTCCAGTGTGTGGAATTGGAAATGCTAGGGCGTGATCTCCACCTGATCGATACGTGGCGCCACATCCACGGCCCAGCTCCTGGTTACACCCATTATACAAGTCATTCATCAAGTCAGTTAGACAGGAGTTATGTCACAAGCACCCTTTCGACGGCGACGAGAGGAGCAGAGCTCTGGCCCACTGCATTCACCGACCACACAGCTTATATTTGCACCATTGCCCTCCAACCTGCACGTGTGTGGCGCAGTAGGCCGCCCTGGAAACTGAACGTCGCCCATCTAGACGAGCCGGCATGTAAAGGTACTACCGAAGAGTCGTGGAACGCGTTCTTACAGCGTCGTGGTCGTTACCGATCGACCCTCAGTTAGTGGATTGAATGTGCGAAACCTGCTCTTAGGCGCACCTTCATGGCTTACGGCCGGGAAGCAGCGGCATGGAGGAGGAGCGCGGAAAACTTTTATTACACCGTCCTACGGGAATGTCTTGCTATGGAGCCCTCACCAGACAGGCAGATCATAGTCAATCGCGCGAAAGCGCAGCTCGTCTCCTTAGCACGCCGTCATTTACAAGGCGCTGTTATACGGTTGCGTGCTCCAGACATGATACAATCAGAAAGGCCATCTATGCACCACGTGCTCCTAGAACGCAGGAGGCGCCTTAGGGCACTGGTAACCGACATGATAACCGACGACGGTCGACATGTGGTAGAACAAGCAGATATAGCAGAAGCCTTCTATGGGCATTACACTCAACTTTATTCAGCAGTGCTCCCTGATAAGGCGGCGGTAGACACCGTTTCAGCACATGTCAACGGTACAGTTCCACCAGACATGGTACCGAGTTTACTGGGAGAAGTGACAGAAGAGGAAGTGCTCGACGCCATTGGTAAAGGTGTTCCCCATAAATCACCAGGAATCGATGGATTACCATTAGAGTTCTGTCGAGCCTTTAAACAACTGTTGGTACCGTGTTTGATTGAAATTTGTCAGGAATTGATGTCCCCGGGTATAACATTGCCTGCACCGTTCTTGGAAGGTCTGATTGTCCCCATCCATAAGCCGAAGGGACGGAATCATGTCCGCGATTATCGCCCCTTAACGTTATTGAACAGCGACTTCAAGATCTTTTCGAGGCTGCTATCAGAACGTATTCGCGGCACACTATTGCACGTCCTGTCCGGCGATCAGACGTCCTTGGGGGGACCCAACAACATCAGAACTGCGTTATGTCGTTACAGAGATCTCATCTCCCTTGCACGGGTGAGACGTTTGCCGGCAGCCCTGGCGTCTATCGACTTTAGCCAGGCTTTTGACCGTGTGGGCCACGCTTTCCTCACGGCCGTTCTATGGCGCATGGAATACCCCGACCCTTTTATCACAGTGTTGACACGCCTTCTACATGGTGCTACTTCTCGAGTTCTTGTTAATGGAAGACTGACGGCACCCATGCCAATCCGCCGATCAGTACGACAGGGACGTCCATTATCAACATTGTTTTTTGCATTGGCCTTAGAACCTTTGTTGTGTGGTCTCCGAGACAGGCTCACTGGGATACAGTTCGGCGGCTCCATCTATCGTTGCACCGCATATGCGGATGATTTGATGATCGTCATACGTGGAGCTGACGACATGGCCGCGGCTTTGGACTGGATTGCAACCTACGGTACAGCTTCTGGTAGCCAAATCAACGTTGACAAGTCCGTCGCCTTGAGCATCGGGATTGGGCTAACGCAGGAACACATTGCCCCCTTACGCTTCAGTGATACTGTACGCTGCTTGGGCTTAGATTTCATGAATGACATGCGACGCGCGACGACGCTCAATTATCGACGCCTTCTTAACCAAATTAGGGCCGGAATCGCAAATCAGCGCTTGCGATCCCTCAACATCGTACAGCGGGCGTATTATGCCAATGTATACCTTGCGTCCCGCATACCGCATGTCGCCCAAACGCTACCCATTCCGAAACCCTTGGCTCGTAGCATTATGGCAGCGCTGGGATACTTCGTCACCGCTGGTATGTTACTGAAGATCAGATACGTATCTCTTACCCTCCCCAAGGAAAAAGGTGGTCTCGGCCTAGTTAACGTCCATGATAGGGCCATTGCCCTCTATGTTAGCCTCACGAGTCTGCTTCTGACGGCGCTACGCCCTGCTTCACTAAGAGCGCCAATGCCACTACAGGACATCCCAGCGCCCCTCTTTTATATAGGACGATTCTATTTAGAACAAAGGTATTGCAGTGTAGCGCTTACGACACCGCGAATGTCCACAACTCGACGCCTATATCACGACATGCTGCAACGCCGCCCCCAAAATGTGGTCGAACTAAAATATACTGACGTACGGTGGCGCGTGGTGTGGAAGACTGTACACGATGCCATGCTTGATTCCGATGTTGTTTCCCAATGGTACGTAGTCGTTAATGGGAATCTGGTGACGCAAGAACGTCTCTACAACATCCACATGGGAGAATCTCCCAATTGTGTGGGTTGCAATACAGTAGATTCTGACGAGCACCGCCTCAGCTGTGGAGAGGCGGAACCGGTTTGGCACCTTGTGCGGCAGATGCTGGCTTATCTCTTGCGAGTTAGGCCGGAGCATATATCTGCACGCACGTTATTGTTTCCGGATGAGACATTTTACCCTACTGCTCGAACCAACTCTGTCACCTGGATACTTGCACATGAGGTCCATTACCTCTGTCGTGACGGACACAAGAACTTACTTGACTTCTGGCTCTATTTGCAAGAAAGACATCATGCTATTTCCGGGCGTACCAGATATCGACAATGCTTCGCAAACTACCTCTGGAGTGCCTTTCACAGCCCGCCGTGTAGCTGGAATGTTCCAGGCAGTGGTAGATGAGGTCAGAACGAACTGCGAACGAGCGTATATTGAACAATCCTTATGAGTGGGCGCAGTCGCTGGGAAGCCTGACTACGAAGTGGTGGCTTTATTTTCATATTATTTATGTTTACTATCTTCGATGGTGTCTTCATTCTGTTTTAGTTTTCCAGGCTTGATTAACTATGACTGTTCGCACATTGATATCTATATAAATAAAAAAAATGAAAAATAAATAAATAAATAAAAAAAATAAAAAACAACAAAAAATAATTTACAAAAAAATACCTTCCGCACCCTACTAGAAAACCCTTCCCCCATTCCTTTCATCGTGTTTTTGTGGGTTGATGCACAATTTCGATGGGGGGTGGTTACATATAGTTAGGAAGGCAACGCCTGAAGAGGTAAGAGTTCATTTTTGTTTGGCAGGGACACAAGTGGCGGTGCCCCGTAGGGATGGCTATGATTTTGTTTTATTTCTTTTGTTAGGAAAAACAATTTAAAAAAGGGGTGTAGGGGCAGAAAAAAGAAAAAGATGAAAAAATGAAAAATATAAAAAAAGAAAAAAATAAATAATTAAAAAAAATAAAAAAGTGGTCAGCGCGGCAGACTGTCAATCCTAAGGGCCCGGGTTCGATTCCCGGCTGGGTCGGAGATTTTCTCCGCTCACAGGCTGAGATTTATGTTGTCCTAATCATCATCATTTCATCCCCATTGACGCGCAAGTCGCCGAGGTGGCGTCAAATCGAAAGACTTGCACCAGGCGAGCGGGAGGCCCTCGTCACACGCCATTATTATTATTATCATGACACAAGTCTTCTAAAGATTGGCTACAAATTATACTCAAAGATCATCAATAACCGCATGAAGAATATTACAAAAAAATGTTCAAATGTGTGTGAAATCTTATGGGACTTAACTGCTAAGGTCATCAGTCCCTAAGCTTACACACTACTTAACCTAAATTATCCTAAGGACACACACACACACACACCCATGCCCGAGGCAGGACTCGAACCTCCGCTGGGACCAGCCGCACAGTCCATGACTGTAGCGCCTAAGACCGCTCGGCTAACCCCGCGCGGCAAGAATATTACAGAAGTTATTATTTTCGGATAACAAAATGGATTTAGATCAGGTCGTTCATGAACAATGTGTTTGTAATGACGTAAAACACCATAGAGACCCCCGATGGCCTTTACCGATCTTGAGAAGGCCTTTGACCGTGTGAGCTGGAAGATTATGGAAGTTTATGTCTCAACGTGGATATCCCTATCATCTAATAGAGATAGTGAAAAGTCTTCACAAAACTACACGCACTGCAATTAACGCAGCTAGGAATCGATTGGAAGAAATAATTATTAACCAAGGCGTTAGCCAAGGATGTGGACTATCACCTATCCTCTTTAATATCTGCGTTGACTTCACTCTTCGCAAATGGAAATGTAAAGTAAACAAAGGATTAAGATAACGAACGAGGAATATGTTGCTGATAACATCGTTATTATTCAAATAATGAAGATGACCTCCAAAGATCAGTATAGCAGCTAAACCAAATTTGGAAGAAGTACAGCTTTCAAATTTCTAGTAACAAAACAAAAATAATCGCTTTCCAGTCACATCAAAAACCGTTTTGGATAATTCAGTTTTAGAAAAGTGTCTCAAATCTCCTATTTTGGCTATGCTATAAGTTTTTATTTGGACTTTGATACTGAAAATCAAATGCGCAAATTCCAAGCTGTCTGTGGTACCATTAGCAGAACATTGGACCGTAAAGTACAAAAAGAAACCATCATGAAATTCTATGAAGTCATGGCGGTTCCGGTATTATCCTAAGGAAGCGAAAGCTCGGTTACCATAAAAAAAAAGTTCAAGCAGCATAGATGAGATTCCTGAGAAAGATGAAGAGCTGCACGAGAAGAGGTATGATTAGAAACGAAGATATTAGAACATAATTGAATATTTTCAGCATGAATGAAAAATTTCAAAAATATCATCAAGATTCGAAACAGCAACTCATGACAATGCCAGGTCAGAGAATTTCTCAGAAGATCCTGAACTACAAGCCGAATGAAAAAAGAGATATTGGAAGAACTAGAAACAGGTGGGAATGATTTTGTGAGTTCGCAACAGGCAACAGCCTAATCCTTGAAAGGAAGATGATGATGATACTGTGTGAGCAATAATTAGGGGTCAACAAAGTGATCTATGTGTCACCTGATAATTAAATTAGATACGATCTTTGGGAAGAGCCAGTGTTATGAGAAATAATATTCTACATCTACATCTACATCCATACTCCGCAAGCCACCTGACGGTGTGTGGCGGAGGGTACCTTGAGTACCTCTATCGGTTCTCCCTTCTATTACAGTCTCGTATTGTTCGTGGAAAGAAGGATTGTCGGTATGCCTCTGTGTGGGCTCTAATCTCTCTGATTTTATCCTCATGGTCTCTTCGTGAGATATACGTAGGAGGGAGCAATATACTGCTTGACTCTTCGGTGAAGGTATGTTCTCGAAACTTTGACAAAAGCCCGTACCGAGCTACGGAGCGTCTCTCCTGCAGAGTCTTCCACTGGAGTTTATCTATCATCTCCGTAACGCTTTCGCGATTACTAAATGATCCTGTAACGAAGCGCGCTGCTCTCCGTTGGATCTTCTCTATATCTTCTATCAACCCTATCTGGTACGGATCCCACACTGCTGAGCAGTATTCAAGCAGTGGGCGAACAAGCGTACTGTAACCTACTTCCTTTGTTTTCGGATTGCATTTCCTTAGGATTCTTCCAATGAATCTCAGTCTGGCATCTGCTTTACCGACGATCAACATTATATGATCATTCCATTTTAAATCACTCCTAATGCGTACTCCCAGATAATTTATGGTATTAACTGCTTCCAGTTGCTGACCTGCTATTTTGTAGCTAAATGATAAAGGATCTATCTTTCTGTGTATTCGCAGCACATTACACTTGTCTACATTGAGATTCAATTGTCATTCCCTGCACCATGCGTCGATTCGCTACAGATCCTCCTGCATTTCAGTACAATTTTCCATTGTTACAACCTCTCGATACACCACAGCATCATCCGCAAAAAGCCTCAGTGAACTTCCGATGTCATCCACAAGGTCATTTATGTATATTGTGAATAGCAACGGTCCTATGACACTCCCCTGCGGCACACCTGAAATCACTCTTACTTCGGAAGACTTCTCTCCATTGAGAATGACATGCTGCGTCCTGTTATCTAGGAACTCCTCAATCCAATCACACAATTGGTCTGATAGTCCATATGCTCTTACTTTGTTCATTAAACGACTGTGGGGAACTGTATCGAACGCCTTGCGGAAGTCAAGAAACACGGCATCTACCTGTGAACCCGTGTCTATGGCCCTCTGAGTCTCGTGGACGAATAGCACGAGCTGGGTTTCACATGACCGTCTTTTTCGAAACCCATGCTGATTCCTACAGAGTAAATTTCTTGTCTCCAGAAAAGTCATTATACTCGAACACAATACGTGTTCCAAAATTCTACAACTGATCGACGTTAGAGATATAGGTCTATAGTTCTGCACATCTGCTCGACGTCCCTTCTTGAAAACGGGGATGACCTGTGCCCTTTTCCAATCCTTTGGAACGCTACGCTCTTCTAGAGACCTACGGTACACCGCTGCAAGAAGGGGGGCAAGTTCCTTCGCGTACTCTGTGTAAAATTGAACTGGTATCCCATCAGTCCAGAGGCCATTCCTCTTTTGAGCGATTTTAATTGTTTCTCTATCCTTCTGTCGTCTATTTCGATAACTACCATTTTGTCATCTGTGCGACAATCTAGAGAAAAAACTACAGTGCAATCTTCCTCTGTGAAACAACTTTGGAAAAAGACATTTAGTATTTCTGCCTTTAGTCTGTCATCCTCTGTTTCAGTACCATTTTGGTCACAGAGTGTCTGGACATTTTGTTTTGACCCACCTACCGCTTTGACATAAGACCAAAATTTCTTAGGATTTTCTGCCAAGTCAGTACATAGAACTTTACTTTCGAATTCATTGAACGCCTCTCGCATAGCCCTCCTCACACTACATTTCGCTTCGCGTAATTTTTGTTTGTCTGCAAGGCTTTGGCTACGTTTATGTTTGCTGTGAAGTTCCCTTTGCTTCCGCAGCAGTTTTCTAACTCGGTTGTTGTACCACGGTGGCTCTTTTCCATCTCTTACGATCTTGCTTGGCACATACTCATCTAACGCATTATGTACGACGGTTTTGAACTTTGTCCACTGATCCTCAACACTATCTGTACTTGAGACAAAACTTTTGTGTTAAGCCTACAGGTACTCTGAAATCTGCTTTTTGTCACTTTTTCTAAACAGAAAAATCTTCCTACCCGTTTTAATATTCCTATTTGCGGCTGAAATCATCGATGCCGTAACCGCTTTATGATCGCTTATTCCCTGTTCTGCGTTAACTTTTTCAAAAGTTCGGGTCTGTTTGTCACCAGAAGGTCTAATATGTTATCGCCACGAGTCGGTTCTCTGTTTAACTGCTCAAGGTAGTTTTCAGATAAAGCACTTAAAGAAATTTCACTGGATTCTTTGTCCCTGCCACCCTTTATGAACGTCTGAGTCTCCCAGTCTATATCCGGCAAATTAAAATCTCCACCCAGAACTATAACATGGTGGGGAAATCTACTCGAAATATTTTCCAAATTATCCTTCAGGTGCTCAGCCACAACAGCTGCTGAGCCAGGGGGCCTATAGAGACATCCAATTACCATGTCTGAGCCTGCTTTAACCGTGACCTTCACCCAAATCATTTCACATTTCGGATCTCCGTCAATTTCCTTCGATACTATTGCACTTCTTATCGCTATAAACACGTCTCCCCCTTCACTGTCCAGCCTGTCTCTGCGGTATACATTCCAATCTGAGTTTAGGATTTCATTACTGTTTACGTCTGGTTTCAGCCAACTTTCTGTCCCTAGTACTATATGGGCGTTGTGACCGTTTATTAATGAGAGCAGTTCTGGGACCTTTCTGTAGACGCTCCTGCAGTTTACTATTAGCACATTAATATTCCCTGTTGCATTTTGCCTACTCCTACCTTGCCGCGTCTCAGGAGGCGTTTTGTCGGGCCTAGGGAGGGAAGTATCTAACCTAAAAAAAAACCATGTGCATTCCACACGTACTCCGCTACCCTTGTAGCCGCTTCCGGTGTGTAGTGCACGCCTGACCTATTCAGTGCTGGCTGCTGGAAAAAAGGATTCAGATCAGTTTTCAAGATAAATCAATCCTGGTTCCCACTGTCATCGTGATGGACAACATCCTACAATATGTGACTAATGTTACGAGGCAACATTAAAAGGGATGAACATATGAAATCAAAGGTGTAAGATATATTTGTCGTGATAATTCTGTTAAAGCACTGGGAAGATGCAAATAAGGCAATATACGGAATGTTTGTGCAATGTAATCTCTAGAGCTAACGGACTGTTGAACATTCTCACCAGGTAGGAGGAATGGAGAAAAAAGAAAGGCATCAGCGACTTCCTTCTAGATTTCTCTGTTGACAATTCCATCATTATTAGACTTCTACTGAGATTCTCAATGATTGTACGAGTAAGTAATTGGAATGGACACGAGTACAATGATCCAGGTCGATCGTAACCTCACAAGAATGGACAGGCTCCCCGCGATGGAAACGCTAACGAAGGGAGTTGCTGTTTGTCACACCAAATAGCTGCTGCTACTGTAGCACAGCTACGAGGAAACTGTACAGAAGTCTAGTTTGTGTGGACTAATGCACAAGCAGGAACAGTGGCGAATGAGAAGGCCGACCGGTTGGCAAAGAGTGCAGCTAAGAATGGAATACAAGGACAGATGCATTCCAGTTATGGATCTAATTGCTATAGTCGGAGACGTGACCGCAAGCAAATGCAACACGCAGAAGAAGGCCGTTGATATGTACAAGGGCATCTGCTATAGGCCAATAGCCTCGGTATACCAAAGGCACAATGGTGTGCTGAAAAGTGGGATATGAAACGTAACGGGACTGGAAAAGGGTGCAAAAGGCGGTTCTTCATGACCATTCGCAGACTGAAATTATCCACGGCTGTTATCGACAACAACTGCAGAGAACTGACGTCATACGCACATCAGCTGTGAATGTGGGCAGATCCAGGCCGTCAACCACACCTACTTCGTCTGTCTTGCATACAGAACGGCCTGGAGCTGGTTGAAATGAAACAAGAGCTTCTGTCCAGTGTCTGTACTACTGGCAAAAGTGAATACAGACATTTATAAACTGCTAGAAAAATTCCTATTAAACGCTGGCATTAAATTGTTGTTGACGAGCTTTGTGCGTGTTTGTTGTGTGGTGTGATGGATTGTCAACCGGAGAGGCAGGGACATAGTGTCCACCGTAGTTGTTAGTGTCTTCCCAACTGGCTTTATTGGTATATACAAATAGCAATAGAAAAACAATTATGGAAGTTTAAAGAACTGACAATCGAGACAGACTATAGCACTACTTCAATTTTGGGATCCTAAGTTTTGTAGAGGGACAATAATAAAAAAATAAAAACAAGTTTTGGAAAAAAGTTCAAATGTTGTTTTGTGAAATGATTTGACTACAAGTAAGAAATAAAATTGATTAGAGAAACGTTTGGCGCGGCTTTGAGTGACCACCACAGAACATGTGCCTGCACAGTCTACATAACGCACCAGACAAATAATCTCTAATTCTTTTTAAAATCCCAGGATTATAAGTTGAATAGTGCATCTCAAAATCATTATTGGCAGCTCATTTGCTGTACGTGATTTATAACGTCATTCGACGGCCCTCCAGTTGTTTCTTTAACCTATTTTATTTCTTTCTTTTAGACAAATCATTCCAGAAAAGATTGACCTTTTTCCAAAAAAAAATTTATTTGAAAACATTTTTAGTGACAGATATTACACGAATGTAATTTTTTATGCGGAAAATAGTTAGGTCTTGAAGAGGTGAATTTCCCTAGAGTTCATTTCATAGCTGGGAGCAGCTGTTCGTGAAATACGCCAGTTTTCCCTCAAATGACTCATTAAATGTTTCTTAATTACCATGATTACTTTTTTTTGCAAAATTGGATCCAATGCGGTCATTTTGATACCCCATCTGTCCACTTTTCAGTCTTGGCTTGGCTATGAAAATTAGGAAAATAATTCTCTCTGAAATCACTAAGTTTTTCTTAATACCGCTGATTACTTCGAAGGAATTAAATCTTTGTTTGCATAACTAGACCTCATCCCATTTGTTCATTTCCAACTCTTCTTCTGGCTATGAAAATTCGGATAGTAATCCATTGTGCAATTTCTAGCTAGTCTTGTTGCATCTCCGTTCAAACGTTTGACCAATAAGGGATTATAGCGGACGTGAGATAACACAAAAAATGGGTAAAATGGCTCTGAGCACTATGGGACTTAACTTCTGAGGTCATCAGTCCCCTAGAACTTAGAACTACTTAAACCTAACTAACCTAAGTACATCACACACATCCATGCCCGAGGCAGGATTCGAACCTGCGACCGTAGCGGTTTCGCGGCTCCATTCTGATGCGCCTAGAACCGCTCGGCCACACCGGCCGACTGAGATAACACAGATAAACATTAGTTCCGCACTTCAGTCACAAGTGGATTATTGTACGGAGGTCAAATAGGTGTTCGAAATATCTTCTGCCGTGCTCTACATTTAGCGGCTAGTCAAATTCTGTCTAAATGCAGAGTGATAATTATTGAACTATATGAAAAAAGACGTAAATTAATTACAAACTACGGCGTGAAAACATTTCATTCCACATGTAAACGCCACTACAGATATTCAGATTTAGGTTATGACACGTTCGATTTGCCTGCCATATTGGCGATGATGTAGTGCAGACGAATATTTGACGGAACATCGGTGACGTCGTTGATCTCTTGAATGGCAGTTTTCAGCTCAGCCACGTTTTTGGGGTTATTGCCCTACACCTTGTCTTTAACATATCCCCACAAAAAGGAGTCGATGTGTCCAGACGCAGAGAATATGGCGACGAATTGAGGACCGTGCCAGTGGCCTCTGAGTACCCCAAAGCCAGAATGCGGTCCCCAAAGTGCTTTTGCAGAACATCACTCTCGTGCTTCGATGGGGTATAGCTCCGTCTTGCATGAACCACATCTTATCGAAACTAGGGTCTCTTTGTTCCAAAACCTTCACGTCCCGTTCCGTAGTCACCGTGCCATCAAAGAATATCGCACCGATAGTTCAGCGACTGAACATTGCACACCACACAGTCACCCGTTAAGGGTGAAGAGACTTCTCGATCGCGAAATGCGGATTCTCAGTCCCGCAAATGCGCCAGTTTTTCCCTTACTGACGAATCCATCCCAATGAAAGTGAGCTTCGTCGCTAGACTAAACCATATTCACATACTAATTCCCGTCATGCCCCGCGCCCAACCGTGCAGTTTGAACGTCCTAACGCAAGCCGTTCAGAAGTTATGACGATTTTATTTCGTATAGTTGATTAATTGTCAGCCTGTATATAGGGAAAGAGGGTTGTTTAGCGGCAATACCTCGTCGTTGCGAAGATGGCATCTGCTCTTCCGGACATGTCCGAAAGAACAGATGCCATCTTAATTTCGTTGAGGCTAACCGGCTGATGACCTTCTTCAGTGCGGATGCACACAAATTGCCTGAATTACGGGACTCGGTGAATTGTCTGCCGCGAGTTATGCGTACAATGGCAGCGGCAGTAGGAATGTAGTGTGTGGACTGTAAGTTGATAATGTGGGAGCGTGGCGGCGATAAATCCCTGCAGTCGAACTATACTCTGTGTTCTCGGTGGCTCAGATGGATAACCGGCACGGTAACTCAGCGTGTTCGGTCAGAGGGTTAGCTGCCCTCTGTAACAAAAAAAAAAAAAAAAAAAAAAAAAGAGTGAATGAATCGACGACAAATTGAAACGGGTGTCTTGCGACGTCCGCCCCGAGCAGATACAACGAACGAAAACGAACAAAGTGAGATTTGAAAAAATTAAAAAAAAGATGGATAGAGCTTCTGCCATGTAACCATGAGATGCCGGGTTCAAGTCCCGGTCGGGGCACACATTTTCAACTGTCCCCGTCGATGTACAGGATGAAAAGTATTTAAACCGACAAACTCTGGGAGGTTGTAGGGGACATCAAAACATTTTTCTCTAATGTCATTTTTTGCTATGAGGATTATTTAAACCGGTGGAGGCCGTATTACGCTCTTCCGTTGTAGGAAACTGCTGTCCACCAGTGTAGTAGATCATTGTCTCTGTTTACTAATGGAGCGATACACCTGGAGTGAGTACACTGATATGGTTGGTGCGTACTACGTAGCGCACCACAACGGACGAGCTGCACAGCGGGTTCATCAACAACAATATCCTAATAGCCGTATCCCGCATCATACGACCTTTGATGCTGTGTACCAACGTCTGCGTGATACCGGGTCATTCAGCAGATTACCTGGACAGGGACGTCGTCGCACGGTAAGAACGCTGCAATTTGAAGAAGCTGTCTTGGAGCATGTGATGGGGCATCCTTCAATCAGCACTCGTGCAATTGCACGTAACATGGGGACGAATCGAATGTAAGAACAGTCCTTCGAGAGCAATTGTTACGTCCATTTCACTTAAGGCGTGTCCACAACCTGGAACCAGTTGATTTTCGACCCAGAGCACAGTTTTCGCAGTGGTACCTGGAACAGTGTGAAATGCATCCTACATTTTCAGCCTCTGTATTGTTTATCGATGAAGCAACGTTCGGGCGTGATGGAGTCTTCAACATGCACAATTCGCATGTTTAGAGTGAGGGTAACCCACATGTCACAGTTATTAGTGCTCAAAAAAATAATAATAATAATAATAAATGGTTCAAATGGCTCTGAGCACTATGGGACTCAACTTCTGAGGTCATTAGTTCCCTAGGACTTAGAACTAGTTAAACCTAACTAAACTAAGGACATCACACACATCCATGCCCGAGGCAGGATTCGAACCTGATACCATAGCGGTCTCGCGGTTCCAGACTGCAGCGCCTAGAACCGCACGGCCACTTCGGCCGGCACTAGCGCTCATCAAGTGTCGTTCTTCGTTAATGTGTGTGCCGGTGTTGTTGACGACTGTTTAATTGGGTTGTATTTGCTACATAGGCCATTAAATGCCATGCACTATTAGAATTTTCTCGCCAGAGCATTGCCAAAATTGCTGGAAAACGTACTGCTCCCTACAAGGCAACGCATGTGGTTCCAACATGACGGGGCGCCGGCACATTTCAGTCATCATGTGCGTCGATTCCTGGACCGACGGTTCCCAGAAACGTGGGTTGGCAGAAGCAGAGTGTTTGTTGGTTTAATTAATTTGCCGCCAGAGAAATCTTCCTCTGCCAGTTTAAATACTCCTCATAGGAAAAAATGACATTAGGGAAAAATATTTGTTTTGATGTCCCCTCCAACCTTCCAGAGTTTGTCGGTTTAAATACTTTTCACCCTGTAAACGCCCGTCAGCAGATGATGGTATTGATTTAATTGTAATTTCATATATCATCGTGGCCTACGGCGAGGAGAGAAACTGCTTTCGTGCCCATTTCGAACAGAACGGTTTCCGGCATCGTTGCGACCGGCACTTTCACCGTGTGAGTTCACAGCGGCCGACTGCGGCTATCGGAGCACATCGCGGAGCGGTGGAGCGCATCGGCCGCGATCGTGACGTCGGCTCTCGCTTGCTGACCCACGCGACCCGCGGCAATACACGGCGCGCATGACCCTGAGGACTCGTATAGTACAGTGCAGTGCCGTGCCGTGCCACAACACCGGCGCCTATACTCCCATGCATCACGCAACGACAGCCTTCCAGAACAGCGTTTCTCGGACTGCGCTTAGGAGTCGACAGCACACTTGGATGCGCAGCTGATCCCGGCGGAGGTTCGAGTCCTCCCTCGGGCATAGGTGTGTGTGTTTGTCCTTAGGATAATTTAGGTTAAGTAGTTTGCAAGCTTAGGGACTGATGACCTTAGTAGTTTAGTCCCATAAGATTTCACACACATTTTGAGCACACTTGGAGGCTGGTGTGGCACAACGTGTTTACTCTAGAGATGGGTCGTTCGCGAACTAACGGGTCCAAAGGAACGGTTCACCAAGATGAACGCAACGAGCGAGGAACGAATTCTAAGGAACGGTCTTTCATAGTTCACTTTGGTCACGGGTCTACTTACAGTTCCTGGGAACAGGAAACGGTCGGTCTCATTCCTGAACGGCACGTCGGCCGGTCTCGTTCCAGCCTTGGTCCCGTTCCCGTCGGCCTTGGTCGCGGCTTTCTACTTACAGTTCCCGGGAACGGAAAATGGTCGGTCTCGTTCCCGAACGGCACGTCGGCCGGTCTCGTTCCAGCCTTGGTCCCATTCCCGTCTGTCTCGGTCTCGCTCGGTCGGACTCGTCCATCTTCGCGTGGTCACTCGTCGCAGTTCCAGTTCAGTATCGAGTTTTTATCGTTCGTTCTGTTCGCTTCGCTCGCCCATTCTAGATCTGCTTCAACTCTGTTTGAACTCTGAACTTCTGGTTCTTTTCGTATTCTATTCAGCGTCCATGACCAGTAAAAAACGGTTCAAATGGCTCTGAGCACTATGGGACTTAACTGAGGTCATCAGTCCCCTAGAACTTAGAACTACTTAAACCTAACTAACCTAAGCACATCACAAACATCCATGCCCGAATCAGGTTTCGAACCTGCGACCGTAGCGGTAGCGCAGTTCCAGACTGAAGCGCCTAGAACCGCTCGGCCACAAAGGTCGGCCATGACAGTAATTAAAATGTATTTTACAATTATGTAAATTACGTAAAAATTACGTGGTATGTAATACATACATCTTTTCAGATAACAAAACGGCGTATCGTCTTATTTCAGTACTTCGATAAACAACAGAAGAAATGCTTGTAAAAAGGCAAAATTTTTTGTTAGTACTGATGCAAAGGACGTCGGCACGGCACACACTAGTTTTTTTTTTTTTTGATCCAAGGTAAAAGAGCATGTTCATTGTTACGGAAGGCAGTCTGACTTACAACCAAATGAAGCCCGCGCTTCATAATCGAGTGTCTGATGTCACATTTTGTAAAGAGAATGTGATAATTCTTACAATATTATTTCAGTGGTACAGGGTGGCGCACGAGAAATCGGCCCCGAGTACTAGCTGCTCATAGTCGCTTACCAATCGTCATTTATTGTTTGGAAGATGTTTGCATTAGCTTACTTGTTATTTATTCACTGCCTAATTAGAACATGTTTATCTATTCTGCTCGTTGCGGTCAACAAATCGTGCGTAATTGACGAGCAATCTGTACTCGGGGCCGGTTTTTCGTGCGCCACCTTATATTATTTCACTGCGATCAGCCACATAACATTGGCTAAACGAGATGATTTACAGAATCACGAAAATTACAACTTTTATGAGAATTCTGTTATGAATAAAAACTCTGTACTCCAGGGGGGAGGCAAGTCCTCTATCTTGGCGCCTTCCATCTTCAGTCACCTATGCTACTAATTATCAGTTTTTCATGAGAACCATATACCAAGCACAGTGAACGATGAACGAGTAAAAATGAATGGTTCCCAAAAATGAGCGATCAGCAGTGAACTAGTTCCCAAGGATGAACGACTTTGCCCATCTATAATTTACTCAGACAAGCGTTTCCGCGTATCAAATATCCCCATGCCGCCCTCCATCAGGGAAGAACCAGTTGACACATGAGGTCGGTACAGGGTATAGAGGTCGGCACCGAGAAAATCTAGACGCGTAAACAGACACTCATCGTATTTCTTGGAAAAACTGATTTTCGCTGACTGTTTTTGATGTGTTGGCAGAAGAGCCAACACCGTGTTGCTAGAGGAGGCCGAAATGCACGCGTTTAAGCTCACGCAGACTGGCTTGAGGTCTGGAACAAGGTAAAGTAATTATCCTATCAAGAAAAGAACGTAGTTGCTTGAATACTTAACTTTAATCCATAATTGGAGAACATCGCTCTTGATGATACACTAATAACAATTTCAATATAATCTGGTAATGGCGCCTTGCTAGGTCGTAGCAAATGACGTAGCTGAAGACTATGCTAACTATCGTCTCGGCAAATGAGAGCGTATTTGTCAGTGAACCCTTCCTAGCATAGTCTGCTGTACAACTGGGGAGAGTGCTAGGAAGTCTCTCTAGACCTGCCGTGTGGCGGCGCTCGGTCTGCAATCACTGACAGTGGCGACACGCGGGTCCGACGTATACTAACGGACCGCGGCCGATTTAAAGGCTACCACCTAGCAAGTGTGGTGTCTGGCGGTGACACCACGGTTTTATAATTAAAGCTGTAAGTGCACATTGCGTCCCATTCATCTTGACTACTCCAAATAACTTTTACTCCAGAAGAAAAATAAAAAACGCACCAAGCAAACGTTGTTTAGCTTTCAGTGTGACATTAACCAGCATGATTGCTTTCTTTCTACTCTGTTCGCACGCGTGAAACACATTCTCTGTTCGTAATAGCGGTTGCCATTCAGATGACTTCCAGCCTCGGCGTCATCTGATACCTTTACTAGAAAATTGTTAAACGTCTTATTTTTTGTTAACTCGAAAAAGTTTCTTTCATAAAACTGAAACAGAATGAAGTGAACCAGCAGAAAGTAAAAGGATCTCCGCGTCTGATTTGGCAACCTTCTCGTTGGCGCGGAAGTCGTTAAGGCATTCTTTATTGTAAATGAACACATTGCAAAGCAAACCTTTCATGAATAAAATGTTCTGGGTTTTCCAACCGCGCCAATTGATTAAAACTACACGAGCTTTCGGCCAAGCACTCCTTGGCCATTGTCAAGTGTTATGACTGCCATTGGACTGTTGGTGCTCCCTTATATACGCTAGCTGCCGGCTGTGACGTCACTGGTGCCCGTGACATCGTCATATATGGGCATGTTTTGAGTCGGCGTTCGATGTGCCCTCTTCAACCGCGCGATCGCTGGATCCCACGCAGCGCTAAGCTGCAAGCCATCGTCTCTATTCAGGGTGTTTGCGGTAATTTCTATTTCAATAGCTTCCTTTATTAAACTGTCCCAGAAGGCGTTAGTGCGAGCCACGACAGAGGTATCGTCAAATTTTATGTGGTGACCGTTTTCTAAGTCATGCTCAACTAATGCAGATTTCTCTGGATAGCATAAACGATAATACCTCTCACGTTCTTTCCTGCGTTGTTCCACAGTGCGCACTGTTTGTCCGATGTACTTCTGGCCACACTCACAAGCTATTTCGTAGATTCCAGGTGTTCTGAGACCTACTGCGTCTTTAACTAGTCTCAGTAATTGACGGATTTTCGTTCGAGGCCTGAAGATTGATTTGATCTTGTGTCTTTTCAACAGGCGGCTTGAAACGTCCCCTTTGAACAATTTATACAAGACTGTGCTGAACCTGACACACAATATTTTGTTAGCGCAACGCAATCTGACTTTCAAAATTCCCTACAAAAGAATGGCCCTGACTAACATTAAACTATACCTTTCACAAATCACTTACCTCACAAAAATCTTCGCTGCTCAAGCTACTGCAATACAGCGAGCGCCACTACTGCCAGCTGAATAAAAGATTCAAACTACTGAAGGCACTAACTACTGATAGGGATAGTTAGCAAATGAAAGATATTAACAGAGAACAAACAATGTATTTACCTTGATATCATCATATATAAATATAGCAGTTCATGACAAATTTCAAAACTCCGCCATCTCTCTCTCCACATCCACCACTGCTGGCGGCTCACCTCCAACTGCGCAACGCTACGCGCTGTTCACATCCAGCTGCCGCTGCCCAACACTACAATGGCAGACAACAATGCAAACTAGCCACAGACTGCACACAGCACAGCCAGTGATTTTCATATTGAGCGCTACGTAACGTTGCCAGTAAGAAAACATAAACAGCCTACTTACATAGAGAAAACATAAACAGCCTACTTACATAGAGAAAACATAAACAGCCTACTTACATAGCCCCCATGCTCCCCACAAAAAATTTTTACAAATGGTGTTGGGCACTGGCCAATACAGATTTGACAAAAATTTTTCACAATTACAGTAACAAAGAAATCAAATGCACACACTTATTGATACAACGTTGGTGAAAAGCTAAAATTTTGTCACAGTCCATAAAGACAGTCCTGATCATTCATTACGGTAAAATATAGTGTTTTTCTCAAAGTCTGAGCAGTAGAAGAAAATGCACACGGAAGTAGTGGATTTCCATGCTGTCTTGAAGAAGTAGTGTTGTCCTTCCAACGGAAAGACAGTGCTGACTCTCGACATGCAGACAAGTAATGGGTCACAACAGAGTAAACCCACAGCAGAGTCAGTCGACGTTTTGAAGAATATTGGTAGGTAGGTCATCACAGAGCAGACCCACTGGAGTCCTGGTAGAGATTGTGGTATTGGTGGGCCACCAGAGGTGCAGACCCACTGTAGTCCTTGTAGAGATAGCCAGCAGCCATCTGTTGTGACTGTGCAGGTGCACAATCACCATTGAAGAGTCTTGTGGATAATATAGCAAGTCCATAACCACCACTTGTGCACTCACAAAGTTAGTTTCTAATTGTCCTTAGAACCAGCAATGCTGTTATCCAGTCCCTTGCTGACTTATCAACACACGTGCAAACACTAGCAGTCCCTACTTCTCACATATTGTCCATATACTATGACCAACAGAAACGTGTGCAGTGAAATGTAACTTACAAGTTAATAATAAGATGATCTGGTGTCAATTACAATTTTATAAATTTACAACATGAAAATACAATTACAAAGGTACAAAATACATCATTAAAGAACATAATAATACAGATAACATTTGTAGTACAGGCTTTACAAAAGAATAGAAATAGACATATACATCAGTGTTACAGGAATTATGACATAAGTACATAGATAAAAGATCAGAATAACTTGCGAAACATCAACTTCACACATGAGCATTTAAACAGAATGAACAATGTCTAACATCTTTACAAAGTAAATAACATATTATTAATGCCAATTATATTTGAGGATAACAGTATTCCTCATCATAGTGAATGTAGCTTAATATTAAAAGAAGAAAAAATTCTATGAAACTACACAGAGACAGGAAGAAAACAAATACACAAGGGTACACACACACATAGTGGGATAACACCAATAGGAAAGGACAGGGTTCGTTTTCAGTGTAACCTTTGGTACTGCAGTCCAACCCAAAACTTCATATATCTTTCCTCTTATTTCATCCTTTGTTTCCACCAAAAAAAATTCTAACTAAGCATGCTTTCTGTGTTTATATGTTCACACATCTCTTACCTCATTTTTATTTTCCATTATCTTACCTCATCATTTATTTCCAAGAAAATCCTACCTAAAATACTTTTTTTTCTTTTTTTTTTTTTTTGGCCAAACCATTTTCTTATAGCGTCTAAATGCATTTCTTCCAATTCATCATAGTTAGTTTCTTATATAGTCTACCCCTCTTAAGCTAACTTAAATCTACTGAGCTCAGATGCTAAACTAAGGGACGAGGCAATGCAGCAGCACAAAACATGTAACACAAACAGCAATGACCAAAAAAAAATGCAGAGTGCAAAGCAAGCAGCAGTAAATCTAAATTAACAGATAAAATGCAAAATTACAACTAATATGAGCCAATGAGCAGCAACAAAAAAAATCAGTTGTAAAACTGGCTTAACAGAGTAATGTAATGTGAAATTTAGTAGCACTATGCCTGGCAAACAGCAACAGCAAATGCAATAACTTATATCTAAACATGACATAGCTCAAGCAGAAAAAATATTACAGTAAAAACAACAATGCAGATAAGGGAAATGTATAATCACATCTTAATGTCTAAGTAATTAAAGTGGTGCACCACAACAACTGATTGTAAAAAGAAATATTACCATGTACTTGAAAAGAAAATTACGTGTTACTGTTACTAGTTCCTTCTTATTGTTCTTTCCTTTCCAAGTGCTCCTTTTTTAAAGAATGTGGATCATAAAATAATTATTTAATAGATCTGTTGACAGAAAGTGTTCACATTAGCAAATGCATTTCATTTTATAAAAGCAATGCTGCAACACAGCTGGAAAACAGATGTCAAATGAAATAAGCAACTATGAAAAGCAAAGCATAAAAATATCATTCAGTAGTCATGTGACATTTCATAAGTTAGTAGAAATTCTCTCAACGCTCATAGAAAGACGCTTGTCATAATCAGGTGTGCAGATGTAAAAATATTTCTTGTCATTTTAGTAGGCATTTCAGTAAATATCGTAAATTAAGAGCTAGTGTAATCATATGTTTTCAAGTTCGACCGTGTCGTTTTTGCGATGCTTTCTACAAAGGAATGTCAGAAGCGAGGTTAATGGCCTCTTTTTTTTTTTCTTTTTTCTACCTAATGGCTTTTTCTCCGGGCGGCTGGCCCAGCTGGGCGCTACAACGCATTACGTGCAGGTGGTCACTTAACTTTCGTACGGAAATATTTACGACAGCAGTTTCCGCTACAGTGACAGTCTCACATAGAAATATTTCACAGGTCAAGAATTAGCGTTGCAAATCTGTAGAAAGAAAATCCTATAAATATAAGTGTCCAAATAAAATATTCATCAGCATTGTGATACAGTCACGCATTTACGCACATTTCATAACTCTTAAAGTACGATTCTTGGTTTCCAACATACTTCTTATTCCTCATATACGGTAGCATCATCTTATTGATCATAAACATATCTCAACAGCATAGTACACATCGTCATCGTAATAATAACATCATAACACTTCAGTCAAATCTCAAAATCGTCGTAACTTCCTCCAATAATTTCTAAGCCTAAAAAAATTCTCTGCTCATGTCAAAAGTGTCAGCTGCCTCAAACGTACTTTAAAAATCATGATCTCATACCAAATACATCATTCAAAGCTCTCATAGCATCACAATGTGTCCAAAAAAATATGATCAGTTTACAAAGTACAGACAAAATACAGTTTCATAAGTATGAAGTTATCCAACAGTGTAATTACGTAAACATGTGTCACAGATGTAGTAAAAAAAGTTTATCTCTCAGTCACATGATCAGATAGCTGTGTAATTTGTGTGTTAGAGAAATATGGTACCGATGTGTAAAGTTATATAACAAATACCATATTAGCTAGGGTTCCTTGTGGTTGCCACACACATGGTACACAAAGTAAGCGTGTACCCCCCTGAGGATTAATGTAATTATACCCTCAGGTGTTACCGATTACAGCAATAGAATGAAATGTATCACGGAAAACTTTCTTTGTAATTCAAAAATCTTTAAAAATAAATGTTTTAAGTACAAAATTAATCACTCAAATACGTGTACTGTAGCGCTAAATGTGCGTCTTGTTGCAACATAATCTGTGTGGAAGTGTAGTAGTTATCGTCCTCCGAAAGCTAAGTTCTGCAGAAGTCAATGTACTTACCTCATGATAAACGAAAGTGAAATGCTTTGCGTATAGATATCTTAGTTATTACGCTTATTGTTGTGGTGAAGAACGTACTGTGCTGTAACGTATTGTTGTGCTACGGAAAACCCTGTCTCATTGTAGCTATACTACAAAGTTACTACTAAAACATGTTTTACTTTCCAGAAGAATTCAGAAAAATTGTGCAGATATAAAACAGATACACCGCAAAAGGAACAATATAAATTGTGTCACACATTAGTAGCGTCGTGATATAGTCGTGTAGCTGTCACATAAACTAACCTCTGTGTCATCTGGTATCTCTCAGAAAGCACTTTCAATTCAGAATGTATTTTCAAATAAACCAAAATGTTGCATTAAAATCTCATTAGCAGTACTGGTAAATGTTCTAAGTATGTGAGCCTTATAGTCGTTACGTAATCGTGCAACAAACAAGCAAGAATGTACACACACAATAACACTGTGACGTCTGTTTACTATAACAATGCATTCGTCATTTCTGTTTAAATAAGTTCTCTTGGTTCTTGATTGGATATTTAACCTCAAACATTGTTGTATGTTAACAGATTCTAAGTCTGACAACGCTTACTAGCAATGTAAAGTGAAAAGTTATATGGCAAAGACAAAGTTAAAAAGCAGATTATCTTTCAATAAACGGTTTTACATGTGAAATGTGGTGTAAACCTTTACTCTTCCTAGTACGCAGAGTTTCAATTTCAACGCAATTATCATGTGTTATACGTCGGATTCTGTAAGGTCCATTGTAAACTAGAAAGAATTTGTGACTCAAGTGTTTCTTCTTATGTGACAATGAATGAGCTTTAATGAGAACTTTCTGACCAATATACAATTTCTTTGCATTTGCTTTACCGTGTAGTTTTCTCCTTTTGTCTGCTGCAGATTTTATATTTTTAAGAGCCAAATCAATTATGTCTTTGTGTCGAAGTTTACGTGTATTTGGGAAAGGTACAAGCTCTCTGATTCAGTTCGGTGGTTCTTCATTCTTTAGTACAAGAGTAGGTGGTAAAGCAGTGGAATCATGAGGCATTTCATTCAGCACATTTTGAAATAAGTGTAAATATCTGTCCCAATGCTGATGCTTTCTGTGACAATAAAGTCTGCAAAGCTTATTAATTTCTTTCATAATCCGTTCAGACGGGTTACAATGTGGTGAGTACAATGAAATAAAAACAGGTTTGATTTTATGGTTGCGAAGCATGCGTGACCAAACAGCAGATCTGAATTGCGGTCCGTTATCTGAAATGACTTTACTAACGTGTCCAACTTCACGTAAGAAATTTTTAACAAAGGCGTTGGATACAGACCGTCCAGTGGCTTTACGTAACGGTGTGAAAGAAACAAATTTTGAAGTAAGTTCAACAGCGACTAGAACGTACGAAAATCCATTAGATGTTCTGACAAGCGGTCCCAAGAGATCAACAGCAGCAAATTCTTTTAATTTAGAAGGAATGATAGGAAACAGCGGAGCACTATGGGAGATAGTAGATGGTTTCGCCTTTTGACAAAGTTTACAAATAGACAAGACTCTTCGAATTCTCTTTTCCATATTGTTAAAATAACATGTCGTTCGAAGAATATGATAACATTTTCTTGGGCCAAAATGTGCATAGCTGAAATGAATGTACCAAATGAGCTTATTAACAAAATCGTCTGGAATGCAAAGTACCCATAGCTTGTCATCAACAGTGCAGCGTTTGAAGAGTATGTTGTTTCTAACCAGGTAATAATGCCGAATCTGTGTGTGTGTCTTTTCATGCCATTTGCTCTTGATGTCTTTCCAAATCGGATCTTTATCTTGTTCATGAGCAATGTCCTTTAAAGATGTGGTGATGAAGTTTTCAAAGGCGACTTTCTGAATGTAAAGAATACTGAAATTTTTCTCGAGGTTGCCTTCTGTGGTACTTTTCTCAAGCCCAGCCGGTGCGCGTGACAGTGCGTCCGCAACAATGTTCTCCTTGCCGGGAATGTAGACTATTGTGAAGCGGAATTCTTGCAGAAACAATGCCCAACGTTTTAACCT
This sequence comes from Schistocerca serialis cubense, assembly GCF_023864345.2. NCBI lineage: Eukaryota > Metazoa > Arthropoda > Insecta > Orthoptera > Acrididae > Schistocerca > Schistocerca serialis. Next base: position 504,026,450 of record NC_064644.1, on the reverse strand, counting down.
GTCATGATTTAATTTTGAAGACATAAGAAATTGTAATGCACGATGATCACTGTATACTTTTACGTGCTTACCAGAAAGAAAGAAACGGAATTTGTTAAATGCCCAAACGATAGCTAAAGCTTCTAATTCAGTAACGGAATAATTTTTTTCAGATTTTGTTAGCACTCGGCTAGCAAAAGCAATGGTTTTCTGAACGGTAGTGTCATTTTCTATGGCTTCTTGAAATAAATGGGCACCAAGACCGACTTTAGAAGAATCCGTGCTAAGGCAGAAATCTTGTGACAGATCTGGATGAGTTAAGATTGGCGCGTGAAGTAACGCTTCTTTCAAAGAATTGAATTCCAATTGTGCTTGTTCGTCCCAGTTCCAAATAGTATTTTTTCCAGTGAGAGAACAAAGTTTTGGTGTAACAAGAATTTGCATATTCAGAAAACGACGGTAAAAATTTACGAGACCTAGAAAACTGCGGACTTGTCTTTTTGTAGATGGAACTGGAATGGCTCTGATTGCTTCTAACTTTTCAGGATCCGGCTGAATGCCTTCAGAAGAAATAATATGTCCCAAAAACTTCACTTTTGTCCTACCGAATTCAGACTTTTCCAAGTTAACTGTAATTCCAGATTCTGCAAAAATATGTAACAAACTGTTGAGAATGCGATTATGTTGTTCCCATGAAGCTTCTGCTATCAGAATATCGTCCACATATAAGGTGATGTGACGTTTTAAGAACTCAGGTAATATGGAATTTAACCCACGAATGAATGCTGCCGAAGAAATGTTCAAACCAAAGGGAAGTTTCCGAAACTGATAACAAACGCCGAAACAAAGGAAAGCTGTGTATTTTCTACATTCTGGATGAAGTTCGATCTGATAAAAGCTGGATCTGAGATCAATGGAAGACAACACTTTTACACCATTAAAATTTTGAAGAAGTTCTTCCAACGTTTGCGGCCTGTCTGTTTCAGGAATAATGATCGTATTGATTTGTCTCGAATCTAAGACAAGCCTGATCGATCCATTTTTCTTCTCAACAACATGTAACGGATTGTTGTATGAGCTTACTGCAGGCTCAATAATGCCCTCGTCAAGCATAGATTGTATTTCTGTTCTAACACGGTCCCTATAATGCGCCGGAATTACGTATGGTCTAACACAAAATTTAGTATGCTCACGAACACGAAATTGGTATTGAAATCCCTTGATTGTTCCTGTTTTGTGAGTAAAAACTGTGGAATGTGCTTGTAAAATTTCAAAAAGGTCCTGCCTATCAGTGTCATTACAATTCTCAATTGCTTGAATTTTATTCTGAATTAACTCATTAATTTCAGATATGCCGTCGATGTCATCCCTGTCAGTACTTGCAGAGTGATTGTTAGTGTCAAGTTCCGTCGAAAATTCCGAACTGTTGTCTAACAGAAGGTAAAGCCGATTAATTTCCTCGTCATGGTTTGAGAGCCAATCTTCAAATTTCAAAGCTACTGACTTACCTTCTTTTTCTAAACTTATTTCAGCATCGTGAAAGCTTAAGATTGCTTTGTATTCATTTAAAAAGTCTACTCCCAGTATAATTTCCGTCGACAATAATGGAACAATAAGAAAGTTCATAGAGAAGCTGTGGCTTTGACAAAAGAATTCTAGGTTGGTTTGTTGGCGTACATCTACACTTTTTCCAAAGATTGCACCTTGCAATTTAATCTTACGTAACGGAAGTGTGGGGCAATCGTTCGATTTGTTGCATTTGCTAAAGGCTGTTTCACTGATTACTGAAATGGGACTGCCAGAGTCAAGTACTGCCGTAAATTTTACGTCATTTACTGTAATGTGAATCACAGGATATGCAATGTTGTTATGTTTTACGTCGTGTTCTTGGAGTAAGATGTCCCTAATGTCTTCCATTTTTACGTAATTACTAGCTACGGCAGCTGCGTCGTTAGTGTCATAAGAACGTTTTGTGGCTGCCAGCGGTGTGAGTCATTGCCTATTGTCTCTTTGTTGGCGAGCGTCGTTATTGGGATTTGGAGACCTAACTTCTACAAATTCACCGTGACGAGAGGGCCCTGCTCTGTTTGAATCCCGCCAGTTCTGATGCAGTTCAGGTCTATCGTTACGATCATATCGTCTGTCGTCATGTCGGTAGATGCCATAGTTTCTTTCTTGTCGGTCACGTGGTGGAGAATTTCTCCCTGAATCGAAACTGCGCGCTGGACCGTTGCGTCTAAAGTTATTCTGTCTCCCCTGATAATATTTATTTTGGTTCCCATATTGTCTGTTTCTCTGATTGTCTCTGTGATAGTCATTACCATGGAGAGGTGATCTTTCCCTGTAGTTATTACTACTCTGCCAACGGTTGTCATACGGGTGGTGTCTATTTTGGTCACGATTTGTGTTGTGAGAATAGCCTTGTCGTGTCCAGTTATTACTTCTTTCATCGCGGATTTGCGACGCATGTGACCTGTAATTGTTGTGTTCCTGGTTTCGCGTTCCGCGATTGTCAGTGTCAATTTCTAATTCTTGTAACAGTCCCTGAAAAGCTTCAATGTCGTCTTTGCAACGTCCTGCTAAAATAATATGTCGTAAATGTTTAGGCAGTTTGATTAAGCAAATGCGGATGAGTTCTGAGGGGCTGTATGGGTTTGACAGGTATTGATTCTTGTGCAACATGTCTTCAAAATATTTCACAAGACTGGAAAATTCAGATTGTTCGAAGTGTTTCATCATTATGATGTTATGTTTTACACGGTCTTGTGTAGCTTGAGACCAATATGCTGAGAGGAAGGCATGGTAAAATTCTCCTTCACTGTGGCAATCGTGAATGACCGATCGCATTCTTACAGCTGGTTCATTCTCTAAATAGCCACACATGAATTCTAATCTGTGTTCTAACGACCAGTTGGGAGGAAAACAATGAGAGAATTGATGGAGCCATGCTTGTGGATGAATGTCGTTGCCAGAATTCTTAAATGTTTTGAATTTACGTGTAGTAATGAACAGCTTATAGTCAAAATCATCATGTCGGCAAGTCGCATGTCGGTCATTGTTACGTCGTTTAGGCGGTTCCATCTCAAAATTCGGCGTACCTTGCCAACTTCTTTCACAATTTCCGAAGTGCCCTGTGTTGTTATTTTGTGTCTGTTCCGTATTTGTATGTCCCTCTTCCCGTATTGGGGCGCGAGTGTCCTCTGAAATACGTAATTCTTGTACTACTTGTGCCAACTGATCTTGCACTTCCCGGATTTCTCTTTTGTACTGTGTATTGATTTGATTTTGATTTTGTTTGAATTTTCTAATTTGTTCATACTCTTCAGTGTCCATGAAGGCTACAGGTGTTGTGTCATTCAGATCATCATCTACCTTTGTAGATAAGTTAGTGAACTGATCTGAAAGTTCGGCTACTTTATCCGATAGTGAAATCATTTCCTCTCTATGTTTTTCTGAACCAAGTTTCAGAGTGTCCATTTGTGTTGCAATCGTGTCTACTGTGACCTTTAAGTTTTCCTGAGTTTTTGCAAGTTGCATAACCGTATCGGTAGATGCAACTGAGTCAAATTTTGCTTGCAAGGTCTCATGATTTTCATGAACAATAGTTTGCAGTTCTTTTATGGCTGCTTCGTGATTCTGTAGTGCATTTTCATGACGCGAAAAAATAGGTTGGAAATGCTCACAAATTTGTGTTTTTACGTCATTACAGACTTTTTGACATTTCGATTCAATGTGATGTAACTCAGCAGTTAAATCCTCACGTGTTCGTTCAAGAGTTTGCTCCAATGAGTCTAACTTTTTAAGATTTTGTTCCATTGTGTCTAACTTTTGAAGCTTTTGCTGTGTTTGTCTCTGATTTTGTTCCATTGTGTCTAACTTTTTGAGATTTTGTTCCACTGTGTCTAACTTTTCAAGCTTTTGTCCCATTTGTTGCATTAATTGTAATAACAATGCACTGGTGTCTGAAACATGTTCCTCAGTGCTTTTCGGCAGTGAAGTTGCACCGGCAACATTCACATTTTGAAAAGCGGAAAATGTGTCTTGACTCATTTGAGAAAACGGTGAGAACCCAAAACCTGAGTCTGCAGTATTTGCAATATTGTGTTCTGTCATTTCAGCTTCCTGAGGCGAGCTATTGCCGACCGATCGATCGATAATGCTTCCCTCTTCACTAATTGTTTCACTGTCCACGCCATTGTTTGCCGCCCGCTCCATTTCCCTATGCACAATTACCAAATTACTACTTTGAACATCAGTTAATTCATTACTCGGTGGCGCTAACACACTGCTTTCATTTTCACTGTCATTTCTCAGTTTACTTTGGAGCCTAGTATTACGTTTTTCACACGCCATTATTGTCACAGTATTTCACACGACAACACAGAAAAACACAATTTGAAGAGCAAAAATAAGATAACACATTAACATAACACTGAAAATAATATCTAGTTAATTACAGCTGCGAAATACTTGGTGCAAATCTATATGCATGCCACAACTGTTTTACTGTACAACAATGAAAGGCTACAACTACAAAGGAGATTCTCTCTACAATTACGCGCTAGCAATAAACAAAAGCTACACTAAATACACAAACTACAAGAAAAAATCAGAAGATTCCAGTGAGGTATCCTAGGCTAAGGGTCGACATATGAAACGTCCCCTTTGAACAATTTATACAAGACTGTGCTGAACCTGACACACAATATTTTGTTAGCGCAACGCAATCTGACTTTCAAAATTCCCTACAAAAGAATGGCCCTGACTAACATTAAACTATACCTTTCACAAATCACTTACCTCACAAAAATCTTCGCTGCTCAAGCTACTGCAATACAGCGAGCGCCACTACTGCCAGCTAAATAAAAGATTCAAACTACTGAAGGCACTAACTACTGATAGGGATAGTTAGCAAATGAAAGATATTAATAGAGAACAAACAATGTATTTACCTTGATATCATCATATATAAATATAGCAGTTCATGACAAATTTCAAAACTCCGCCATCTCTCTCTCCACATCCACCACTGCTGGTGGCTCACCTCCAACTGCGCAACGCTACGCGCTGTTCACATGCAGCTGCCGCTGCCCAACACTACAATGGCAGACAACAATGCAAACTAGCCACAGACTGCACACAGCACAGCCAGTGATTTTCATATTGAGCGCTACGTAACGTTGCCAGTAAGAAAACATAAACAGCCTACTTACATAGAGAAAACATAAACAGCCTACTTACATAGAGAAAACATAAACAGCCTACTTACAGGCTTATCTTGTCCGACACAGAGCCACAGAATGGTAGCAAAGCAAATTTCTTTTCCTGCTCTTCGTCGGTGTCTTATTCTGATATTTCCCAAAAATCACTTCTTTTACTTGATGGGCGCTGTAGCCGTTATTCCTGAAAACCTTGCGTAGGTGGCTCAGTTCATGGGGCAGGTTATCGTCGTCTAATATTACTCTTGCACGATGCACCAATGTTTATAATACTGTGCGCTTCTGCGCTGGATGATGATGGCTGGTGGCGTGCAGGGACAGGTCTGTGTGGGTGGGTTTTCTGTAGACGCTGTGGCCAAGGCACCCATTTCGTTTACGGTGGACAAGGACGTCGAGGAAGTGCAATGCATTATCTTTTTCCACCTCCATGGTGAACTGGATATTACTGTTGATGTCATTGAGGTGTTCCCAAAACTCGTCTAGTTTCTCGCGTCCGTGTGGCCAAATGGCGAACGTGTCGTCAACGTATCGAAAGAAACACTTCGGCTTCAATGGCGCAGCATCTATGGTAATATCCTCAAAATTCTCCATGAAGTGGTTTGCGACAGCTGGAGCCAACGGGCTACCAATTGCTACGCCATCTGTCTGACCGTAATACTGGCCGTTGTACACGAAATAGGAAACGCGAGAACATTTTATTGAATGTTATCGCCGCGAGACTCTGCATTCATACAAACCTTTTATGTTTGTTAATGAGAGTGGAATACACTGGTGTGCAAAAAATAAGGACGAAAGTAACTTTCGCATGATATTTCACTGTCAGGTAAAACAGCTCGACGAAACTCGGGCCATACATACAATGAACTGCTACAGTATAGTATGGCAGGTAACCGAGGGGAAATAAGCGAGGGTATGAACGGAATTACACCTTTATTACAATGCAACAAATGCACTGAAGTCACAGCCATTTATGTTGGCCCACTGGACATTCACAAAAAGCGGGACATGGGTCTTAATAGGATGTGTGATCATCACGGACGGCAATGCATACTCTGGAAGATGCTCCCATGTTGGCCGCAGGGTTGGAGAGGAGTTCTCATGGTAGCGCGTTACATTCCCCCAAAGCGGTTGACCACCGTTGGATGGTCGCTGGTGCACGTGGACGTCCCCCCCAACACATCCCACATGTGCTCGACGGGATTTATGTAGGGACAACCGTCAGGCCAGTCCATTCGCCTAACATCCTCAAGCTCCAAGAGCTCCCCACCTGCGCTTTTCGTTGCAGCCGTGCGTTGTCACCCATGGTAATGAAGTCAGGTTCGAATGCATCGCTAAAAATAAGCAAATGGGGAAGGCGTTCAGTGTCATAATAAAGTTGATCAAAAATTACGAAGATGCAACATTACGGTAAAATTGGCCGAATTGGGTCAAAATTTGTTACAATGTAAATAAAAGACATATTTTCACGTGAACAGATTTTCATTGTAAGTACTTCAGAGCTATGTCCTTTTGCCTACAGATTGTGACATATAACACTACATAAATGTTGTTCATAGTTTCACAAAATTAATCTGAAGGATGGCCGCATGACCCTGTTCGCCTTCTTCAGTTACTTACACTGAATTGGACTAGCGCGAGGAGACAGACTGAAATTCAGTTTCCTTTGATGTGTTTTCTTGGCTCGGCAGCATACTAGCCGGTAAAAACTCGTGTTCAGCCACGGCGTTTTCATTCAACGGAAAAACAGCAGTTTCGGGTTCCGTTGAATAGGTCAGGTGTCCACTATACACAGGAGGCGGCTACACGGGTAGCAGGGGCTGTGAGGCGTGGACTGTCCCCCATCCACGCAGTCTTGTATATGTTTCCTAACGTAAGCTTGTTCATCTTCCTTGTTCCTCCTCTGTTACGAAGTTCATACATTCACTCTCGTAATACGATTTTAGTGACTTAAAAAACGTCCTGTGTAATGGTTGCAGGCCGTGAGCTGTGTGACTTATTTTCTCCGCAAGACATGACTGCTTCTAAGTTTTGTGAGGGGCATGACCATCCACAAATACAATGCAGTGCCAAGGAACCCGGTTTGATTAAAAATGTTTCAGCCATTTGAGGAATGATTCTTCATTAATCCATACTAAATCTGTCATTGCTATCAGGGACCCATTTGGAAAACCGTCACGAAGTTCAGGTAAAAATCATTTACCTTTAAATATGCTCATAGGACGGATGTAGTTTCCTGCGGTATTATTACAAGCTGAGATGGTGACATGCTCTCCTCCTTCTGCGGAAGTGTAAGCATAAACAGGTTTGCTCCCTTTTTCAGCAAAAACTTTTCTTGTGGACTTATTGTTCATTTGATAATCTGATTCATCTGCATTATAAATCAGCTGAGATTTGTGCAGCAAATCAAGATCCTCCACCGAGCGAGGTGTCGCCGTGGTTAGAACACTGTCCTTGTATTCGGGAAGACGACGGTTCAGACCCACATCCGGCCATCCTGATTTAGGTTTTCCGTGATTTCCCTAAATCGCTTCAGGAAAATACCGAGATGGTTCCTTTGAAAGGGCACGGCCGACTTCCTTCTCTAATCCGTTGGGGCCTATGACCTCACTGTTCGGTCCCATCCCCCAAATCAACCAACCAACCAACAAAGCAAGATCCTCCATAGTTTTCCTCAACTAGGAAAAGAAGTCAGTCACATCTTTATTCCAACCACTGCATCTGGCTATAGAAAGCCCTTCCGATTTTCTCAAACACAAATTTTGTTTTCGTTCCTGGAACCCTTTAAGCTACTCTTTACCTCCCATTTTGTTGGCATCTGAAAATGTACGCTTTATTTTGTTGGATTCTGCGGACCCGTAGGCAGCCCTCCTTGCAGTATCTGTGTCCAATGGGAAGCCACATGGACATAACATCAGGATTCTTGAAACGAGTTCTTTTTCTTGCCCTTTATTAAATATCATTTGACCATCTTTTACCTCTGCCAGAGAATCTTTAACCACTTTGCAGTCATCTTTGTAGACAGGAATGCGACAGCTCAATCGATTCCGCTGAATGGCGTTGACTTCTACCCTCACGGTATGCTTCAATTACTTTTTGTATGTCATCCTCGGTCGACAAAGTAACAGTGTTTCTTTTATATTTTCCCATCTGCAATAAAAAACGAAAACAAAATAATACAAAACAAAAAAATATATTAATTGCAATGAGTCGAAATAAAAGTATCGACCCTTTTCACTCGCATTGTACTGATACGATTCCCCGAAAATGCAGAATATTTTTTCCCTACATTCGTAGTCCTATGCAAGCATGTTCACGCGTCGGTAACACCAGAACCTCTTTTCTAAAATATGGACTTCTTGTGTAAAGAATACTTAACAAAATACTAAACGAATCTGAAGCCAAAGCTGTTTTACAAAGTAGAATATTTTCAGAACTTACTACATACCGCTGCATTTTTTACACAACAACGAACACACCTGACAATGTTTTCCACTTTCCGACTCATACAGCGAGTTCCTAAAGTCACCGCTATGTGCCAGTACTTCCTATAGTATTTTGTATATGACGATCAGACGGGAATTAGAAAAATTGCCCCCATTCATTTATTCATCTCCCGACCCGATACGGCAGACCTTACCCTAGGACTTCCCACACCATATCACTTGGACTACCACAACAATCATTAAGCCGTGGTAAAAATTGCTGTTTTGAAGAGCGCGCCGCAGCGCGTTGTGTGAAGCAGTCGTCCTCCGTTTCTGGCGGTGGCGCCGCTGTGGTAATCGCAGCTCTGGTGTCTCCCTCTGATGGGAAAGGTTGCCTGTTCACTTGCATTTAAGGGGCGCGATGAGCTCGGCAAGGGCCCTCTACAATGTCATCCTTGCCACTGGCTTCCATCCCGACCTGTGGAAAACCTCCCGTATCCTGATTTTCTCCAAACCCAACAAGCCTCAATCTGATGCCTCTTCCTATCGTCCTACCTGTCTCACATCGGTGTTCAGCAAGCTCTTGGAATCCATCCTTTCCCGGCGCATCCATCACCACCTCCGCCAAAACCACCTCCTCCCCAACACCCAATGTGGCTTTCGACCTTCCTTCTCTGCTGATGACCAACGCCTCCGCCTCACTCATCTCCTCTCCCTCCAGCTTAACTCCCGTCGCTGCGCCATTTTTGTCTCCCTCGACCTCGAAAAGGCCTACGACCGTGTCTGGCATCCCAGTCTCCTGTTTAAACTCTAAACCTACGTCCTTCCTATCAACTACATCCGTCTGATGGCCTCCTTCCTCTCCCACCGCCCCTCCTATGTTACCATCCATAATGCCAATTCCCACACCATCTACCCCTCTGCAGGTGTGCCCCAGGGCTCTGTCCTCTCCCCTCTCCTCTACCTCCTGTACACAGCAGATATGCCCCAACCCCCCCCCCCCCTCCAGTACACCTCTTGCAATATGCTGATGACACCGCATTCCTCGCCCTCGTTCCTACCCTCCAACGGTCCCAATGCCTTCTCCAGAATCACCTTGACCTTTTTGCTGCATGGTGTAACTAGAGGCTCCTGAAAATCAATCCTTCCAAGACCCAGGCAATCATCATAGGTCGTACCACTCGCTCCTTTCGGCTCCTGGATTTCTCCCTTACTGTCAGCGCCCATCCTGTCCGCCTCACCCCCACCCTCACCTACCTTGGCCTCACCATTGACCGTCACCTCACCTGGATCCCTCATCTCCGCTCCATTCAATCCAAAGCCCACAACCGCCTCCGACTCCTCAAACTCCTCTCTGGCCGGACATGGGGGTTGCACCCCTCTACCATCCTCCACACCTACAAATCCTTAATCCGTCCCATCCTCTGTTATGCCAGTCCTGTCTGGATATCTGCCCCCCCCCCCAAATTCCATAAGTCCCTCCAGATCCTTGAGCGTCATGCACTCCGCCTCACCTTCCATATACCCCTCCCGTCCCCCACGCGGATCCTCTATGATCTCATTCCTTTCCCCCATCTGCTCCTATTCCTCGAACATATCCGCATCCTCTACACCTCCCGCCGCCTTGATCCCCCTCACCTCCTGGTTGCTCCTCTCCTCTCCCATCCCCGCCCGCTGCCACGTCTTCACTGTTGTGTCCCCCATACCCTCCATCTCTACACCCTTCACCTCCTTTCCCAAGGTGGCTTCCATCAACTCCCCCTCCCGGAAGATGCCCTCTCTCCCTCCATTTCTCCCTCCTATCAACTCTGATCCTCACTCCCCCTCCTTTCCTCCGTCTTTTTCCCGGGCTCCCTCTCCCCCATTCCATTGAAAATCAATAAAGAAAAAAAACTCGGCAAGGGGTCAGTCGGAGTGAGTGAGGTCAGTTGGTCAGCCAAGTCAGTCTGGGTCTGTCTGTCGTCTGCATTGGTGAGGCAGTTAGTGTCTGTCTGTCGTCCGGAGTGCTAGTATGTGTTAGGCCGCCGGTCTGCTCGAGTTGCTCAGGCAACGGTCATTGGCGTTTGGATCGATCGGTTGGTCGGTCGCGCACCGAGATACAAGATGACTTGTCCGCCTTGAGTGTCGGCGCATGTAAGGTCGCCACGTGAGTCCAGTGGGCCGCGCCATATAGCGAGGGGTAGTGGCTTCGCGGCCGAGACGAGAGCAACAGGAGTCAACACACGACGTTGGTCTGGCCGGTGCGAACTGCGAAGCCGTGAGACGGGACATCGGCGCGCCTTCCTGCGTCCGTTGAAGCGCCTGGTCTTCGCCAGAAATCGCAGTTTATTAGAAGTTAAGTGATTCGTTATATGTTGTTTCATTTACTTGTTATGCGTCCGTTGAAGCGCCTGGTCTTCGCTAGAAATCGCAGTTTATTAGAAATTGATTCCGCATATGTTGTTTCATTTACTTGTTAAATTCTACTTGTTTTCTTGGTCGGTCTCTCGTCCCCAGCTTGCTCGTCTGTCTCTCGTCCGCATTTGTTAGGCAGTTAGTGTCTGTCTGTCGGTCTGCCGTACGTTAATAGCTGCCTCTGTCATGTTTGTCGGATTCGGTGTTAACGAATTTATTGCTTAAGGTCTAATGGCCGAATTCCTGGAATATGTTTTTATTTTGCCTATCATCTTGAGAGGTGGCATATGTCTAATGTAGAGCATGTTTGTACATTCTATGTAGGACTGCATTTCATGGGTTTTTATTTAAATGGTCATTTTAGTATATAAAGTTGCCACCCTTCCACCGTAAGAGTTCTTTTAAAAACAAGTTGCACTTTCGGTGGCAAATAATTTTTAATGTGAGTGTTTTGTACCATTTCCATCCCTCTTACAGGGTGCATAGTTTATGTGTGAGTTGTTAAAATTTTTAGTTTAAAGTAATCTGGTGTGTTGCAGATTTGCACCAGTGTAGTCTTTCAGAAGTTGTTGTGAGCGGTCGTGACTACGGCCGTGTTAAAAAGGAGCGACAAGGTTCTCAGCCCAAAAGCTCATACTGTCAAAAAAAAATTGTTATTTCTGCCTCTGAATAAATTGTTACTTGATATTTACAGGGTGCTATCTGATTATAGTTTTAAATCTGTTTAAAAAAAAAAGGCTTTTAGGAAATAATTTCCATTTATTGAAAAAAAATTTCATTTGTTTTCATCAGTTACTCACTGGCAGCTACTTCCACGCTCACATAGTATGATTAAATGTGTTAATGTTCTTGATGAATCGCTAGTAAATAAAGTAGATTTTATAAGAAAAGTTTTTGAAAGTAAATCCACCGCTCAATCATGTTCGACAATGTTCCTGGGTTGCAGTACGTGTTCCCATCTCTCACCATGTGTGAGTACGTCACCTTGAACATAAGCCAGCAAACTTTCCTATACAAGCTCGGAGAAACGTTTTTAATCACTTTATTAAGCTTTTAACGTTTCATTTACATACCGTTTTTATTCCCCCATTATATACACACATAAAAAAAAGTTTTGCCTCACCTCGGTTCGAAGAGTTCTGGAACCTGTACAGAAAACTGGAATAGAGATCAACATAAACATAATTTCCGCCCTTTTTATTGCTGATGAAAACCACACGTCTCATGTTGTACCACCATACAGCGATACCTTCAGAGGTGGTGGTCCAGATTGCTGTACACACCAGTACATCTAATACCCAGTAACACGTCCTCTTGCATTGATGGATGCCTGTATTCGTCGTGGCATACTATCCACAAGTTCATCAAGGCACTGTCGGTCCAGATTGTCCCACTGCTCAACGGCGATTCGGCGTAGATCCCTCAGAGACCTTTGTGGTTCACGTCGTCCATAAAAAGGCCTTTTCAATCTATCCCAGGCATGTTCGATGGGTTTCATGTCTGGAGAACATGCTGGCAACTCTAGCCCAGCGATGTCGTTATCCTGAAGGAAGTCATTCACAAGATGTGCACGATGGGGCCGCGAATTGTCGTCAATGAAGACGAATGCCTCGCCAATATGAAGCCGATGTGGTTGCATTATCGGACGGAGGATGGCGTTCACATATCTTACAGCAGTTACGGCACCTTCCATGACCACCAGCGGCGTACGTCGACCCCACATAATGCCACCCCAAAACAGTAGGGAACCTCCACCTTGTTTCATTCAGTGGACAGTGTACCTAAGGTGTTCAGCCAGACAGGGTTGCCTCCAAACACGTCTCCGACGATTGTCTGGTTGAAGGCATATGCGACACTCATCGATGAAGAGAACGTGATGCCAATCCTGAGCGGTCCATTCGGCATGTTGTTAGGCCCATCTGTACCGCGCTGCATGGTGTCGTGGTTACAAAGATGGACCTCGCCATGGACGTGTGGAGTGAAATTGCGCATCATGTAGCCTATTGCGCACAGTTTGAGTAGTAACACGACGTCCTGTGGCAGCACGAAAAGCGTTACTCTACACGGTGGCTTTGCTGTCAGGGTTCCTCGGAGCCATAATCCGCAGGTAGCGGTCATCCACTGCAGTAGTAGCCCTTGGGCAGCCTGAGCGAGGCATGTCATCGACAGCTCCTGCCTCTCTGTATCTCCTCCATGTCCGAACAACATCGCTTTGGTTTACTCTGAGGCACCTGGACACTTCCCTTGTTGAGAGCCCTTCCTGGCACAAAGTAACTATGTGGACGCGATCGAACCACTGTATTGACTGTCTAGGCATGGTTGAACTACAGACAACATGAGCCGTGTACCTCCTTTCTGGTGGAATGACTGGAACTGATCGGCTATCGGACCCCCTCCGTCTAATAGACGCTGCTCATACATGGTTGTTTACATCTTTAGGTGGGTTTAGTGACATCTCCGAACTGTCAAAGGAACTGAGCCTGTGATACAATATCCACAGTCAACGTCCATCTTCAGTAATTCTGGGAACCGGGGTGAGGCAAAACTTTTTTTGATGTGCGGATTAATTCCTAATGTAGGTTAGTATAATGAGTAACAGAAGTTTTTGAGTAATGGGACAGGAGTGGGAAATGGGAAGAAAATATTTTTATTTATCATTTTGGGAAAATCTGTTTCATATTCTCGTAGACTAAGAGCTTCCGAGACGCCAACCATCTCCGAACTCCGCGGGGAGGAAGCATCTGCATGTGGCCGCGAAGAATGAAAGTGGTCGAGAGGCGATCATTGAGTAACAGCAACTGCTCTTCAGCTCACTGCTGCAGATAAAAATTCCTGACTGAAGATGTATTGCTGTTAATACTAACGAAATTCTTTTAAAAGACCGAAGCTACTATGACGAGGTGCAGTGCATGCAACATTTTGCCTGGAACATAATTTATGGTTACTTGCATAGTCAATCGTGTCTTTTAGGGAACGAAATTGAGACAAAGTGAATTTTATCTTGTTTCCATTTGAGGGCAATGAAGTCAATGAAGTTAGTATGTGTAGTGTGGCGATTTTGAAATTCATTCATTCTTAGTTTTGTGGCGGAGTATTCTTCGCTCTGAGGACTCAACGGACGGTTGGCAAGTGACTGACGCCGTGAGATGAAAATCTCATTACGCAGTCAGATTCCTATTTAGGCGCCCAGTAATTATTTTTGTGCTAGAACATTAATATTTGCCCTGGACTTTTATGTTAGGCCGCTAATGGTACTGGTTCACTCGAGGTTATTACGACACGCTCGGAACGAAGGGGTGAAGATTAGGGTTTAACGTGCAGTCAACAGCGCTGTCGCTACAGACGGAACACAAGCTCGTATTACAAAAGGATGGGGCAGGAAATCACCCGTGCCCGTTTCAAAGGAATCGTCCTGGCATTCGCCTGGAGCTGTTTAGGGAAATCACGGAAAACCGGAATCGGGATGGCTGGACGGGGTTTTGAACTGTCGTGCTCCCAGATGCGAGTCCAGTAGTGCGCTAACGCCTGCACCATCTCGCTCGGTGATACGTTCCCGAACTCAAGGTTGAAGTACTTTCTGTTGAACTCAATTTCTCATGCAACCGAATATTTGTGTACCCTTATGATTTTTGCCCTCCACCACTATTTCCAGCGATAAGCTAACCATTTACAGATACTGTAGGTATACAGGGTGGTCCATTGATCCTGATCGGGCCAAATATATCACGAAATAAGGGTCAAACGAAAAAACTACAAAGAACGAAACTTGTCTAGCTTGAAGAGGGAAACCAGTTGGCGCTATGGTTGGCCCGCTAGATGGCGCTGCCATAGGTCAAACGGATATCAACAGCGTTTTTTTAAATAGGAACCCCCATTTTTTTATTACATATTCGTGTAGTACGTAAAGAAATATGAATGCTGTAGTTGGACCACTTTTTTCGCTTTGTGGTAGATGGCGCTGTAAGAGTCACAAACGTATAAGTATGTTGTATCACATAACATTCCGCCATTGCGGACGGTATTTCCTTCGCGATACATTACCCGTGTTAAAATGGACCGTTTACCAATTGCAGAAAAGGTCGATATCGTGTTGATGCATGGCTATTGTGATCAAAATGCCCAACGGGCGTGTGCTATGTATGCTGCTCGGTATCCTGGACGACATCAGCTAAGTGTCCGGACCGTTCGCCGGATAGTTACGTTATTTAAGGAAACAGGAAGTGTTCAGTCACACGTGAAACGTCATCCACGAACTGCAACAAATGATGATGCCCAAGTAGGTGTTTTAGCTGCTGTCGCGGCTAATCCGCACATCAGTAGCAGACAAATTGCGCGAGAATCGGGAATCTCAAAAACGTCGGTGTTGAGAATGCTATATCAACATCGATTGCACCCGTACCATATTTCTATGCACCAAGAATTGCATGGCGACGACTTTGAGCGTCGTGTACAGATCTGCCACTGGGCACAAGAGAAATTACGGGACGATGACAGATTTTTTGCACGCGTTCTATTTAGCGACGAAGCGTCATTCGCCAACAGCGGTAACGTAAACAGGCATAATATGCACTATTGGGCTACGGAAAATCCACGATGGCTGCGACAAGTGGAACATCAGCGACCTTGACGGGTTAATGTATGGTGCGCCATTATGGGAGGAAGGATAATTGGCCCCCATTTTATCTATGGCAATCTAAATGGTGCAATGTATACTGATTTCCTACGTAATGTTCTACCGATGTTATTACAAGATGTTTCACTGCATGACAGAATGGCGATGTACTTCCAACATGATGGATGTCCGACACATAGCTCGCGTGCGGTTGAAGCGATATTGAATGGCATATTTCATGACAGGTGGATTGGTCGTCGAAGCACCGTACCATGGCCCGCACGTTCTGACGTCCCCGGATTTCTTTCTGTGAGGAAAGTTGAAGGATATTTGCTACAGTGATCCTCCGACAACGCCTAACAACATGCGTCAGCGCATTGTCAATGCATGTGCGAACATTACGGAAGGCGAACTACTCGCTGTTGAGAGGATTGTCGTTACACGTATTGCCAAATGCATTGAGGTTGACGGACATCATTTTGAGCATTTATTGCATTAATGTGGTATTTACAGGTAATCACGCTGTAACAGCATGCATTCTCAGAAATGATAAGTTCACAAAGGTACATGTATGGCATTCGAACAACCGAAATAAAATGTTCAAACGTACCTACGTATTTCTTTACGTACTACACGAATATGTAATAAAAAATGGGGGTTCCGATTTAAAAAAAACGCGTTTGATATCCGTTTGACCTTTGGCAGCGCCATCTAGCGGGCCAACGATAGTGCCATCTCGTTTCCCCCTTCAAGCTAGACAAGTTTGTAGTTTTTTCGTTTCTCGTTACTTATTTCGTGAGATATTTGGCGCGGTCACGATCAATGGACCACCCTGTATACAACTAAGCTGACCCTTTTCCTTCTAGTAGTTTTCGTTCACTCCCCTTGATTCAGATGCCCACTGAAGTTATAACATTCTTCTGTAGCACCACATATCGTCCATAAGCATCCCTGCATCACTGGTTTTCCAGTGATCCACTTGTAAACTCTGCCCCAGGCATGCACTCTCTGGAGCTCCTTTATACAGAGTCATATTCCACTCTACTGGCTGTCCCTCCTAACAGTTGTCAGGCACATTCTTTTCTGATGTTTCGGCATATATTTGTCATTTCGTTCTCCAGCTATAGCTAGACTCAGCCCAAATAAATGATGCTCATCACGCCCCTCATGCGACGTCCAGTATCGAAGGAAAGGGTCTCTTCTTTTCTCGTTCCAAACAAAATTATTTTTCAGAATGAAATTTTCACTCTATAGCGGAGTTTGCGCTGATATGAAACTTTCTGGCAGATTAAAACTGTGTGCCGGACCGAGACTCGAACTCGGGATCTTTGCCTTTCGTGGGCAAGTGCTCTACCAACTATTTTTTTTTTTTAATCTCATTTTGTTCGATTTTGTTCGTTATATCTGCTCGGGGCGGACGTCGTAAGACATCCGTTTAAGTTCGTTGTTGATCGATTAACTCAGTTTCTTTATTAGAGAGGGCAGCTAACCCTCTGACCGAACACGCTGAGCTACCGTGCCAGCTGCATATATTTGCCATCCAACTGAGGTACCCAAGCACGACTGACGCCCCTTCCTCACAGCTTCAATTCCGCCAGTGGTAGAGCACTTGCCTGCGAAAGGCAAAGTTCCCGGGTTCGAGGCTCGGTCCGGCACACAGTTTTAATCTGCCAGAAAGTTCCAAAATCATTTTTAAAGCGGAATTCTTCGTGCAATTTCGACAGAGCGGTTGCAGATTTGTCGAGTGCGATATTCTTTTCATCGATATGTGTTAACATGAACAGTAAAACACAATGAATAACGGTCATCGAGCAGCGACTGACCAGCGCTGCTGCGTGGCGGTAAGAGTCAGCACGGGGCATGGCAGTGTCAGTCGCTGCTGGAGAGCTGGCTATTCTTCGTCTTGCACAACCCCTGGAGGCCCTAGCCACACGCATATTTCATCTCCTGTTAGGGGAGGGTTGCTATCACTGGGATGGCTTCATCATGGGCCTGCTCGATTCCTCTGTGTATACTGACATTGATTGCATGCCAGTGGTCATTAAGTGATCCCCGTGTTGCCGAAGATTCGCCATCTTAGTGGTGTGTTGCTCCACGAAAACACAAAGCAATAGTGAAAAAAGGTAAGATTTGTACTATGTTCTTGTAATTGACTATTATTATGATTGAAACGTGGTAGTGCTGCAGCATTAGTGATTCCATTTCTGCAGTACGAGCACTTCACAGCGTTTTGTCGGTATTCACAGTGCAAAATACAGGGCGAAAATTATTTAAACCGACAAACACTGAGAAGTTTCACGGGACATCAAAAGAAACATTTTTCTCTGATGTCATAGTTACCTGTGAACATTTTTAACCCGGTTGAGGGCAGAATCGCTCACACTACTCGAACAATTGTACATAACATGGCGACGTATCAGACGAATGGAAGAAACGTTCTTCATGAGCAATCCATTTCACTTACAGCGTGTTCACAACCTGGAACCAGGCGATCAGAGCGTAGTTCTTGCTGTGGTATCTGGCACAGTGCCAAGTTCATCCTATCCTTCCGTCCTCTTTGTTGTTTACAGATGAAGCAACGTTCGGGCGTGATGTGGGTTTTAACATCCGGGATTCCTACGTTTTCGGTGAGGTTAACCCAAATGCCACGTTTACTCGCGCTCATCACCTGCGGTTCTGAAGGAAGGAAAGAAGTTGGGTTTAACGTCCCGGCAACATCGAGGTCATTAGAGACGGAGCACAAACTCGAATGGTGTGAAGAATGGGGAGGGAAATTGACCATGCCCTTTCAAAGGAACCATGCCAGCATTTCTGTGGAGTGATTTAGGGAAATTGTGGAAAACGTAAATCTGGCTGGCCGGACGCTGGTTTGAAGCGTCGTCCTCCGAATGGGAGTGCTGTGTGGTGTGGTAACCACAGCCCCACCTTGACGATGATTGCGGTTCTGCGTGGATTTGTGGGCAGATGTTGTCGGGAACTGTTTAACTGGGCCATACGTCCTATCTAGGCCATAAAAAGGCAGGCGTTGTTACCGCTTCCTCGCCAGAGTTGCAGGATGACGGGCCACTCGCTACAAGACGGCGCGTGTCGTTCCAGCATGACGGGCCGTCGGCATATTTCAGTCGTCATGTGCCTAGGTTCTCGAACTGATAATTTCCAGAAAAGTGGATTGGCAGTGGTGGCCCTTCTCGATTCCCTGATTTGCCCCATGTGGAACAGAGATGTGACGAGAGATGTGCGACATCGTTTAAAAAACCCGTGGTTGAATCAGAAGAGTAACTGGTTGCTCGGATAGTAGCAGCAGCAGCAGCATCATTAGCAATCCAGGACAATCCTGCCATCTTTGACCGTGTTAGACACAACATGACCCAACCGTGTAACCTCTGTTTACAAGTCAATGGAGGCATTTTTTGAGCCTCTACTATAATTGAAATAATTGTGTTAATGCTGTCTCTTGGTAATAAAGAATTACAGCATGATTGTGTCAGTTTTAAGCACAGTAGAAAAAGTGTTTTCGTTGTACCATGCCATCTCCCAGAGCTTATTAGTTTAATTAATTTTCATCCGGTGAAAATTCCCGCTACCTGCTTAAAAATTCCTCATTGCAAAATATGACATTACAGAAAAATATTTCTTTTGGTGTCCTGCGCAACTCCCCAGGTTGTCGGTTTAAATAATTTTCATCTGTTAGAGCTACGTACTGTGGAAAGAGACTAAATGTTGTTAAGCGATCCCTCGAATTTTGTCTAATGTTTGGTCGAAGTAGGTCACAATGAACAAAAGTTAACTAGTGTTTTCATTTCATGTTTTCCAATAGTTTGTAAGAGATTTGAAAATCAGTCAAATGCGTGTGCGGATTTTTTTACGTTCAAAGGCGCCGTTTTTACTTTTAGCCTCCTTGGTTTCGAATACATGTTTTTCGATTTCAGAGACTAACAAGAAACGCCCAAAAATTTAAAAAAATGAAATGTATTGAGATTTATTTAGATCTGTGTAGTATTCAAAAGCAATTACTCTATAGCTCATTGGCAGAAACTACCTGCCCCAATCCAGGAAAACAATCTCCTTGATTGGGCCGATGACACATGGTCTTATTTTGCAAAAATGTTAATTAACAGTGAAATTTTAATCAACAGTGAATTTTGGTGGCTTCTGCGTCCACTAAAGTGGAATGCAAAAGATAATGTTCAAGCTACACTGAGCATGAAATAATTATTACAATACACGAAGATTTATATGCACACTTTGCTTAGGTGGTCCTAATATGTACCGATGAAACAAATATCACATTACACTAATTTGAGAGCGTTCTCTCGAATGGGCGCGTAAAATATCGCTTCAAAAACCTTTCTGCATATAACGGAAAACAAAACGACACTGTCTGTTGACAGTGGGCGTCGCAGGAAAAACTTGGTGAGCAGTACTTCGTCGGACTTACCTCAGCTACACGCAGTTACATGTAGCTGCCGATACGCCAAGGACAATAATTCTAGCGGCTCTTAGGAGGGACACCGTGCGTATTGTCCATAGTGTGCAGCTACACTAATGCTATGCAACATGTAGTACATTAATACCAAAAGGAAAAACAGAGTCGTCCGTTCCTCTACAGTTTTAACAGTTGCTTCGAATATCTAGAGATCCACACCCATGTCCTTCCATCGCCTCTTTGGCAATTATTGTTCACCGGACACGATCAGATTTCCCGTTCGTATTCGGCCGGGGACACAGCCTGACGTGCGCAGGCACATTCAGGAGCGGTACGTCGCCATAGCACAGTCGCTATCACTGGAACAACCCTGCCGACTGAGACGCAAGCAATGGATGCTGGCGGCGTCGGCACTGCCGCCGAGAATTCCCCGGCGCAGCTCCGCTCAGTGTGACGCCGGGGACAATTTCTCCGGCCTCGGGTCTGAAGGCCGTAATTACGCTGTTGCTGTTTGCCACGCCTGCTTTCACGGCCGCTCTGACCGCACGGGCAATTTGGGTACGCACGTGGACCAGGCTCTTGCCGTTCTGGCCCGTCTGAACATTAAAAGCGCCATTCCAGACCACTTGATTACCTTGTTCCGCAGGAGAAACTGCTGCTGACAAGCACACCATACGCCCTGAGGACAGCGCCGGTTCAGTCTCCGAACTAGGTTTACATCTTCGCACACTGAAGGAAGTGAAAATGTTTCACCGCGAGGAGTAATATGACTGAAGGCTGTCAAACTCTCCCTCTTACCAGTGACCTATAAGATCTTGTCTAAGGCGCTTTTAAAAAGAGCAGAAGAGATACTTGACAAACAGCTAGGAGAGTATCAGGCTGGATTTAGGAAGGGAAGGTCATGTGCAGAACAAATACTAAATTTAAAGAACATAATAGAAATGAGGAAAATCAGGAACTTAAAATATGTAATTACTTTTGTGGATTTTAAAAAATCCTATGATTCAATTGACAGAAATACACTGCTTGATATCTTAAAAGAATTGGGACTCGATGCTAAAACAACTACAATAATTAAAGGTACTTTGACAAATACAAAATCGAAAGTAAAATTAAGGGGAGAGCTCTCAAAATCGTTTGAAATAAAGTCAGGTGTTCGACAGGGAGATGGTCTGTCACCTCTGCTTTTCAATTGTGTCTTGGAGAAGGTAGTTCGAGAATGGAGGAAGGCCATCAATACTAAAGGGATTCAACTAGGGAGAAATCCAAACAAGATCACTGTCGATTGTTTAGCCTTCGCAGATGACATGGCATTGATTACAGATTCACTAGACAATGCCCAAGAACAAATATGAGAACTACAAAAACAAGCAGCCAAAGTAGGACTACAAATATCCTATGAAAAAACAAAGTTTATGACAAACATCTGTGATGCTCCTCAAAATATTGCAGTTGACAACAACACAATACACAAAACAGATTCCTTTAAATACCTAGGAGAGTGGATTACATACAATGCCAAAGAAAAGATAGCTATAGAAACTAGAGTGCACAAAATGGAAAGAGTGTTTCATATGACCAAAAACGTTTATAATAAAAAATCCTTGTCCTGGAACACGAAATTAAGACACTACCAAACAGTGGCCAGACCTGAAGCTCTCTATGCGGCAGAAACACTTAAACTAACAAGAAATGGAGATCTTGAGAAACTAGAGAAGGTCGAAAGAAGAATTTTAAGGAAAATAATGGGAGCTAAAAGAAACGATAATTCTGAATACAGGTTAAGACCAAACGGAGAGCTATATCTGAAAACGGAGAAACTAATTGATGTAATGAGGAAGAGGA
The DNA here is from genome assembly GCF_023864345.2 of Schistocerca serialis cubense. Lineage (NCBI taxonomy): Eukaryota > Metazoa > Arthropoda > Insecta > Orthoptera > Acrididae > Schistocerca > Schistocerca serialis. Next base: position 504,004,553 of record NC_064644.1, on the reverse strand, counting down.
GACTACAGTTTTTTGGACATATATTCAGAATGGATAACAACAGACTAACCTAGCGGATATTCACATTACTCAATAGCTACAAATCCAAGCCAGCATGGTTCATAGAGACTGAAAAGGACATTGAAAATGCTGGAGTTACAATAGACACAATAGAAAGCAGAACACATTTCAGAAAGGCAGTTGAAAAGGCAGAATTTCAGGAGAGAAAGAAAATAACTAGACGAAAGTGGACTCAAGAAGAAAGGGAACAACACTCTAAAAGGATGAAGGAAATTTGGAAACTGAAGAAATCTAATACAATGAAGAGTAGCCAAAGTTGATTTATCGTACCCTCCAAATGAGTTATTCGAAAGAAAAAAAAAAAAAAAACTGATGCTGTAGTACTTCCGTGCCCGTGGAATATCTCGTCAGTGAACCTATTTTAAGTACAGAAAAAAACCATTCCTACAAATATATTGTCTGAAACATGCTCAATGAGATGGCAGAAGTCTTGTAATAGTGATATGCACATACAAGGTTGGCAATAGTATAGCGTACACAAGGCATGAAAGGGCTGTGCATTGGCGGAGCTGTCATTTGTAGTTAGATGATTCGAACATCTACATGTATACTCCGCTAGCCACCAAGTGGTGTGTGGCGGAGGGCACAATTCGTGCCAAAGTCATATTCCCCCCTCCCAATCTGTTCCACTCTGAACTCGCCTCAGTACGAGCTCTAGTTTCCCTTATCTTTGAATGGTGATCATTGCCCAATTTGAAACTTGGTGGTAATAATATATGCTCTACACCCTCGGCGAAGATTGGAATTCGGATTTAGTGATATGTAAGAGGTCCACGACTAAGGAATTTATTGCTAGCACACTCGAGCAGATGTAATATCGATGGACTGCTCACGCGCTGCCTGCGATATGTATGCTACGATAGAATCGCAGACCAGAGAGCAGAGTCGGCAACAGCAGCAGCAGCAGCAGCAGCAGTAGTAGCTCGCAGTCGGGCGGTTGGGTCAGGTCGCTCTTAGAGAGCAGTTGTCGAGTGTAGAGTTCACAGAGAGCACTTGTGTCCTGTATGGAATTACCAAGGCCGGACGTGGAGAACGATGGTGGTGCCTGAGCGATGAAGTATAAGGTAAAAGCAAAAATAATTATTATTATTGATTGCCGCGGGCATATGTAATTTGCAACAACTCACTTTGTACTATTGTTATATGAAAGTCACATGTAAATATTTTTCAATAATTTTTCAATAATAATCTTTCTTATAAAGATAACTTTTGACAGTCATTCATCTGAATTCAAAGTTTCTACTAATTTCTCCTATCCATAGTCATGCCAATTATCGTAAATAAAATCAATTGTTTTTCATACACAACAAAATCTAGTGGCCAGCATTGCACTGGGCTGCGCCAGAAAAATTTCTTATAGATGCAGATATATACGCGTTATCCGGCGACATCATTGAGGTAAGAATCATCAGTTTATTCAGAATGACTTTTCAGGGCCATGACGCAGCATTGCTGACGTCCAGATTTACCAGTTTAGATTCACAGTCAGTTAATTATTGAAAGGTTATATATGAGTCACATTTTTATTGGGAGGTTAGTCTCATTATTATTGCGAGGTTACGGGATTAATCTACTGGGGCCGGGGTGGCCGAGCGGTTCTAGGCGCTGCAGTCTGGAACCGCGCGGCCGCTACGGTCGCAGGTTCGAATTCTGCCTCGGGCATGGGTGTGTGTGATGTCCCTAGGTTACTTAGGTTTAAGTAGTTCTAAGTTCTAGGGGACTGATGACCTCAGAAGTTAAGTTGCATAGTGCTCAGAGCCAGCCAATCTACTGGGAGGTTACAGGGAGCTCTAATTTCCCTTACCTTTCAATTGTGATCATTGCGCAATTTAAAAGTTGGTGGTGATAATATATGCTCTACATCCTCGGCGAAGATCGGAATTCGGAATTTAGTGAGCAACCCCTTCCGCCTATTGTGCCGTCTATTTGCAAGTGTGTGCCACTTCAAACTTTCTATGAGATTTGTAACGCTCTCGCGATGGCTAAATGCACCAGTCACGAATCTTGCCGCTCTTCTTCGGACCTTCTCAATCTCTTGAATCAGACCCAACTGGTAAGGGTCCCATACAGACGAACAATACTCAGACTGGACGAACTAAGGTATTTGTCGTGTGACTAGGGCCTCCCGTCGCGTAGGCCGTTCGCCGGGCGCCACTTCGGCGACTTGCGCGTCGATGGGGATGAAATGATGATGATTAGGACAACACAACACCCAGTCCCTGAGCGGAGAAAATCTCCGCCCCAGCCAGGAATCGAACCCGGGCCCTTAGGATTGACATTCTGTCGCGCTGACCACTCAGCTACCGGGGGCGGACACTAACGTATTGTAAGCGGTGTTCGACGTGATTATGAACGCACGACGGTAATTAACAGACTGTGAATGCAGAATAGTAGTTCGACCTAGAACCGTAGTTGATTCAATTTCGGAAATCGTTAGGGAGTTCAATATTCCGAGGTCCAACACTGAGAACACCAAAATTCAAGCATTATCTATCACCACAACAAAACTGTGGCCGACGGCCTTCACTTAACGACCAAGAGTAGCGGCGTTTGCGTAGAGTTGTCAGTGCTAACAGACAAGCAGCTCTGCGTTACTTAATGTCAGAAAGCAATGTGGAACGTAGGATGACTTTTAGGACACTGTTGCTAAATTTGGCGTTAATGGGCTATGGCAGCAGGCGATCGACGCGAGTGTCTTTACTAACAGCACGACATCGCCTGCAGCGCCTCTCCTGGGCTCGTGAACATATCGATTGGGCCCTATATGACTGGAGAACCGTGGCCTGCTCAGATGAGTTCCGATTTCAGTTCATAAGAGCTGATGGTAGGGCTCGAGTGTAGTGCAAACCCCATGAAGCCATGGACCCAAGTTGTCAACAACGCATTGTGCAAGCTGGTTGTGGCTACAAATCGTATGGGATGCATTTACGTGGACAGGGTGCTCTGGTCCAAACTAACCGACATTGATTGGAAATTATGTTCGGCTGCTTGGAGACCATTTGAAGCCATGTTCCCAAACAACGATGCGCCACGTCACTGCGCCAAAACAGTTCTCGATTGGTTTGAAGAAAATTCAGGACAACTCGAGCGAATGATTTGGCCACCCAGATCGTCCTAATATGAATCCTTTCGGACATTTCGAGCACAAAATTCTGCACCGGCTAGACTTTCGGAATTATGGACGGCAATATGGACAGCATGACTCATTATTTGTGCAGAGGATTTCCCACAGGCGCATTAATGAAGTTTTGTGGGTCGGGGCGACTGCTTACAAGTGAAAGAAGACCCAAGCGTCTTCCTCCAGAAAGTTAAGGAAAAAACTTCAAAAAGTACTGTTTTAAGCTGTTTTGGTACTTAAAAATATGAAATAATTGCAAAAATTTGTTTCACTTTAGACAAAACAGTTTTAAATTTCTCGAAATATGCAGCATTAACAACCTTTTTCTGAATGGCTTATATGAATGTTAACACACAGCAACAAGATCATAAGCCTTTGTTAACACAGAACCGATAAACAAATTAAAATCAAATAAACTGAACTTAGAGTATAGTACTTTTAAAACTGAGGTTCCTAAATTGTTGACAGTTATGTTTTTGTCAGTTTATCTCATATATATATATATATATATATATATATATATATATATATATATATATATATTGCTCTGATAACATAATTAATATGGATATTGCATTTTTCTTCATGCTATGTTGGTTTAAAAACGAACGTCATTGAAAATAAGAATTATATATACTTACATTTTTCTAATTCTTACTTTCAATGACGTTCGTTTTTAAACCAACACAGCATGAATAAACATGCAATATCCATATTAATTATGTTATCAAAGCAATATATTTGACAGTAATATCTCCAAACAAGTATAGTGTAAACACTGAGAATAATATTACATCGTTACAGTAGCTCAAAGCTTATTTGCAGCAAGTTGAATGTAATGTGTTTATTTGTTGCACTGAGTGGTTAAAATCTGGAAAAGATCTTCTTAAAAAAACCAATCATGTGTTGAGTGGTACTTAAGTAAATAAATTAGTGAAATCAAAGTGAACTAGAAATTAGAATATAAATGGAAAACTTGGTTTAGTTTAGAGAGTTACATACTGGCATTCAGCGGGCAGAACAGAAGAAACAATGACCGTGAAGTCAGCAAGTTCCACATAAGCGGGCGCTGTCGATTCAGCCGTCAGGGCATTGCCCGACCGGCTCACGTGTTTCTCAGTTGTCGCATGTGAGCAAAGGCCCTCGCCTACATTCCAAGAGCCAATGACCGACGTTAAGAAGATTCTTCGAGAAGCTTTTCAATGTGACAGAAGAGGCAATGACCGGCTCACGTGTTTCTCAGTCGTCACATGCGATCAGAGGCCCCCGCCTACATTCCAAGAGCCAATGACCGACGTTAAGAAGATTCTTCGAGAAGCTTTTCACCGTGACAGAAGAGGCAATGGCCGTGAAGTCGTTCACCTCCAGTGAACTGAAGTGAATAAATACGCGAGACGCGGTGAGCCCGACAGATGAAGACGGATGAAGACGGGGACGAAGACGAAGACGGAGACGGGGATGGAGACGAAGACGAGAGACGAAGGAAGAAAAGAAGAGCAGCAGTAGTTTTCAGTCAGTTTCGGTGCTGAAGACCGTCATGCAAGAAGAGACTGCATCATGCACAGACGCACCTAGTCCACCGCTGTAATGGAATAGCAAGCAGCAGCCGCGGCGCCAGAAGACAGAAGTTAAAAGGTATTTGAAGTCTGATTTTTACGTACCCGGGTGACTCGTGAGGACGGGAAGGAGACGGCCTCACCTCAGCAGTCACCTGTGAGCTGGGATGAAGACCTGACAGCCGAAGACTGGCAAGCGGGAGTCCGTGGTTCGAGTTCGGGACACTGGCCTTGCCCCCCCGCGCCGCTCCACTGGTCGACGCACAACACACGCGGCCGCTTAGAGAAGAGAAACACTGGGACGCCACATCCAAGGTATCACCATCCGATGCACGACTTCGCTCGCAATAATTAACGGGCCACCTCGCGCTGCGCGTCTCCAGTCAACTGGGCGAGACGGCGACACGAGATACACACCGCTACGCGTAATCAGACGCCGCCGCCGCCGCCGCCGCCGCCGCCGCCGCAGCAGAAGACTTCACAAACGACACAGCTGCCGCTCTCTGAACCAGAACATCCCGTATGATACAGTTGTACAAATCTTCAATAAAAGTTATCTTATGTAAAAATGATGTTTCATTCGACCTCATACCCGAGCCAAGGAAGAACCCACCCTGCCCACATGTTATTAAGAGAGAAAAGTTAATTTATTTAATATTTTCACCCTGACAGAATGCTTTAGAATGCTCATCCTGACAATTGACAACATCAAAAGAGAAAACCCAGTTACATTGAGTGACAGAAGTGTCACATTTAGTAACACAACTGTTACATTTGGTGTCAAAAGCTGTTTTAGTTGTTACATTGGTGTCAGAGAAAAAACCCTTGGCTCAATATGAGGTGTGAATGACAGTCACTAAAGGTCCACAGTTAGTATTTTTTAATGTGTGAAGGGATAGAGGTTTGCATAGCAGTCGTAATATTTTCTTTATTTAGAAGTGTATTTTCTCTCATGATTTTAAGAGTTTGTCGGAAATATTTAAACATCTTTTAAATTCAGTATAGGAAGATTGTGTAACTAACAGTTTGTAAAATAATGACACGAAATCGTACAAAGTCAGAGTCAGCACCACAAGCGGTTTCTACTGAGGAAGCTATCCAGAGCTTAGTTAATCAAATAGCACAGCTTAAAAATGATAATAATGCATTATTTAAACAGTTGAGTGAGGTTAGGCAAACCAGTTCAATCCCTCCCACCTTAGATTCCTCAGCAGCAGCCTTAGTAACTCCTTTTTCAGGTAAACCTGGCGAGGACATAACAGCCTTTTTTGATGATTTAGTAGCAGCTGCAAAGTTAGGATCATGGTCAGATGAACAGCTCTTACAAATGACAAAGTTAAGATTGACAGGAGAGGCTAAAGCACACGTCTTATACCATGAAGAATTACGGAATGCTCCAACATTTGAGGAATTGAAGAAACGATTGCTTAAACGTTTTCAAAAACAGAACAGCTGTAGATTTTATAGGGAACAGTTAAACACTATCACTCAGAGGCAAAATGAGTCGTTAGAAAGCTTTGTAGATAGGATTAGAAAAGTTAATATTAACACATATCAGTTGACAACTAGTGATGAAGCAAATAAAGTTATTTTACAAGAGGCAGAAGATAGAGCTCTGGATACATTTTTACGTGGGTTACCTCCTGAAACGTCCCGTCGTGTCAGGGCAGAGTTTCCTAAAAATTTAGCAGAAGCTGTATCTGTGGCGACAGCTTTTGAAGAAATTGACATTGCCACCAGATACAAGGAGAAGCGAAATATATTTTTAGCAGGAGTACGATGTTTTAGGTGCGATCGACACGGACATATAGCAAAAAACTGCAGACAACCTCAATGCACTAATTGTCAAAGAATAGGTCACACATTCAAGGAATGCAGGTCTAAGAAAGTTTTTGGAAATAGAAATCAGTTAAACTCAAACGGGAATGTCGGAGCCGCCGCCAGGCGTTCCCAATAAAATTTCATGCCATTAAGGCGAATGTGAAGGCGGAATGCTGGTTATCTGCTACCATACAGGATAAAGAGGCAAGGATACTGGTGGATACAGGCGCAAACGTATCAATAGTAATTAATGAATGTATTGGAGAAAAGAAGTATGACCCTCCAAGGTATAGATTGAGTGGAGTAGGAGGAGGTACAGTTAAGTCATTAGGATGTACATCATTGATTTTCTATATTCACGGTGTACAATTTCAGGAAGATGTAGAAGTGGTAACAAAGGTAACTGACGGGTACGACGCGATCCTAGGGTTGGATTTCCTGAATAAACATCACGCTAAAATCGACCTCAGACAGCAATCTGTAGAACTTAGCGGAATAGTGTTTCAGCTAGGTGACACCGCTGCAAAGGGCCCTCTGCCGCAAGATTTCCCTAACCGGAAGGCGAAATCAACTATACTGCATGCAACGTCCTTGAAGGTTGATTCGCGGGATCAGATACCATCTGGCTCAGGAAAACTTCTCTGGATGACCGTTGACCACGAAGTACCTACAGATACAATGTGTCTAATAGAGCCTTTAGAGGAAAATGAGGAATTAGATGTATCACATTGTTTTGTACGCAGGAGTGTTGTACGGGTTCAAGACGTTGAGGGAGAAAGAAAAGTACCGGTACATATTGACAATTTCGGAGTGGAGGACAAAGAGTTGCATAAGGGAATATTAGTAGCTACAGTCAGTACTTTTGAAGAAGATTTCATTTGGTCAGATATTAACGATGGTCAGAAACCAGACGCCTATAAAACCGCATTGCGCCAGAAGATTGAGCATTTGAAAGGAAAGGATAGAGACACGATATAAGCAGTTTTAGTTGAGTTCCAAGATTTATTTAATGCAGAAGGTCCATTGCCAGCAACAGACATCACACAGCATAGGATCCCAACAGGAAATAGCCCCCCAGTTTATAGGAAGCCTTACAGAGTTCCGCATCACTTACAGCCAGTACTGGATGAATTTATAGAACAGCATCTAAAAGATGGAATTATAGAATATTCTGCTTCGCCTTATAATTCAAATATTGTAATTATTATAAAGAAGTCTCCCGACGGTACGAAACGATATAGATTTTGTTGTGACTACAGACACCTTAACAAACAAACTATCTCAGATGTTTATCCTCTTCCAAACATTACAGATATCATTGACAGTTTGGGTAACAGTAAATACTTTTCAGCAATCGATTTACGTAGCAGATATCATCAATTGGAAGTTGCACCTGAAGATAGGCATAAAACAGCATTTTCTACCCCTGGAGGCCACTGGCAATTTAAAAGAATGCCTTTCGGTTCGAAAAATGCAACAGCAACTTTTCAAAGACTACTCGATGGAGTATTGCGAGGACTCAAAACTCAGCAATGTTGTGTATATCTAGACGATATTATTGTATTCTCCAGAGACATTAATGAACATGCTGTGCGTCTGTGTAATGTTTTTCAGAGACTTAGAAAAGCTAAATTAACATTAAATATGGAAAAATGTACTTTTGCATTGACAGAGGTTACATACCTAGGGCATGTCATTAGTGAAAAAGGAATTAAAACAGATCCTCGATTAATTTCGGCAGTTAAGGACTTCCCAACACCACATCGCGTTAAGGAAGTACAAAGTTTCATTGGTCTCGCATCGTATTACCGAAAATATGTTCAAAATTTTGCTGAAATGGCCCGACCCTTAACCCAATTATTGAAAAAGGGTGCAAAATTTCATTGGTCTGAAGATTGTGAATCAGCATTTCAAATCCTTAAAGATAAGTTAACACACAGTCCAGTATTAGCCTACCCAGATTATAACAAAGAATTTATTTTATCCTGTAACGCAAGTGGTCATTCAGTAGGAGTTGTTTTGAGTCAGAATATTAATGGCGCGGAACACCCCATAGCCTATGCTTCGAGACAACTAACAACGGCAGAAAGGAATTATTCCACAACGGAGAAAGAATTGTTAAGTGTTATTTATGGTATCAAATACTTTAAATGCTACTTGTATGGTAGGAAATTCAAGGTCATTACAGACCACGCAGCTTTAAAATGGTTGCTTGGATTAAAGGATCCATCTAGTCGTCTTACCCGTTGGGCCCTATGTCTTTCCAAAATGGATTTCGAAGTTATCCATAAACCAGGCAAAAAACACACAAATGCAGATTGCCTAAGTCGGAAAATAGCACTTTTGGAAGCAACAGGCCGAGATACTGAGGACTGGAGAAAGGCACAAGATGAGGATACAGAATGTAAAAAATACGCTACTCAAAGACAATTTTGCTTTGAAGATGGTGTATTATGCCGTAAAACAAAACTTGGACCGCGAATTGTTGTTCCCCAACACCTTAGACAAGAAATAATGGCAGAGGCCCACGATCATATCCTTGCAAGACACGGTGGACAGCGGACAACCGAAAGACGAGTAGCAGAGCGATTTTGGTGGCAAACCAGAAAGCAGGATGTTGCGCAGTACGTTCGTAATTGCATTGCGTGCGCACAACGAGCTGAACTTTCTCGTTCAAAAATACCCTTACAGAGGCTCCCCGAGGCTTCATGTCCGTTTCAAATCTGTGGACTGGATCTCTACGGGCCATTTCATAAAACACCGGCTGGTAATAAGTATGTTCTTACAATTATCGATCACTTTTCACGCTATCTAGCTATGGTGAGTCTCCCAGATCAGCAAGCAAATACAGTTGCCTAAGCTTTAGTTAAAAACTGGATACTTAAATTTGGCGTACCTGAAGCTATTATCACAGATCAGGGATCTAATTTTATGTCTGAATTAATGAAACAGCTATGCCACTTACGAAAAATACGTAAATTACGCACAACTCCATTACACCCTCAGTGCAACGGGCGCACAGAAAGAGTTCATCGGACAATTGGCAAGATGCTTAGTTATTATATTAACGAACAACATTCTAATTGGGATACGTATTTACCAATAATCGTGTCGGTATACAACGCCAAAACGCATGAAGCAACTGGCATGTCACCTTATGAGGTGGTCTATGGCAGAAAAATGCCGTCCCCTTTTGATGTAATCAGGCAGAAAAACGGAAAAATCGGAGAAACAGTAAGAGATTTCAGTCGAATGATGAAGGATGTATGGAAAAAGGTTCAAAAATCTAATACAAAGGCTTTGGAACGACAGGAAAGATTAGGTAATACCCAAGCTAAATATCCAAATTACAAAATCGGTCAGTGGGTTATGCTTTCAACTCCTTACATAGCGAAAGGAAAAACGAAGAAATTTGTAACAAACTACAGAGGTCCTTACCAAATTATTGAGATCACGTCACCAGTCAACGTTAAATTGCAACTGCCCACCCGAACTACCATTGTCCATGCAAGTCGTTTAAAACCTTTTAAGGGCGCTCCAGACGTAATTCCTTCAACAATAGTATCTGCTTTTCCGAAGGGTGGAGGAAGTTCCCGTAGAGGAAGAAGAGTGACCATGCCGGCACAACATACCGACATGGCACCATACAATCTTCGACCAAGAGTGCGAATGTCCTAGTTGAATCTTAGTAGACTGTGGATAGTATACAAATGTAAATAATTAATAAATGATAATGGTTTATTTTTTTTTTTAAAAAAGTTGAACGTAGAAACAGGTAGATCTTGTAGTTAACAATGTATTCCTTCTTTTCTTTGTTTTTGTTTTTACTAGATTGGTAGGTTCATAACCATGTTGTTTGCTTTTTTCAGAAAACGCCATGCAAGCATTTCCTACACAAAACCTATCCTACCTCAATGACTCCCTTGACAGTTCCCTTCTGAAGTCATAAACTCACAGCAAGGCAAAATTGATGCCAATGTTATGATGCAACATGTCTTAAAATTAAATGGTGAACGCAAAACTAAAATTATAATGCTAGAAACGGGTATATCTGCAACCTTTGTGTTGGTGTTTCTGCTTTGTACAGTTTCCTTTTATTTAAGACGAAAAAATAAGCCAAATAATAATATACCACTTCATCAAATCCCAATTAACTGGATACCACATTCTTAACTGGTGTACTTCAGTAGTTACTTTTGAGCATTAGTGTATTAATTTTGTTTATTGTACTTCATTCTTTATTAAACAGTCTCTTGTTAAAATAAACAATAATGTAGAATAGATATTCTTGCATTAGTATAGCGTAGATTAAACAGCTGTTGCTATGTAATTTTCTAAGTGCAAAATCTATTTTTTGTTTATTCATTGTCATCAAGATTTGTTACAATTATTACAACCATTTATGTAAGAACTATGTGATTCATGACCGTACAGTGCTTTTGTAAAGTGATAAAGTATTTTCCACATACTTAATGTGAAGCGTATGTAATCTTCTAAGTCGAGAGTTTTCAGTGCTTGTGCTTTTTCCGTGTGAAGAGTGGAGGAATGTTGAGTGGTAAATTCGAGAGCGAATTTCTCCGAAGGGTGGAGGAATGTTGAGTGGTACTTAAGTAAATAAATTAGTGAAATCAAAGTGAACTAGAAATTAGAATATAAATGGAAAACTTGGTTTAGTTTAGAGAGTTACATACTGGCATTCAGCGGGCAGAACAGAAGAAACAATGACCGTGAAGTCAGCAAGTTCCACATAAGCGGGCGCTGTCGATTCAGCCGTCAGGGCATTGCCCGACCGGCTCAAGTGTTTCTCAGTTGTCGCATGTGAGCAAAGGCCCTCGCCTACATTCCAAGAGCCAATGACCGACGTTAAGAAGATTCTTCGAGAAGCTTTTCAATGTGATGGAAGAGGCAATGACCGGCTCACGTGTTTCTCAGTCGTCACATGCGATCAGAGGCCCCCGCCTACATTCCAAGAGCCAATGACCGACGTTAAGAAGATTCTTCGAGAAGCTTTTCAACGTGACAGAAGAGGCAATGGCCGTGAAGTCGTTCACCTCCAGTGAACTGAAGTGAATAAATATGCGAGATGCGGTGAGCCCGACAGATGAAGACGGATGAAGACGGGGACGAAGACGAAGATGGAGATGGGGACGGAGATGAAGACGAGAGACGAAGGAAGAAAAGAAGAGCAGCAGTAGTTTTCAGTCAGTTTCAGTGCTGAAGACCGTCATGCAAGAAGAGACTGCATCATGCACAGACGCACCTAGTCCACCGCTGTAATGGAATAGCAAGCAGCAGCCGCGGCGCCAGAAGACAGAAGTTAAAAGGTATTTGAAGTCTGATTTTTACGTACCCGGGTGACTCGTGTGGACGGGAAGGAGACGGCCTCACCTCAGCAGTCACCTGTGAGCTGGGATGAAGACCTGACAGGCGAAGACTGGCAAGCGGGAGTCCGTGGTTCGAGTTCGGGACACTGGCCTTGCCCCCCCCGCGCCGCTCCACTGGTCAACGCACAACACACGCGGCCGCTTAGAGAAGAGAAACACTGGGACGCCACATCCAAGGTATCACCATCCGATGCACGACTTCGCTCGCAATAATTAACGGGCCACCTCGCGCTGCGCGTCTCCAGTCAACTGGGCGAGACGGCGACACGAGATACACACCGCTACGCGTAATCAGACGCCGCCGCCGCCGCCGCCGCCGCTGCCGCTGCCGCAGCAGAAGACTTCACAAACGACACAGCTGCCGCTCTCTGAACCAGAACATCCCGTAAGATACAGTTGTACAAATCTTCAATAAAAGTTATCTTATGTAAAAATGATGTTTCATTCGACCTCATACCCGAGCCAAGGAAGAACCCACCCTGCCCACATGTTATTAAGAGAGAAAAGTTAATTTATTTAATATTTTCACCCTGACAGAATGCTTTAGAATGCTCATCCTGACAATTGACAACATCAAAAGAGAAAACCCAGTTACATTGAGTGACAGAAGTGTCACATTTGTAACACAACTGTTACATTTGGTGTCAAAAGCTGTTTTAGTTGTTACACATATTTATATTTTTCATTTTAGTTCTCTACACATAGAGAGTATATTTGACATGCTTTATTCATGTTAGAATGTGATTAGCACTTTTTCAGTTTTTATACACAATTGTAATCTGAGCGTGTGAGTGCTTGTTACTCAGTCTTTTTACATCTTAGAAGAACAACTGTCATCATACTAAATATTATCTATAATTATTTCTTTGTTAATAATGATGTCCCTATGGACAAACAACAAAGCAGCCCTGTTAAGTGGTTTACCCACAATGGTTTCTCAACCAATTCTTGACGCGTCTGAGTGTCGAGAAAGATGTTTCTGATGTAGCAGTTGACACAACAAGAAAAGAAAGGATCAACATCAAAGATCTAATCGTAGGAAAAATTTCTGGAGTGCAAAACGGTAAACACTAGACTGCATAGCCTGGCAGAAGAGTTTTGTCTGCGTCTTCCACAGCCCGCACTGTGTCAAGGCTTGGGCGCTGCAGAGAAGCACTTCTTGGTGGCGTCACGTAAAGGCGCCCAAACTGTATGGATATGTTCCTGAATTCTGGGCAAGCAGTCTAGCAATAGTAGCAATGACTACAATGTGGGCAAAGCAGATAATGCCCTAAGGGAAACTCGAAGCACGTGCTGCTGTGGCGGATCGGGAAGCCCTGCTAATATTTGGCGCCGGCAATCTGAACAGGAGGGGGAGCACAATTCAATGGTACAGGCAGCACATTGTCTCGGGCACTCAAAGTAATGTGGCTTGGGGAGTACTAAATTAAATGACTAAATTCACTGACCATAACTCTAAATTCGCGTGTTTATTTTTGGGTCAGATTACAAAAATTACTATTTGATCTTAACTTAGTTTCAACCCTGGGGGGTGAGGGAACGATCGTCCCCACCGTCCCTCCCTTAGGACTTCCACCAACTTTCTGAATCCATGCCACGTCGAGTTGCTGCACTACGACGGGAATGGTATTATGAGGTATCACCTCAATGTAATGCATCACTTACTCAAGGCATTTTTCCAGAGATACTGAAATCTGCTGTTAAGTCCCTGTATAAGATAGATGATAGGACAAATTTCAATAACTACCGACACCATTTAACAAAATATTTGAGAATGTGATGTATTGTAGAAGATATCCCACCTCAGGAACACTAATATCCTCAGTAAACCACAGTTTGGGTTTCAGAAGAGTTGCTCTACACAGAATGCTATTTAAACGTTCATTCGCTAATTTTTACAACATGAATTAACAAAATAGCACAGGTCTGTATTTTCTGTGATCTTACTAGTCATTTGAACCACAATATCCTTCTGCATGAACTGAGATTTATGGGACTGATGTTGTAGCCAACCAATGGATAACGTCATGTCTAATGTCCACCAAGCGAGATCACAGGTATTTTCTTCGTCCGCTAAAAGAACTTATTTAAGAGGAAATAGTGTCAAATTTAAATTTTCTTTATTTTGTATACTTGCTGTAGTGTCCGTTCTTGTTACACAACTGAATATTAGCGTCCCAGCAGCGCTTGTTCTTGAAAAAACTTGTTCTTTAGCTGAAGTCCCGATAATCGCTTCATAACCCGAAATTTTGCGTGACATAAACAAAATAAATTCTATACAAGTTTTATTGATAGTGCAAAATTCGTTACAAAGACTGATACTAGTTTCATCAGCGTCTATTGTCGCAATAAAAGTCTAATTAAACGTTTCTAAATCGTATTTAACTTACACATTTCGTATTGTTTACTAGTTAGACAATCTAGGCCTAAACTTTCCTATTTATAAACGTTTAAAAACCTGACCAAACACGCCTGATAACGTAAATTCTCTAAAAGCAAATTAATTACAAATTCATTCTTCTGTCATTGTATCTCTAAATCAGTACAAAAAAAAAACCACCACCGCACATAAGACCTTTGTGTTGCTTTTTGTTTACACACAGCCAAACTCGCGTCTTTGACAAATTTAAAACATTCTTAAACCTTAATTATTCCTTCGAAACTGACCATGAGTGAGAAATGTGTGAGTTGTTATAGGGTAGCGAGCAGAGGTATTTGTTGCCAATCTTGTAGGAAATATTTTCACTGTGGGGTTGCAGTGGGGAGAATGTTGGGAGAACAGAAGAGGCTCTCTTCTGGAACTGCTGAGTATGCAGTAGGAACATTTTGATTTGGGAACACGAAAGGAAAATCTGTGCCCTTCAGACACAGCTGGAGGAAGCAAGGAAGGAACTCATAAGGATCAAGGGAGATAGTAGGGAGGAGGGTCGTTGGGAACTGGCAGCTGGTAGGAGGATAGGAAGAAAGAGAACGCGATCTGATACTTTCATCATCAACACCAAAAACAGGTATCTACCACTGCCAAAGTGGAGAAGACCCTCAGGTAGCATAAGAAGCAGGAAATGTGCAGCACACTTTAACCGAGGCCAAGAAGCCTAGGAATGTACAAAGTGTTAGGAAGAAGAAAGTGCTGCTGGTAGGTAGCAGCCATGGGCGAAGTGTAGGCCCTCAGTTTAGGGGCAGTGTACCAGGCCACCAGTATCTTCAAGCCAAATGTGTTAGAGGACCTAGGGTCTTTATGTAAGCACTTTACAAAAGAGGAACATGTCGTGATAGTGGGCGAGGCAGGAAACAGTTTGGACAGGGAAGGGGCATATAACATAGGTGGTGACCTAGACAGGATAGCTTCCCTGACTTACGGCACCAACGTACACTTTGTTGAGCTGTTCCGGTGTCATGATCGACCACACCTTGATGGAGCTGTGAGGCGAATCAATGTGGGGTTAGGGATGGCTCTGAGGACAGCCAACTTTGCTCATGTTTCTCTGATGCCCGTCGAGACTATCAACAGATGGGGTTTCACTAGGCATGGCCTACACCTAAACGGGACTAGGAAGGGAATACTGGTACAGCTGATTCATGAAAGTATAGATGCTGGATCTCGGGCCACACATGGTCAAATACCTGTTATCATAAGTAGGAAAAGTAGGTCTTTTTAGGATAAATCCAGATAACAGGTTCCCCTCCCTAAATAGCATCTCCAGCGCTTTAAAAAATACTGAAACAACCACTCACAAGACAGATTTAAACGCTTCAACTATCACATATACCAGATGTCACAAAGAAAAACAAACCATTGGAAAGAGCAACATGGGGCATTTCACAGACTTAACAATCCTCCATCAAAACATGCAATCCATAAAAATTAAATACAACTATTAGAAGTTGAGCTCCACTCTTTGAACTGTACAGCAGTTTGTATTACTGATCACTGGTGTAGAGACACAGAAATCCAACATTACTTCATTGTATGAAAATGCAAACTCTTTCTGCAGAAGTACTTCAAGGGGTGGTGGATCATGCATTTGTATCGGAAAAGGGACACAGTTCAAATAAAGACATGACCTCAGTACTGTAAATGAAGACAAACACTTTGACATATCAGCTGTTGAATTAACAGGGCGTGATATCACCAAGAAATTAATCATTTTGTGTGTGTTTAGATCTCCCAGTGGTAGTGTGGACACATTTTTCAGTAAGTTAACAGAAGTTCTAGATAAAGTCTCAAGTACAAAGGTCAACACAATTCTGTGTGGGGACATTAACATCAACACTAAGATAATAAATGAATCCAGCAGCACCTTCATAAACATCCTTCAAAGTTTTGGCATGTCCCTATTGGTCAGTAGAGCAGCAAGGGTAGATATGATGTAGCTGTAAGATATCTCGCACTATCAGACCATCTCTGTCAAATAACAACAGTAAAGTCAGGCATCGAATCATTCCCTAAACTACAAGCATACAAACGACATCTATCAGAAATCAAAATAAAAGATTTTTCAAAGGAACTAGAAAAAAAAAGCTGGGATGTAGTGTATAAGGAAACCAATGTGAATATGAAATTCTCTAAATTTTCCACATTGTTTAAATTGAACTTTGAAAAGGCATTTCCATAAGTATGCATGTCTGTATCAATATCCCACAAAAACAGATGGATAACAGCAGGTATTAAGAAGTCCTCATAAACACCTAAACATCTCAGTTCCGTGAAAAGATTTGCAATGATCCAGAATTCTTAAATTTCTATCATAGGTACAGGAAGATCTATAGGAAGGTGCTGACTGCTGCTAAAAAGTCATTTAATACAGAGAATAAAAGCAATGCAGTCTGGGATGTTATAAAAAAGGAAATGGGGAGAGGCAAACAAAGGCAGAATAACATATTGCTAAGGGGTGGGGATAAAGTAATAAATGATCCACAGCACTTAGCAAACTATGTAAACGAGATTTTTTCAAGTATTACAGAGAACTTACAGCAAAAATTCCCCCAAACAAGTATAACTCTTGTAAATATTGTTGCATTAAATTCAATGATGTTACTTCCAACCACAGAGAATGAAGTCAGTAAAACAATTGAAAAACTAAAAAAATAAAAGTCAGTAGGCTTAGATGAAGTACCAATGTGTGTACTGAAACAATGCATAGGGATTATACAAGGCCCCTTAACAAATATAATAAATGAATCCTTCACATCAGGGACATTTCCAGAGCAGTTAAAATAGGCAAGAGTTGTACCTTTGCTTAAGAAAGGTAATGCAGAAGACAGAAAATTACTGGTCCATTTCCCTGCTGTCAGCATTCTCAGAAATAAGAGAAGCAATTATGAAAGACAGATTAATGAATTACCTGAATAAATACATCACAGTTTGGTTTCCAAAGTGGCAAAAATAGTCAGCCATAGTAGACTTCACAAAAGTTGTACTTGATGCTCTTGATAAAGATGGGTGTGTCACAGGTATATTTTTGGATCTTTCTATGGCGTTTGATACAGTCAGCCACAAGATCCTATTAAATAAATTACAAGGAATAGGAATAACAGTGTTAGCTAGCGACTGGTTTCGTTCGTACCTAACAGATAGGGCACAAAGTGCAGAGATAACACATACTTCAAATAGATCTAAACATTTAGTAAAACACTTATCAAAACCAAAATACATTCATATAGGGGTTCCACAAGGTAGCATATTAGGACCAACACTGTTCCTGATATACATCAATGAATTTCCCATTAGTGTTACTCATGGCAAGGAGATGGGTTGTCCCCTATCCTGTTCAACTTTGCCCTCGAGAAGATCGTACACGAGACCTTCCAAGAAAACGAAGGGATTGAAATCGAAGGAAAGAGACTGGCATACTTGGCCTATGCAGACGACATCTGTTTACTCTCTAGGTCGGAAGAGGAGTTGGAGCAAATGACCAAAGCACTAAAGGAAGCTGCCAGCAAATTTGGGCTAAACATAAACGAAGCTAAGACAGAGTACCTCGTTATGACGTGTGGTCATTGTCAGACTGCTGATCATCTACAATCACTGCAGGTTGGAGACCATTCCTACAAGAGAGTGCAAGAATTCAAATACCTAGGGGCACTTTTCACTGAGAAGTCGTCATGTGAAGCAGAGATCAATGCCAGAATACAAGCAGGAAACCGATCTTACCACAACCTAGCACAACTGCTTCGGTCCAAATCTCTCTCCAGACAGTTCAAGATTCGACTGTACAACACCCTGATCCAGCCCGTTGTTCTATATGGCTGTGAGATATGGACTATTCGGAAAAAGGACTTCCATAAGCTCCTTGTTTTTGAGAGAAAAGTGCTTCGGAAGATCTTTGGTCCGGTTCTGGATGCAGATACAGGGGAATGGAGGATCAGATACAACCAAGAGCTTGAGGAACTATACCAGCAGCCCAACATAGCAGGAACTGTCAAAGCCAAACGAATGCAGTGGGCCAGCCATGTGGCCCAGATGGAGGATCACAGATGGCCTCGGAAGCTCCTGGATTTCACACCTACAGGAAAGAGACCGCCATGGAGACCCAAGAAGCGTTGCAGGGATGGACTCCATGAAGATTTAAACCAAGTGTCAATAGATGTGGACGAATGGCGGATAGCAGCAATGGACAGAATACAGTGGAGGAGGAAACTTGTAGATGCGTGCGGTCCACTGGGCCTGATCATGTAGTAGTAGTAGTAGTAGTAGTAGTAGTAGTAGTGTTACGGTGAAAAAATCCTCTTTTCTGATGAAAGCAAGATTAGTCACTGAGAAAACGAGAGAACTCTTTGCCGAGAAAGCAAATGAAACTCTCAAGGAAGTTTATGATTGGTCAATAAGTAATAAAGTGACGTTGTACATAAAGAAAACTAATGCCATGAATTTCAGTTTGGAGAGAAAAATGACAATGTTAAATTAAATGTAGATGACAACTCTACAGACTGGTAACAAATGCAAAATTTCTGGGAATGAATATTGATTCTCAATTGAAGTCTTGAGAACACACAAAGGTACTTGTAAACAGAATGTCATCAGCATGTTATGCCCTTAGAATCCTATCATGAGTGTGTAACATGCTGTGTCCTTTAGTTACATATTATTCATATGTACACTCAATTCTTAGCTATGGCATTCTTTTTTGGGGAACAAATGAACAAAATATGAACACAATTTTCAAACTCCAGAAAAGAGCCATAAGAATAATAATCAAAAATACTAGTCGAGCTCATTGTAAAGATCTGTTCAGAACACTGGGGATTTTAACAGCTCCATGTGAATACATTTACCAAACAGTTGTACACATCAAAAATGACATTGGTAATTACTGCACAAAGAGCTCTGTCCATGACCATGCAACAAGAGATACACTCAACTTACATTTACCAAGAAAAAATAAACATAAAATTCAAAACAGCATTTTCCATCAAGCAATAAAACTGTACAATAAATTACCAAAAGAGATTAAAGAAATTGCAAAAATAAACTAATTTAAAAAGGTAGCTAAAAAGTACCTGTTATGCAATGCATTTTATACATTGAATGATTACTTAGCTAAAACAGAGTAGGGGTTTGATAAGAAATGTTATACAAATAAATAATAATAGTGATTATAAAATATCCAACATTCCACATAACACCTTCACTTTGTTTTTCTTTTCCTCCTTTTTTCCTTTGTAGAAATAGGTACCCTCAAGCTATACATGGCACAATACTAACACCTCTTCCTCTTTCTGAGCTCAACATCTCACTCATTATGGAAGAATGCTGACTCAGTTTTTTTAGGATAGCAAATGGGAAGTTTTGGTACAGAAAATGGCCCAGAGATTACCAGTGCGTGCGTGTGTGTGTGTGTGTAGTGAGTGAAGTATTATGAGACAATGTGTGTATAGTGTATGCACTGACTGATAGGGAGATATGAGTGAACAATGTGGCATTACATTATTTAATAAGTTATTTATAAAAAAGTATACCAGGAGTAAATCTAATGATTGTCTCTAACCAGAAGTCTGTAAATATGTGTGTATACGAGTTAGCTTATTTTAAAATGATCTAAATTTGTGAGTACTTTGACCTGTCCTATATCCTTGTAAATAGATATCTACAGATGAATAAAGCTTCTACTACTACTAATGAAAAGAATGCAGTAAGTGGGACTTAGTAATTCAAGCAATTTAATCAGGGGAGATTCCTCTGACTGGGGATGATTACAAATGGAGTTTCCCAAGGCTCAATCTTAGGTTTGTCATTGTTTCTCATACACATGAACGATACAACAAGCAGAATTAGTTGTTTGTACGGATGACATTAGCATTGTAATCATACCAAGCATATATAAAGCAAAAGAAGAACTGGTAAATAATGTTCTTGACGGTGTCGTTGACTGGTTTTCTGCGAAAGGTTTCACTCTCAATTTTAAAATGCACAACATATACACTTCTGCATGTATTTAGGTACTCCTCCAAAGATAAGCGTAACACACGGTGAGGAAATAAAGACAGAGTGGAAACTTCAAAATCGTTAGGTGTCTATATTGATGAGAATCTAAACTGAAAAAAGCACATTTTGAAATTTTATGGGTAACTCATCTTTAAGAAAGAAAGTCTTCATTGCCCAAAAACGTGTTGTAGGAATTATAGGTGGTGCTCACCCCCGACCTTGTTGTAGACATCTGTTGAAGGAGTTGTACTTTCTGGCTACTGCTTCACAATAAATTTATTCCATCTTGAATTTTGTTGTAAATAATCCACCGTAGTTCAAAAGAAAAAAAATGGTATACATAATTACAATACCAGAAGGAAAGGCTGGTCGGTGTGGCCGTGCGGTTCTAGGCGCTACAGTCTGGAACCGTGAGACCGCTACGATCGCAGGTTCGAATCCTACCTCGGGCATGGATGTGTGTGATGTCTTTAGGTTAGTTAGGTTCAAGTAGTTCTAAGTTCTAGGGGACTGATGACCTCAGAAGTTGAGTCCCATAGTGCTCAGAGCCATTTGAACCATTTGAATTTTTGAAAAATGGCATTTATTATTTCACAGTAAGTTTGTCTTTGGCACAAAAAAGGGTGCACAAAGCTGTAAATAAAATTTTTGATTAGTTGCCCAGTGACAGTCAGCAAAGTAAATTTCGAAGACGAACTGAAGAAGTTTCTCACTGTCAAGTTCATCTGTTCCGTAGAAGAATTTCTGTTAATGTAATACTTAAAATGTGTTAGGGACGAATTACTAACTCACATCTGTATATTCAATTAAACAAATTAGAAATGTTCAGCATGTATCTATATTCACAAATTGATTTGCAATGTGAATGTAAAATGATACGTTACACATCATTGCAATTTGTCGTGCACATATTTCATACAACATAAAACTAACCGAAACTGAAATTTATTTAGTATATGGCTACATCACTAAAAATTAATATTTATACTTGTCAGCGTCACAGTCACAACATTATTTTCTTCCACTCGTGCAGAGAATCTGCACACCTGGCAGTATTGGTTCTTATTCGGTTAGGAACCGACCAGCTCTTGCGTAGCAATCCAAAGCCAGGTGGTTTGGTCGATATGCACGACGCTTTGTGTGCCATGTGTGTGTCCAGTCGTATTGAAGCAGTTGCCAGCTGACCATCTTGTAGTTTCCAAGGCTGGGTGACGAAAACGACGCCTTCCTTTACCGACGGTTGGAACGTCTGCGTGAACAGGGAGGTGAGGATTTTTCTGTGTTCCTGTACAAGCCCACTTTCCGGCTGCAGACTTGCTAGTGGTTTCTGGTTAAGTATGAGTAACAAGAAAGTAGGTGAAACAAAGGCAAACGTCCAGAGTTCGAGTCTCGGTCAGGCACACAGTTTTAACCTGCCAGGAAGTTTCATATCAGCGCACACTCCGCTGTAGAGTGAAAATTTCATTCTAGAAAGAAAGTAGGTATACGTCTGATTGTATAAGACGCATAGTATGGCTGAGCTATGTGTCAACAAGTCTTGCGAAAGGTCTACGGCGTTGCAGTCGTGGATTCTGCGGCTGGTCCCGGCGGAGGTTCGAGTCCTCCCTCGGGCATGGGTGTGATGTTTGTCCTTAGGATGATTTAGGTTAAGTAGTGTGTAAGCTTAGCAGTTAAGTGCCATAAGATTTCACATATATTTTTGAACAAGTCTTGTGCAAGTACCGTTCATTCAAGCAGGGGAGCTATATTCCGCAGCATGGTAAACCGGAGCTGAAGTAAGGAGTGTCGCCACAGACGATCCCCTTTATGTGGCACAGAGTTTCTGGAGAATGTTATTTCGAGTCTTGATTTTGGTGGCTGTTCGTAATACAGTAGATGTTCTTCCTAGCTGAGCGTTCTATCGAGCGTGACTCCTAGGTATTTTGAGTTTGTTACCCCCGAGCGGTCTTACTTCAGACTAGAAAGTGAGCTCTTTGTTGGCCAAATTGTTATAGTGTTAAGGTGAAAGGTCGAGACTTCTGTCTTAGCTACACTTCTTTAAAGTCAGTACCGCCATTAGACTGTTTTTTATTTGCAGTGTTACATTTACGCAATCATGATTTCGGCTTCAAAGTTTTAATCTTATACAGTGCCTAAGATGGAATACTGTCGTATTTAAAATACACTATTAGACACATTGTCTAAGGATAAGTGTGTCTAACAGTGCATTTTAAATACGACAGCATGTCATCTTAGGCACTGTATAACATTAAAACACTTGATAATAGCACTTTGAAGCCGAAATCATGATCGTATAAATGTAACACTGCAAATAAAAAACAGTCTAATGGCGGTACTGACTTTAAAGAAATATACTGTGACTGTGGCTCCACATTATGAAAAAATTATTAGGTACATTTGGCTGCAACCTTCATTTCCGGAAATATCTATCAGTAATTGGTAAATCGTTGGTCGGTAGATTCCAGATCCCTATGGCTCATTACGAGTGCCCAGTAGTCAACATACCCTAATTTCGTTTATGTGACTTCAGGTATACCTGACATGAATAAACTCATCAGAACAGGGGCCAGGACAGATTCTTGTGGCAGCCCAAGAATCGTCGAGCTCTCCTGGTAAATATTACATTACATATCACAACATGAATGAGTCAACAAACGACCATTTTCAGATCCCTCTAGAAAGCTGAGCGAATGTGTATGAGTTTGCTAGTTAGGGGAACTCGGGGCGGAACGGGATACTTGATGTTTAACAATTTCTATAAAATAAGGGAACACAAGGAAACACTTCTTAAAGTGATAAAAAAAAACACCTTGTAGTGTAACCTAATGCACATTATTTTAAAATGACTTAAAACAATACATTTTGCATTTTTTACAGTTTTTCAAAGAAAGTCTTGGATATTTCCCGTTTCGACCCACCCATGGGGCACAATGGGATAACGGTATTTTTTATTAAATTATTGCATAAACGTTGAATTTGAATTACGAATATCGTATTAAACTATTACAAAATGTTGTATAACAGGCAATTCAGCCTACGGAATATGTAACTGAAACAATTAAAAAGTCATTCTTCAAAATAAGAAAATATTTTAATGTCATTCCGAAATATCTACAGTGCTTAATAACCAACTAACCACTAACTACTAGCCCTTTCGACAATAGTCACAAATCAGTATTTTCTCTTGATCTTCATGTCTATGCCAGCACATGAATTGTGTGCCCACTCTGGCATGCGACCCAGCCCTCTTTAGAAACGGAGTAGGAAGTCCCCACAGTAGAGACACCACCATTCTCTCTCTCTGATCCTCTCTTCTCCATCATATTCTTCCTTTTAGTTTTCTTAAGGTCTTTGATGTCCTCTGTTTTGGTTTTCTTTTTTTGGGTGTACAGTTTGATATTTTTGCCTTAAGTTGCATTGTACCTGACGTCTCTGCCCTGACATTGTTTATATTTGTGCACCCTCCTCCTTTCTGTAGGCCTGGTTTACGTGCGATAGCATACTGCAGTTCCTTCTTATAAGGAGAATCTGTTAATACGACCGTTTTTCCTTTTCGTCTTGTAGTCCGCCGAGTATTTTGACAGATTAGTGGGATTGGAATGACAGCTTCGGGCGATATCTGGAAAGTTGAGTTGTTCGGCGAACATAGCTGGTTGGGAGAGTCTGGCATCCATGAACATCCAGGCTGGGTTTGCTTTCTACTTGCATCAAAATATGAAGGGGCAGAACGGGACACTATCCCATTCTGCACCGTCCCGTTCCACCCCAAGAGCACTTTTGAGGTTAACAATTTTTATGGAGTGTGGTAACTGACGTATTTAAACGCATTAAGTAACTAAAGTATAACAAATGACATGCACTTTAAGGGAATGTGTCATTTTAGGGTATACAATTAACAATTAACAGCTTACCTGGCGTTGAAATTCACCAAATCTTAGAAGAACGCAAGCGGTAACGTGATGGACAACAATTCACTTAGATCTCGCACTTCAAACTAAATCAGAATGACTGCCCTCACTTCCCTTCCGTTCGGAGAAATAGTTACATGCCCATACAACAGGTTGCAGCACTGTCCAGTCTAGAAAAGAGCAATTTCCCATTGTGCCCCGCTATCCCGTTCTGCCCCGAGTTCCCCTAACTATTGAAGGCAATGGAACGAAACATCAAGTGGATTTTTTTTTTTTTTAAGTATTTCAGTTGCAAACCACGAAACCCAAACAGCAAATGAAACTAAAATTGAAAATCAAAAATACCTATATATCTCTTACCCTTGTTAATATAAACTGTCCAGTCACATTAATCTGACCACCGCCTATGTTCTACGTCAACGTGTGTAATCTCCCCACGGAAAATTACCCTCTACCACGCAATAATTAATAATGGTCAACCAAATCAGCCACATGTATTTGCGTTTGAAAAGTATCTGATCAGATTTTCTAGTAATATATGCGCCGACAGCTCGTCGACGCCAAGGTATTTTTCTAGTACGTTTATTCTTTGGAACAACAGAGGTACAGAAATGTATGCTCCATGGTTATTATAGAGAGAGAGAGGAACAGCTTCGGAAGTATCGGTTGGAAGATTGTCGGATTGCTAAAGGAGATTTATTTACTCTTCTTCGCGCTAAAGCGAGCTAGGAAAGTTTGTGCCGCTAGCGTGATAGATAAAGAGAAAGAAAAACCTGTAAAAGAAAATTACATGAGACTTGGAACCAACGGAAAATGGAACATGTACGGAAATGGATTCAATATACAATTTTCCTCAGAAATAAGGTTTGTGGCCATTTTATTCTAGAGTGAATGACGAATGAGTTCTCTGTCTGAACCATTGATGATTGTCTGGGCCCTGTAATTAATTGGGAAGTTTCAGCTGTGACGAAGAGAGCCTGCAATCTCTGAGTTTTTTTGAAATCGTCCAAAAAGGCTTCGTCCACATCTGAAATTTTAGATCTGTCGTAAACTGAACGAATTGTTCAAACGATCGATTTTCCCGACTGAATGCAGCGCTTAATAATAATAACAAATGTAAAGATCTTTTCTAGCAAGCCAGCCGCTGAATATTAAGACGAAGGGCTCCACCAGAGATTCTACTAGGCTGATTTCACGTAAATAATATATTTAAACTGTACACAGATAAAGGACAGAGAGAGAGAGAGAGAGAGAGAGAGAGAGTGAGAGAATCCTCCATTAGCATAATTGTTTCTCTGTCTTTTCACGGATCAGCCTAACTAGAAAACACGAAGCCCTGACTTTATTGTACCGATTTATGTGTGAGAGGGAAAGAGCGATAAAGGCGACAGATACACTTCTGTACAGACAAAACATTACACCAAGTTAGCGGCAAGCTGCATTCACATAGACTTTCATCATTTACAAAAGCAGAGTAGAATTCATTATACGTGGAATTTTCACTCACAGAATACCGGTGGCTGCAGTAGCAGTGGAAGGTGTAAAAAGCGAGTCGGGGAGACGCAGAAAAACGTGCTGCCGTTGAGGTAATGTGGAAACGGAGGGATTTATCTGACGTCCAGAAGGGCATGAATATTGGCTTTCGGGTGAAGGATGGAAGTATTTCCGAAACGGCTAAGTTCGTAAGCTGTCCGCGCGCCACCTTGGATAAAATGTACAGCGCATGGCAAAATGACGCCATTCAAAACCGGTGCCGAGGCAGCTGTAGATGACAACGACTGCGGAGATGTGTACGGACGAATAGATGAGCGACTGTCGAACAACTGACCACCCAGAAGAATCAAGGCTAGCAACAGTGTCTCCTTAACGACCGTCCAGCGAACGTTGCTGTGTTCGGGCCTCCGCAGCAGGCTTCGGTTTCATGCACGCATGCTGACTGCTGTTCATCGGCGACGAAGGCTGGAATTTGTAAGATAGTACTGCAATTAGACGCCCAGTGAGAGGTGACAGGTGGCCTTTTCAGATGAATAATGTTTTATGCCCCATCGGACAGAAAGCAAACAGCCTACAAGGATCGTCGGAGGGGTCCAGGACAGAAGAAGGACCGTTATGGTCTGGGGCATGTTTTCGTGGCATTCCCTGGGTAATCTCGTCCGTCTGGAAGGCACAATGGATTAACAAAAGTACACATGTATGCTTGGGGACCATGTCCACCCCTACATGCAGTCTGCTTTTCCTGCGCAAGATGGCATCTACCAACGTGTCACACAGGTTTCAGTGTACATGCGTGGTTGTAAGAGGAGGAGGATGAGTTTACGGTACTCCCCTGGCCACCAAACTCCCAGATTTAGCCCAATCGACAATGTGCACAAAACCTCAATCGTGCTGTTCCCGCTATAGATCCTCAACCGAGAAACCTAGCGCAGCTATCGACGGCTCTGGAGTCGGCTTGGCTCCACGCCCCTGTCGGTACCTTCCGGAACCTCTTGGCTCTCTTCCAGCGATTCCCTCTGCAAAACGTTGTTATTCAGGATTTTGACAGGTGGTCACATTAATGCTCCTGGACAGTGTAGAACGGCGTTAGTATATGATGGCTATTGGATGTATCTAACGTTTCTGGAACTTTTCTAGCGGAGATCGCAACAGAGCATGCCCAGAGGAAGACAACTTGCGGCTTATCGCCATCTTTCAGATTTGCGATTATGGATATGGGAGCATCTTACCGACACATCAGATAGTTGGCTGCAGTGCAGTGACTACAGAACGACTTACTATGAGGTGGACTGACGTATGGCACGTATGATAAGAAGTGCAGACAGGGGTCCTTACGGTAGGACTGTTGGACTGTCCCTGGCGTAAAAATGGAGAGCACCAGCGGAAAGCCGGCCAGGGTGGCCGAGCGGTTCTAGGCGCTACAGTCTGAAACCGCGCGACCGCAACGGTCGCAGGTTCGAATCCTGCCTCGGACATGGATGTGTGTGATGTTCTTACGTTAGCTAGGTTTAAGTAGTTCTAAGTTCTAGGGGACTGATGACCTCAGAAGTTAAGTTCCATAGTGCTCAGAGCCATTTGAACCATTTTGAATCAGCTGAAATACCGGCAGAGACTGCAGGCAGACTGTCACCACGAACCATCAGGAACAGACTACTGAAACCTGGGTTGAGATCTCGAGTTGTCATGCATCGTTTACAGCCGATGGCAAACCACAAACAACAGAGATTTGCATTTTGCGGAGCCAGGATCAAATGGGACACTGAGTGGAATTTGTGCTGGTCAACGATGCTTTCTTCTGACAAAGAATTACTTGGAGACGACTCTGATGCTGCTTCAGTCGTTCTGGTGATGATCAACTACTATCAAATGGTTCAAATGGCTCTAAGTACTATGGGACTTAACATCTAAGCCTAGGAGACTGATAACCTCAGAACTACTTAAACCTAAATAACCTAAGGACATCACACACATCGAGGCAGGACGAACCTGCGACCGTAGCAGCAGCGCGGTTCCAGACTGAAGCGCCTAGAACCACTCGGCCACAGCGACTGCCAACTACTATCGATACCGGTAAACAGTATAAATTTTTTTATGTGATTGGGTCAATTACAGTATAAAATGTATCATCAAAAGATTCAGTCACTGTCTCCCGACAAGATATCATTTTTCCAATGACATTTGTATAGTCACTTGCGTCACCAGGACTGATTTTTTGTTTCGGCATTGTTAGTTTCTCAGATAACATTTCATCGTCACTAATGCTTCATTTGAGTATAAAGTTGAATCCTAATAATATTCGCCTATTCTATACTTGAATTGAATAGTTACATCAATTACTTGGATTGACACTGAATTAAAAACGTCCCGAAAGTCAAGAAAAATTGTGCCGATTGGTTTTAGGGGTGCACAAAAATATTAAAATATTATCTCGCGAATTTTACTAAGTCTGAATGAGTCCATAGTGTACGTGAAAAATTCGCCTCGTAAACTCTATCAAACTTGCGAGTTTGAGAGTCACAATTTGCATTAGAAGTACAGGTACATCTGCCCCAAACAGCTTCGAGACGTTTACACAGACGCTGTCCAAGACAGCCTCATTCCTACGCCATTAGACGTCCATGCTCTGTATGTGGAGCCTAGTTTTGGGCGTGTTACCTGGACGACGCCCACGCATTCGCGGGACTGTTCGTCAGTTCCGCTGCGGGAAGCAGGGAGGTTCACACCTGCATGTGTGCTCTTGTGTGTCCCTCCTGCCAGGTGTGTGCTCGCACAAGACGCATCTTCCAGACAACTCTCCAGCAACATTAACACCATTCTTCTGAGTTAATGTACCTCGGGGAAGCCATTTACTGCCGTTGCTACGCATCTACAATGAAGAGCCAAAGAAACTGACACACCTGCCTAATATCGTGTAGGGACCCCGCGAGCACACAGAAATGCCGCAACACGACATGGCATGGACTCGAACAATGTCTGAAGTAGTGCTGGAGGAAATTGACAACATAAATCCTGCAGGGCTGTCCATAAATCCGTAAGAGTACGAGAGGGTGGAGATCTTTTATGAACAGCACGTTGCAAGGCATCCCAGGTATACTCAATAATGTTCTTCTTTGGTGGCCAGGGGAAATGTCCAAACCCAGAAGAGTGTTATGCTTATCCATTACGGATAACTTCCTGAAATCATCCGAAGATGAACTTGAAAAGGTTACGTCATTATAATGATGTAACTTCCTGAAACCATCTGAAGGTGAACCTGAAAAGGTTCGAAAACCGGTTCATGGAATAAAACATAATTATTCAACAATGTGACTGGTTGCAGTTTTGTATAACTTACTTACAACCAGAAGTGTGTTCCTGGAGCCACTATGTAGCAATTCTGGACGTGAGGGGTGTCGCATTGTCCTGCTGGAATTGACCAAGTTCGTCGGAATGCACAATGGACATGAATGGATGCAGGTGATCAGACAGGATGCTTACACACGTGTCACCTGTCAGGGCCGTATCTGGAAGTATCAGGCGTCCCATATCACTCTAACTGCACACGCCCCACACTGTTACATAACCTCCTCCATCTTTAACAGTCCCATGCTGACATGCAGGGCCCATGGATTCATCACGTTGTCCCATGCCCGTACAGGTCCATCCTCTCGATACAACATACCCGACCAGGCAACATGTTTCCAGTGATCAACAGTCCAATGTCGCTGCTGACGGGCACAGGCGAGGCGTAAAACTTTGTGTCGTGCGGTCATCAACGGTACATGAGTGGGCCTTCTGCTCTGGAACTGGGTTGTTCACCTGACCGAATCATTCCGTTATGTCTTGTGAAATGCTGCTCGTCGCTGAACAGAATGTTCTGTTTTAAATTTGCATATCTAACGAGCCCACGTAAGCCATGGTATACAGCTTGTGCCGGCCGGGGTGGCCGAGCGGTTCTAGGCGCTACAGTCTGGAACCGCGTGACCGCTACGGTAGCAGGTTCGAATCCTGCCTCGGGCATGGATGTGTGTGATGTCCTTAGGTTATTTAGGTTTAAGTAGTTCTATGTTCTAGGGGACTGATGACCACAGATGTTAAGTCCCATAGTGCTCAGAGCCATTTGAACCATACAGCTTGTCTGGCGGCATGGTCCTCATCTTCAGGTCTATGGAAAATCTGAATGTAGGAAGCACATTGAATCGCAATGTTTCCACACAGAGGAGTGTGTCCGATTCCAAGGTCCCTGCTTATTTATCTGGTTGATGGTGAAGGGCTACAAGTAATCGCCTCCTGAATACTTTCCACGGTTTCATTTGTTACAGCCAGTCTTCCCGTACGCTCTTCGTCAGTACTGCAGCCAGTTCATATGAATTTGTTGACAATGTTCCTAAAGTCACATCTGGCAGGGGCTGGTTTATGAAATTTGTTCCGTGCTTCCTCATACGACATTCCAGATCAGCAACACCCTGTTAGATTAACTGCAAGAAAGTCAGAACTTTTAAGACAGAAATGGTAAGGGACTTACTGACCGTGGCGACAATTCCGAGGATGATCTTCAAAGTACTGAATCTTCTCTTGTTCGACAATTTCTTTAAAATCTTTTTCTGGTTTGGGGCTCTTAAGTAAAATTAACCGAAGAAACAGAGGTCAGTAAAGGTTCGAAGAATTGTTGCGTATTTCGTCATGCATTGGTTTAATTAACGCGAGACCTCCACAGAAATACTCAACAAGCACATATTTAGAGTGATAGGTAGTTTCGCGTTATAAAAATTATAAATAAAATGTATTAACGAAAAACTGGAAAGTAAACAAGAGAATTTCTTGAGATGCTGTGATAGTATCCTTAAGTAAAAAAATATTGACGTATACAAATAAGTACCTCTGTAAATATGTACAAGCAAATAATGATTCAGATTATTAATGAAAATACCATCTGTACGAAAGAATAGTATATCATGCTCTGTGGACGATTTACAGCATTATCTCTGCTGACTATAAATAAAAACATCTTTATGACTTTTTTATGTTCTCAGTTTTCGACAATGTATAGCAAAGCATGTGTGATGTTTGATGTGTGTGAGTTCAAAAATGGTTCAAATGACTCTGAGAACTATGGGACTTAACATCTGAGGTCATCAGTCTCCTAGAACTTAGAACTACTTAAACCTAACTAACTCAAGAACATCACACACATCCATGCCTGACGCAGGATTCGAACCTGCGACCGTAGCTATCGCGCGGTTCCAGACTGTAGCGCCTAGAACCGATCGGCCACAACGTGTGTGAGTTTCTACGTAAGAGGATTACAAGGAATCCATTAATTCTATATAAAGATCGCTCATTAATTTCAAAACTATGCATGTTTGTGTATTACAGTAAAGGCACCAGCACATTGCAGCACCTCGGTAATATCACTAATAAATGGTATAATACAAGAACAACACACTTGGAAATGGGAACCATTTCCCGAAATGCAGCTTGCAGGAGATAAATTGCAAGAAAAATGTGATTGGAGCAGAACAGTTT